>NC_000068.7:94560333-94925333 GCF_000001635.26 Mus musculus
GGAAGGAAGAGAGAGAGAAGGAAATGATGGAGTCAAGGCAAGAGGGGGGGGGGGGAAGAGAGACAAAGTGCCATTCTCCTGGGGTTTTGAGGCACAGTTGGTCTGCTCCTTGCCTGAACTTATTTAGTAGGGAGGTTGGCTGGCTTGAATGCACCAGGGAATTTTATTCCACTGTGAAGTGAAATCTGTCTCTGCCTCCTAGCATGGAATTACAAATGTGTGCCACAGAAGAATTTCATGAATTCATTGTTTTTAATAGCTGAGTAGTACTCCATTGTGTAAATGTACCACATTTTCTGTATCCAAAATATCTAATAAAAATGCCAAAAAAACCCCAAACAAACTAACAAACAAAAACAAATATGTGCCACCAACCACTGTCTTTTGTTTTTAAATTTGAATTCTGGGGATCAAACTCAGGCCATCATGGGTATAGCTCAAGCACTCGACAGACTGACACATCCTCTCTGGCTCTCATTATGCCATTTTCACACATGTATGTCAATATTGTTTATTCTTTTTGTGGATGTTATATATTTTCATTTTTTTATTTATTCATTTTGCCTCCCAGTAACCATCCCCTGTCTACCCAGTCTTTCCCTTCCACAGCTCCTCCTTCCATTCCCCCTTCTCTGAGAAGAGGAGGTCTGGGTATCATCCTGTCCTGGCCCATCAACACTCTGCAGAACTAGAGGCATACTCTCCCACTGAGGTCAGACCAGGCAGCCCAGTTAGGGGAATGGGATCCACAGACAGGCAACTGATTCAAGGACAGCCCCCACTTCAGTTGTTGGGGGACCCTCATGAAGACCAAGTTGCATATCTGCTTCATATATCTAGGGGAGGGGGTTAGGTCCAGCCCATGCTAGCTCTTGGGTTGGTGGTTCAGTCTCTGAGAACTCCTAAGTGGGGGCCAGGTTAGTTGACTCTGTTGGTCTTCCTTTGGAGTCCCTACTCTCTTCCACAAAATTTCCTGAGTTCCATCTAATGCTTGGCTGTGGGTCTCTACCTCTGTTTCCATTGACAGCTGGATGGAGCCTTTCAGAGGACAGTTATGCTAGGATTCTGTCAGCAAGAATAACAGAGAATCCTTAATAGTGTCAGGGATTAGTTCTTGCCCATGGGATGGTCTCAATTTGGGCCAGTCATTGGTTGTCCATCCCCTCTGTGTCTGCTCCATCTTTGTCCCAGCATATCTAGTCAGGACACATTTTTGGGTCAAAATTTTGTAGGTGGGTTTCTGTCCTTATCTTCCCACTGGGAGTCCTGCTTGGCTACAGGAGGTGGCTATTTCAGACTCCATATCCTCCACTGTGAGGAGTCTCAGTTAGAGTGACACTCATAGATTCCCTGGAGCCCCTCCCCAATCCCAGGTCTCTGCAAAATCGTAGAGATGCTGCCTCCCACTGCCCACCAAGGATTTCCATTCTCTCTCCCCTGCTCTCCTCACAACCGATTTCCCCTTTCCATTCCCTCTCATATCCAGCGCCTTCCCTCCATCCACCTCTGATATCTATTTTATTTCCCGTTCTCAGGAAGAGTCAAGCATCTTCCCTTGGGCCCTCGTTATTTGGTTTCTTTGGGTCTATGGACTGTAGAATGGTTATCCTGTACTTTACAGAAGATGTCCACATATAAATAAGTACATACCATGCATGTCCTTTTGGGTCTGAGTTACCTCACTCAGGATGATATTTTCTAGTTCCATCCATTTGCCTTCAAAATTCAAGATGTCTTTATTTTTAATGATTGAGTAGCATTCCATTTTGTAGATGTACCACATTTTCTTTATCTATTCTTCAGTTGAGAGACATCTAGGTTCTTTCCAGTTTCTGGCTATTATAAATAAAGTTGCTATGAACATAGTTGAGCAAGTGTTTTTGTGGGATGGTGGAGTGTCTTTTGGGTATATGCGTAGGAGTGGTAGAGCTGGGTCTTGAGGTAGAATTATTTCCAGTTTTCTGAGGAACCGCCAGACTTGTTTCCAGAATCGTACCAGTTTGCACTCCCACCAGCAATGGAGGAGTGTCCCCCTTGCTCCACATCCTGGCCAGTATGTGCTGTTCTTTGAGTTTTTGATGTTAGCTATTCTGACTCTGAAGTGGAATCTCAGAGTCATTTTGGTTTATTTGCATTTCTCTGATGACCAAGGATGTTGAACATTTCGTTAAGGGTTTCTTGGCTATTTGGGATTCCTCTGTTGAGAATTCTGTTTAGCTCTGTGCTCCCTTTTTAAATTGGATTATTTGGTTTGTTATTTTCTAACTTCTTGAGTTCTTTATATATTTTGGATATTAACCTTCTGTCAGATGTACGTGAAGATCTTTCTACAATCTGTAGGGTGTCTTTTTAAATTTGTTTCTTTGCTCCATTGTCCTCCTCTGTCCCCTCTTGCTGGCCCTTTCCACTGCCTCCCAAATAGATTCCTTTCTGCTTTTTATGTCATTCTTACCCTATGGCCCTGTCCTCAGTACTCTTTCCCCTTAAGATCTGATCTTCCTTATGCATGGTCCTCCTTGTAGTACCTCCCTTCTACTCTCTCACACACTCATACACACACATGTAGATCCCATTGAGGAAGAAAACACCTGCCATTTATCTTTTGGAATCTTGCTTATTTTGCTTAACAAAATGATTTCTAGTTTCATCCATTTTCCTGTTAATGCCGTTTCTTTTCCCTTCACAGCTGAATAAAATTCTGTTTTGTAAATGCAGCACATTTAAAAAAAATCCATTTGTCTGTTTCTGGATATCTAGGCTGATTCCATTGCCTAACTATTGTGAACAGAGGAGCTGTAACAGATGGATGTGCTAGTGACTGTGGCATATTGACTTAGAGCTCAGGTATATCTCCATGAATTATGCAGCTAGATTATATGGTAGTTCTGTTTTCAGTTCTTTTGAGAAATCTTCATCCTAATTTCTATGGTGCTCATGATTTTTCCATCCTCAGTAGCAGTGAATAAGGCTGTTCTTTTCCAGCACCTTCACCAACACTTGATGTCATCCACTTTCTTTATGATAATTATTCTGACTGGGGTGAAATAGAGTCTGAAGGCTGCTTTAATTTACATGTCTCTGATGACTAAGGTTGTTGAATGCTCTTTGAAGTATGCAATTGTCATTTATCCTTATTTTTGAGAATTGCCCATTCTTTCATTAGTTCACTTATTGGTTAGGGAATTTGAGGTTTTGAGTTGTTAATTTATATGTTTCTTTGTAGGCATTATTTTTTGTGCTTAATAAAAGTGACTTTCAGAAAGTCCTCATATATGCTTTTATCTTGAAGTATTTGCCTCTAGCTGCTTCAGGGTTGGGTCTTACATTAGACCTCTGATCAATTTTGAATTGACTTTTGTGTAGGATGTAAGCTGTGGATCTAGTTTCATTATTCTATATGAAGTTATCAAGGTGTGCCAGTAGCATTTGTTGAATAGGCTTTCTCCCTTCCCAATGTGTCTTTGACAGCTTTGTCAATCATTAGGTGATTGTAGTGTATGGTATGTTCTCTGTGTTGTACTCCATTGGCTTCCTCTTTGTTTTTGTAGTCCTGTTGTTGTTAATTTCTATAATTTGAGATCAGGCATTCTAATACTTCTAATACTGCTCTTTGGGGTGGGGTTTCTAGACGGGTTTCATTGTGTAACAGCCCTGGCTGTCCTGGAATGTTCTTTGTAAACAAGGCTGGCCTCTCACAGAGAACTTCTGGCCTCTGTCTCCCAAGTGCTGGGATTAAAGGTGTGCCTGCCTGGTATTGCTCTATTAAAAAATTAGTAATTACATTTTGTTTATTTCGTGTGTGTGTGTGTGTGTGTGTGTGTGTGTGTGTGTGTGTATGTGTATGTGTGTGTGTACATATGACACAGTGCACACATGGAAGTCAGAGGACAAATTGAGGCAAGTGATTATCTTTTCATGGTCTCAGGGATCATACATTTTCAGAACTAGCAGAGGCATCCTTACCCACTAAGCCATCTTGTCTACCTCAGCATTGCTTTTTTCTGCTCAGAACTGACCTTGCCTATTTAAGGTCTTCTGTGCCTTCACAGTAATTTCAGGATTGTTTGTTCTAGCTCTGTGGAAACCACCCTTTGAATTTTGATGGAAATTGCATCACTTATAGCAGATAGGCATTTTTGCAATACTAATCCTGTTGACTCAGGCGCATAGGAGGTCTTTCCATTTTCTACTGTCTTCCTCAATTTCTTTCTTCTGTGTCTTAAAGTTTTTATAATAGAGGTTGCTAACCTCCTTATGTTTATTCCTAGATGTTTTATTTATTTTTTAAGCTATTATAACTGGGCCTGACTTTCCTCACTCCCAATCTCCTTTCTCAGCACATCCATTATTAGTATTTAGGAAGGATGTCTTTTTGTTGTTTATTTATTTGTATGTTGATTTTCCACCCTAGTATTTTTATTAAAGAAGGTGCTTATATATTTAAAATGTTTTCTGGTGGAGTTTTTAGGATATTTTAAGGAAAGAATCATATTATTTGCTCCTAGGGATACTTTTGTTTTCCTAATTTCATTCCTTTTATGTTTTTCCTTGTCTATTGCTTTAGCAAAGACTGCATTTAATTAACTAATTAATTAATTATACTTTATATAACATTCACTGCTCCCCTCTCGATCACTTCCTACCACAGTCCTACCCTATTCCCCTTTCTCCTTTCCTCTGAGAAGGTGAAGGACCCCCTGAGTATCTCCCTACTCTGGCATATCAAGTTTCAGAGGGGCTAGGTGTGTCATCTCCCACTGGGGCCAGACAAGGCATCCCAGCTAGAAGAACATATTTCATAGACAGGCAACAAACAGTTTTGATAGCTTCTGCTCTAGTTGTTTAGGACCCACATGAAGACCAAGCTGCACATCTGTTAGATATGTGCAGGGGAGGGATAGGTGACTCTGTTGGTCTTCTTTGGGCAGAGACAGAGAGTTGGCAACTAATAACAAGCCCAAGTTGAGATTCATCCCATGGGCAAGTACCAATCCCTCACACTATTAATGATACTCTGTATGCTTGTTCCAATCTTGATGTTAGAGATAAAGCATTCAACTTCCTCCATATAGTATAAGGTTAGCTGTAGGTTTGTTGCAAATAGTCTTTATTTAGATGTGATACATTACTTTAATTTTTAGTTTGTTCAGGACATTTTTCATGAAGGAACATGAACTTTGCCAATGGCTTTTTCTTTATTGTTTTGATAACAACTTTTCTCTCCTTAAGTCTATTTATAAGCTGCATTACGTTTATTGACTTATGCATGTGGTATTATTCTTGCATCTCTGGGATAAAACCTGCTTGATTATGGTTCCTGGGTTTGGGTATTTCATTTTAAAATTTTGTATCTGTGCTCATCAGAGAAACAGGTTAATCATTCTTTTTTGTTTGTTCATTTGTGTCCTTCTCTGGTTTTGGAATCAGGTACTGTTGGCTTCATAAAACGAGTATGATATTTTCTTTCCATTTGTATTTTGTGGAGTACTTTGAGATGCATTAGTATTAGATATTCCTTAAAATTCTGGTCAAAATTATCAGTGAATCCATTCCTAGGCTTTTCTTGGTGAGAAATTTTTTCCTACTATTTAATCTTTAATTTATACATATATATATTATTTATTATTCTCTCATATATTACATCCTGACAGCAGTTTCCTCCCCTCCCCCAACAGTGCTCTCTTCCAGATCCATTTATCCTATATTTTCTATTAGAAAAAAAATCAGGCCTGAAAGGGATATCACCTGAACAAGGCATAGCAAGTTATACTAAGGCTATGCTCAAACCAAGGCACACGTCAAGGCTGGATGAGAAACCTTGTAAGAAGAAAAGGGTCCCAAGAGCACAAAAGTCAGACACCCCCACTTCTACCTTTCGAAGTTCCAGAAGAACATCAAGTTATACAACTATAATATATATGCTCAGACCCATACTGTTTCAATCTTAATGCTTGTTTACATAGTCTTGATTTAATTTTGGTAGGCCATGTTCATTTATTACAGATTTTCCAATGTAAATTTCTAATGATGGTCTAAATTTCATTCTTATTTGCTGTATTATCATATTTTTATTAATATTAAATTTTATTTATTATTTATATGATATTAATCTCAGTTATTATATACTACACAATAAATTATATAATACAATAATATTTATTTATTAAATATTAAATTACTATCAATTATTCTGAGTTTATTGAATTGGGTCTTTTCTCTTGTCCTTTTGGTTGGTTTGGTTAGGGGATTTTCAATCATATTTGTCATTTCAAAGAACCATTTGATAGATCGACTCTAGTGCTCATATAGTCTCCACTTCATTAATTTTTAATGTGAATTTTCTCATTTCTTGTTTCCTAAGGTAAAGTACTTTATTATTTCAGAGAAGATAATATTGCTCAATATGAGTGGGTACCCAAGTGGAACCTCCAACAATGGCTAAGCCCATTGCTTGGCAATATATTCTAGGTATTGTACCAGATGCTAGATGCACAGTGTTTATGGAGACTTTCAGTCTTTGGAGAGGAGAGGTACTATTAACATCTTCATCCTAGGTCTATGAAAACAGAGGAGTAGGGTATCAAATTCATGGCCGGAGTCACAGTCAGTTCATGCCAAGCAATGATTCATGCCCAGCCTCCTTGTTTCCAAAGTTAATATTCTATAAGTAGCATGCTACACTCCTTCTCATGATGTTCCATTGTCCACATTTATCATTATGTCTCTGATGTCTATATTTGATGGAGTTTTTACACACCTCTTTCTTGCTTTACCATAACTCAAAGTGAATGCCCAAAGCATTTTGAACATCTTCTTGTGAGGTCAGGAGTGAAGACAGCTGGAAAGAGAAGTTCCCGGTAGAATTCTGAAGCCAAGCACAAAATAATGGCAGCACGGAGGTAGAATACCTTGTTAATTATGCAATTCCTGACACATGCTTGAAACACGAAGTTGCCTTTACATGAAAGTCCTTAGAATACATGACATCCTTCATTTTGTCTTGGTGGATGACAGACACCGGGTGGAGGAAATTCTAGTTGGAGAAATGATGAGGATTCAGGAACTTATCACTTGTTACCTCTTTAGATGTCTTAAAGATAGTTTTTAATTGTTTGAAGGTTTAATACATTTATATAATGAAGCTTATTCATCTTCCCCCTTATCTTCTCTCATTCTCCCTTCCTTCCTGGAATTTTTATCCTTAGCCCCTCCTCTGACCTTCATGTCCCCTTTCATATATGGTCCATTTTATAACCTCTGGAGGTAGAGGGGGCAAATTTTGACTTAGGGCTACAGTGCCTAATTATATCTCTCTATCATTTGCACCCTTTATCGTTAGAAAACAATATAGAATAGTCTGGATTTCTATTTCAAATTTATTGCTTGAATTGGATCTCATGCTAGATCTGTAGATAAATCCCTTCTTTTACACTCTGTCAACATCTCTGCTGGAGCATAGTCTTAGGACCTGCATTAGGAAAAGGTTGAGTCTACAAGGAAGGTAGTCATCTTGCATCTGCTTAATATAGAGAGTGAAGGAGACAAAAATTCTTCAGTTCAAGGAATGTATAGAAAGTCATATCCTTCAAATAAGGATATGTGAAAGATGCTATGGAGGTTTCAATGAGAATTTCCTCCAGAGTTCAGGCATTTGGTCACTTGGTCTCTAGGTGGGAATGCTGTTTGTGAAAGTTTAAGAAGTATGCCCTTGGTTCCAGAAGTTTGTCACTGTGAATAGGCTTGGAGAGTTAATAGTCTCACTCTGCTTCCACTCTCTGCTTCACATTTTCAGTTAAGGATATGCTTCCTGCTTTGGCCACCATGACTGTTGCCTGCCATGCCTTCCTGGTGCGATGGACTCTTATCTGACTTGAACAGTGAGAAAAAATAAACTTTATCTTTCTTAGGTTGCCTTTAGTCATAGAGTTTTATCACAGCAGTAGAAAAGTCCAAGAATCTAACACAAAGGACTGCCTGTTAGTTTCCATTTTCTTTGCTGTACAATTCAGATCTCATCTTGGAGAATGGGGAGAGCAACAGTATCTGCTGAACACACTGGAGAGGTGTTTTATTGACTGACAAAGCCACAGGGAGAGGAAACACACCATTTTTCACTAGAAAGTTTGAATTTGCTCTTTTGAGTTCATTGCCATTTCTGGATTTTGACATCTCCAAAGTCATCTTTTTTCATGACAAACCCTGGCCTGGACTCTGCTGGTGGAAGGCCTTAGAGTGCAGGAAGCCAGACTCTTTATTTAATAAATAGGTCAAAGTATTTCACAGTGAGCATGTGGCATGCTTGAGACTTGAGTGCTAGACTTGGAAAATCAGGTCTTTGATGCTTTCTGTAACTCCTTTCTTTTCCTTACAGACTTCTTTCCATCCCAGAGGATCCCTACTGTTGGAAGCATGCTCTACTTTATTCGGGTGAATTACCTGTAGGGATTGAACATGTAGAACCTGGACCCTTCCCTCATTTTCAGAAGGAGAATAAGAGAGTCCTTCTTGTGAAAAGCAAATGTTGTGGTCTGTGTAAATGTCTGGTGGTTGAAGAACCCTTACAGATATCAGTCAGAGCATCTTTGATGTTGAAGCACCTATGGCAGACCTCTGATGGGCTCCAATTGGAGCCAGATGATATAGACATGGTCCAGATGGAACCAAGAACTAGAAAAACAGTCTTTTAGTGTTTCAACTTTACCTGCCCATTAAAATCCCTTGCAAAGTTTCTAAAAATACTGATGCTTGGATATTACCCTCGGACGACTAGAGCAAATCTTTGAGGGAGAATGTGCACCGCTGCCTTTTAAAATGCATTTATTTGGAGATGTGTTATTAAGATTTGTACCATATTCATGAAGTCAAACGACCCTTGTATCTTTACTTCTGATGTTCCTGGAAGTATAGGCATGCACTGTGGCTGGTTCACTGCCTTCTTTCTAAAGCTTCACAGATATCCTCATGCACAGGATGGCTGAGAGTCATGGCCCTGATGATGTCTTACTCCTGTTGGCTTTGTCATATCTTGCTCTGCCAGGACATGAGGTGAAAGAAGGTTGTCTTTCCAGATGGGCTACCTGTTTATTAGGACTGGGTCCGTAAATCTAACCCTCAGATAGGACCTCTGCAAGTCTCTTCACCTTAGTAATGACAAGTCTTTACTCGTGGATAGATTTTATGCTGTCTTGATGATGTTTGATTTTTCTTTTTAAACAAAAGCCCTGTGAGGTCAATGATTATTGACTCTATTTCACAAAACCAATTCTTACCTAACTCTGCATAAAAGCAGACAGCTTTCTATTCTGTTCAGAAGAGGGGTTTGCACAAGTAGGCTAGAAAATGATCTATTTCCCACTTCCACCAGTGAAACTTTATCATGAGCAGTCACAGGGAAATCCATTTTAATTTGGTGTTAACAAGCTTGACCGGACTTCAGTCATTGGTCATGAAGGTTGTTCATGGCCTAAGCCCAACAAGAACAATTGTGTGACAGCCTGTGTAAATGGTTCTCCAGGTAAGTGTGTAGGGCTCTGGCTGTGTGACTGTGTGCAGGACTCCACATACACTTAAAGCTTGTCTCAGTCAGTGACGTCTCTGTTGTCTTTGATGTAAAATATTCTTCAGAGGCCCATACATTTGAACATTTGATCTTCAATGTGTGCTACTGTTCTGGGAGGTTGCAGCATCTTTGGAGTGGGTTGCAGCATCTTTGGAGTGGGTTGCAGCATCTTTAGAGTGGGTTGATAAGGTAGTTAACCTGGGAGTAGGGCTTGGGGCTTGGATTACTACCAAGCTTCTTGGCCATCACCATAGAATAAATGGTGCTACAAATTCCTGCTGCTGAGAAAGAGGTACCCCAGGCACCATGATAGACACCACTCTCTTAAACTGTAACCCTGAATAAATCTCCCCTTTTAAAATTTGCTTCTGCTAAGTGTCTGGTTACAGAAATGATAGTAAGTAATAGACTCACCACTGTGATCTAAGATGTGTGGGGATAACCCTCAGATGTTGCCTGATTACTACAGGTCACAAACAACAAAATCTGTGTGCACTAACACACACCCATAATGTTATTACCGATAGGCTTTCTCATTTGAAATACATGAGAAATACATGTTATACATATTTTCCTTCATAAGAGTTGCTGTGGTCATGATTTATCTTCACAGCAATAGAAACTTTAGCTAAGGCAAACGCCAGCAAGATGATGTAAATCAAAGTGTGCTAGTTCTCTCTCTCTCTCTCTCTCTCTCTCTCTCTCTCTCTCTCTCTCTCTCTCTCCCTCTCCCTCTCCCTCTCCCTCTCCCTCTCTCTCTCTCTCTCTCTCTCTTTCTCTCTCTCACACACACAGACACACACACAGACACACACAGACACACACACACACACACACACACACACACAGACAGACACACACGGGCAGGGAGGGGCTAGGCTGTTTCTGAAATATCCCCCTCTTCAAAAATCACAGCCACTGCTTAATAAATATGTTCAGTCACAGATCTTATGCTGCAGAAAGTCTGCCACAGTGTGGATTGCAGAAACAGAGGCCTGAATTTAAAGAGATGTCTCCTGGCTGGTGTCTTGTGGTTCAAAGCAGATTTCTTGGCCTCGTTTAGCCTCAGTTTGCTTATTTACAAAGAGAGGGTAATGAGGTTCACCATAGAAGATAGCAAATCTTAAGCACAGAGCCCATAGAAATCGCTCAAAGATGTGCATTTACTTTCATGTCTTTCTCATTAAGGATCTATTTTTCTTTAAGTAGTATAGCTAATTGGTAAATGGTAGGTGGGTACGTTCAACGAGATTGCGGAGAAGGAAAGTTCAGATGGATGAGTTAGAGTAGTGTGTGCACACTCACAATCTGCAGGAGACTCTTGACTTGTTCCTCAGGTGTCATCTCACCCACCCTTCCTCCCTCCCTCCCTCCCTCCCTCCCTCCCTCCCTCCCTCCCTCCCTCCCTCCCTCCCTTTCTCCCTTCCTTCCTTCCTTCCTTCCTTCCTTCCTTCCTTCCTTCCTTCCTTCCTTCCTTCCTTCCTTCCTCTCTTCTTCCCTTTCTTCCTTTTTATGTGGGTCCCTGGGAGATCAAACTCAGGTCTATGTGCTTGCAAGGCCAGCGCTTTACCCACTGTGCCCCCACTCCAGTCCTGTAGCCATATTTCTTAAAGGGTATCTGGAATCTGGAGCCTAGCCTGTATGTGACAATAATTGTAGCTCAGGCAGGAGTCGCCTTTTCTTCTAGACAGGTGAGGTCTCAAGAGTAGACTGGAAAAAAAGCTGAGGACACAGGGAGCCATGGACAACTTATGTGGGAAAGAGGCTTCTCTGGTCACCCTCTTTCTGAACCCCATAAGCTGCCCAAAGACTTCACTAAGCTTCCTTAGAGTTTAATTTACATCCAGCCAGTGAGTGGAGCTAAAGTTTCATGAGACAGAGGATCATCCAGGAGACCTGCTCAGGAATTCCTGCCTGGCATCTCCCTTCAGTAAGAATCCAGCTTCTCTCTCACCTCACAGAAGCAGCTCACTGAAGAGCTTAGCTCAGCCTGGTGCAGCAGAGGGTCACACTTCCAGACAGTCTCTTTGTGCTATGTCTCACCCCCCTCTCCTCTACCTTGTTCTGCTTTCACGATCACGGCCCCTGGCATGCTTAGGGCTAAATCCACGCAGTGTTAGCTGGGTTTTATTAAACTCCCTAGCCTGGAGATAACAGGGCTGCAGACTTCTTTCATTCTTTGCACCAAAGAATGAGCACATATAGGCCTTTTGACTCTGTAAGCCAAGCAGTTTGTTTAAAGCAAGGATTAAAAACTCAAGTGAGGAGCCTTGTCCATGAGCTGGGCTGGCTTGGGATGGGGTGGGAAGCTTACTGGGAGAGATGAGTGGGCTGAGGACAACAGGAACTGGTGGGTTCTCCATACCAGAGACCATAGGGCTTTCTCACTATGGGACTGGAGCAGCTTGGTGGGACTGCAGGGTGATAGTTGCCAGATTCTTCAAGATTTCAAAGAAAAATGTACAGATGGATTATTTGGATGAAAATTTCCAACTTTTCAAGCACATTTTGGGCCAGAAACCACATTTTTGTTTTGTTTGCTTACTCATTTTGAAGGTAGAGGGACAAGAGAATGAACCTGATTCTACAGCCCCTTTTCTAACGTTGACCCACATCTGAGATATCTGAGATAGAGTCTTAAACGCAACCTAAAAGGCCCATTTTGTGCAGTGCTTCACTGGGGATTAGGTGTCTAACGTGAGTTGGAGCAGGACACACATTCAGAGTGCTCAAGACTGGCCCTGTCAACAATTAGTCACGGATAGGGAAGGGCTCACGAGGCCTTGCCCTTTACTGCTGAACTATTGGCTACTGACAGACCCTGGAGATCTTTGGTTGTACATCCATTGATGAGCCCACCAGGTGCTAATCCTGAGGTCAGGACACAGCACATCCTTGGTTATCATCAGTAAGTTATAATATAAGGCAAAGAAGAATGTGAGACAGATATTTGTAGGGAAATGGGGGGGTGTAGACAAAGGTAGGGGGAGCTAAGAGAGGATAGGGAGTGAGAATAATCAGCATGCGTCTTTTCATGTGTGCATGAAATTGTCATGAAAAGAATCTCACTAAGAAGAAAAGTCAGTGATATCACACCCAGAAGCCCAGGATTTGAAGTCGAAGGGCTTTGTAAGTTTAAATCCTGCCCAAATCATCACCAGATTCAACATATTGGACACATCAGCTCCACACTCAGTCTCATCTTAAAACAAAGTTAGTGATATCCACTTTGAAAATGAATATTATTAGGGTTAATATGTACAAACAACCAACACAGTGCCTGGTTCTCAGTGGTAAACGATGATGTTTATCTATCTGATGAATGGAAGGTTGCTAAGTACAAGACTTTATCATGGTAAACAAATCAAAGCCACGACGACCCACTGTGGAAGTAGGGAGTATTAGGAAGGAATTCTTCCAGAGCTTTATGATGGGCAGAGATGAAAGGGGAGGAGGAGTCAAGTGTCCAACCCCTTCCCCAAACTGTGTCATTTCATTTATACATTGTGTGTGTCACTACACACCAGCTCCTTACCTCTGGCCTTATTTTTAAAGGCACATGTTCTTAGCTCCTGCATGCAAGATTGTTGTTAATTCTTTAACGATGCTTTAAAAGCAGTTTACAGTTTACAAGAAGTTCACGAAGGAAGTTCACAGTTCCCTGTACTTACACCCAGACTCTCTGAACTGTAATGTCCTGTGTAGCTAAGACTTCATTGTTCCCCCCCCCCTTCTCTGAATTTATCCTTCTTCTTCCTTAATACTATTAGTGTGTTCACATTTGCTTACTGTAAATTAATAGCAAAGGTGAAGGGACACCTTTTTTTTTTTCCAATGTTTTTCCCGTATGGTTCTCTAATTGAAGCAGTTTCATTGCCACAGGAAGGGCAACCATATTTGAGCTGTGTCTGTGTCTTGTGATGTGGTCAGCGTGGTGTTCCAGCTGAGTTCTTCCTGTGTATGATTGCTTCTAGATGAATGTTCCTTCATCTCATGAGGCTGGACTACTGAGGCAGGGCTTGCTGGGTGGCAGGATCTGAATGCATAGGAGGCTTTGGGTTGCTGTCTTTATTCAGTAATTGCTGAAGGAGGGAGGCCCTACATGAATGAATGGAGCTGGTAATCCCGAAGCTGATGGTGGGCCAGGAAGGACTCTGAGAAGAAAAGGTTCAAGTTGCTTTTGCAGGTCTGCAAAGGAGATGTGGTTGGAGCCAGATGCCTACAGGGAGACTCAATCCTCAGAAAGGCTACTTCTTCTTCTGGGCAATAGCACAGAATTCAGGACATTCCAGAGCAGGCTACCTGCTCACCAGCACCTCTTAGACAGGCTGCTTGTCCCTGTACTCAAACTCTGGGGTCTTACTTTCTTCTTTCAGGCTATTTCACTGAAATCTGAGAAAATGATTGATCATTTTAAAAGCAAGAGACAAATGGACATGCTGGGCAATCAGACCTCCTTCCAGCCAGTGCACATTTATGCAGCCCATAATGGTTACAAAGCCATCAACATGCAATGTTTGGCATAGTCTGTGTTGTGACAGGCAGAATGAGCCGGTGGTTTGTCAGGGTTGCAGTTAAAGGTGGAGTGGGACACTCAGACTAGGGACTGGATATTTGGCTCATTTCCATGCAAATAGAAAGAAGGCTCAAGAGTGACAAGCACTAAGATGGGGGAAGGGGGCATTGACTGACTTGGCATTTGGTTTCCCTGACCAAGGTTAGAATCTTCCACTTGTTTGTTCTGAGGGAGAGAATTATAGGAGGTTCAGGTGCCAGGTTCAGATTGCAGGTCCATTTTTGTTCTTGTTCCTTTAAGCATATAATTGTATATAACACACTATTTCATGAATGTGCTTATAAAAATCTAACTTTCACTGAGCATGGTGGTGCACACCTTTAATTCCAGCACTAGGGAGGCAGGGCCAGGTGGATCTTGGTCAGCTTGAGGCTAGCCTGGTCTATATAGCAAGTTCCAGGTCAACTAGAGTTACAGAGAAATACTCTGCATTAAAAAAAATCTACCCACTATTGCACTGAGGTCAGGGACCCCTATGGAAGAGTTAAGGGAAGGACTGCAGGGGCTGAAGGGGATGGCGACCCCATAGGAAGAACAACAATATCAACTTACTCAGACCCCTCAGAGCTCCCAGAGACTAACCCTCCAACCAAAGAACATACACAGGCTGGTCCAAAGCCCCTGCCTGGCACATATGTAACACAGGGCTGCCTTGTCTGGCCTCTGTTGGAGAGGATGTGCTTAATCCTGTAAAAACTTGCTGCCTCAGGGAAGGGGGATGCTGGCCAGGGTGAGCTGGGGGTGGTTGAGTGGGTGGGGGAATCATCCTCTCAGAAACAAAAGGGAGGGGGAGATGATGGGATGAAGAACTCTGGGAGGGGGGACCAGGAAGGGGGGCAACATTTGGAATGTAAATAAATCAAATTTATTTCATAAAAATAAACGAAAAATAGGCTGGGCGTAGTGGTGCACACCTTTAATTCCAGCACTTTGGAGGCAGAGGCAGGCAGATTTCTGAGTTCGAGGCCAGCCTGGTATAGAGTGAGTTCCAGGTCAGCCAGGGCTACACAGAGAAACCCTGTCTCGAAAAAAACCCCAATAAATAAATAAATAAGTAAATAAAATTAAAATAAAATAAAAATAAAAAATAGAAAGAAAAGACCCAACCTTTATTTAACAGCTGCTATGTATCAATCTCTGGAGCTAGAAGTGCACGAGCATGCAGAAAGGATGCCCATCTCTTCCTAGAGATCTCTGCCTTGTACCTGGCATGGAAGAGCTTCCCTGGGGTGATGGAAATCACACCTGGAAAAGGCCCTGTGGTGTGAAGCAAGAGCACCGTCAATCTAGTCCTCTACTTCATCTTGAGATCTCCCCACAGAGAGTAGTTGTAATCCCTAGCCTTGTCCTTTGCCCTGAAGGGACTCAAGAGGATATTGACAATGTGCTTTTGCTAGAAACTGGGGTATTGCTGGTGTGTCTGGCACATGACTTACTAAAAACTGGGACCTTTTTTTTTTTTTTTTTTAAATCCTGGCTGATGCTGCAGTCACTCTTATCCCATTTGTACCTGTTCCCCATGCCCCCACCAACACAGATACTTCCTATCTTTGCTCAGCAGAGAAGATTCTGGTGTGTCAGTGCAATGCTGTGAAGCAGAGTATCTGAACACTTGATGACACACCATGATTAAAAGAATGAAGGATGTTTAAATAAACAATGGACCATAGAGATGATCAGCATCCAAGCTATACATTGTGGGGGGAAAAAAGATCACCATGTGAAAATGCAAAAGAAGATGATCAGGATCCACAGAAGGAGTATAACAATGGCCTAATAAAGTTTTGTGAATAGATTTGCCTCACATACATTGTTTATTTAAATATCAGACTGTGTATACTCATACTTTCCAAGTAAGGTGTTTGTGAAGGGTGTTGTGTGGTTGTTCCTGATTTTGGTTTTCAGATTTTCACAAAATCCCTAGAGATGATGTTTGTTATCCAGCCTGATTTGGATGTCAGTCATTAGGCAAGGCTACATTTGAACTCTTTATTTTCATGTGTCAGCCTCCTGAGTACATGTCCAATGGTAGAAGATGTAATCCTAACATTTACTGTTTTGTCAACACATTTAAAAATGTTAATTTAAGATGTTTAAGAGAAGAGAATATCAAAAACATTAAATATCTCATCAATCAGAGATGTAACAAAGTGGAATAATCAGCAATCAACTGCATATCTCACAATATACCTCACTTGCTATGGCTATGTGAATATTATTTGATACTTCATGTTTCTTCATGTTCTTATTAGCTATGTTTTGGCAGTGCATCTTCAAATAGTGACTTCTAAGGGAAATATCTAGAGATTGTAGATACTGTAACAGCAATAAAATTAATTTAAATGGAAAAAAAAGAAAGAAGGATGAACTTCAACTGGCTGTAGGAAGGGAGAACTCTCTTGGATCAGCACGTTCAAAGAGTGGGTGGGGATCAAGAGATAGCAAAATCAAGGGGGTCTGCAGACTGAATCTCTTGCTGTGATCCAAACAGTTTTCCCAGAAGAGCTCTGATTGGTGGGCTTGTGAATCCTATGGAATCAGCTATGGTAGAGAGATGGTTGGCATAGCATATCTGCACAGTTTCTAAGCAATGTAGGTCAGCAGACAGTTTGAATAGGCTGTATCTAGGAGGGTTGTCGTGAGTTGGTTGGGTAAGACAGATATCTGGTCCACTCATCTTGAGGATGGGAGGAGATGGAGGACAGCACAAGGTTGCCTAAGGCCTACATCTGGAAAGGTAAACATGCTTAGAACAAAGGCTGGGGGAATGCACATATGTAAGAAGCCACTAATATCATGTACACTCCCTCATCTGTGTTCTGTAGTCCTGGGCCGGCACAGTAGCATAAACAGCATGCAGAGTCCATTTGTGAATAGCCACCATATTGTTAAAGACTTTTTGTTCTTGTTGTGCTTCCTTTCTGATATTTGGTCACCCAACTAGAATGACAATATTCTTACCTTAAACAAACAAACAAACAAACAAACAACCACAAGAGGACTTAGCATGGCTGTTGCAGTTGCATTGGGAGCTGGTTAAAGGACTCTGCAGTTCAAAGTGAGCAGTTTGTCCAGGTTTACACAACACAGCAGGTAGTGGGCACCTTCTGAGGGGTTCTGTGGTTTCCAGGAACCACAGCCTAAAGAACTCAAGGTTGCAAAGCAATTGACCATTGACTATCCAGAATTAATCTGTTCTTTTCTCACCCTAGAAACAATCCCTTGTAGTAACAGTCAGATTTCTGTGCTCATTTCGGGAATTATCAATTTTGGTGGTGGCAAACACCTAGGTTATGGTAGTTCACAATAGTTACAGGATTCTCAGGACTTTATGTGACTGTGCACTTTGAAAAATGTTCTGTGCTATGCAGATGGAGCCAGAAGGCAATTTGGTGTCTCTGGGAATCCTACTGTGTGGCACATGGTAGAGGTCCACCCAGGAGGGAATAGTCTCAGTGAAAACGTGGGTTCAAATCATAAAATTGGGTCTATGGGGGGCTGGAAAGATGGCCCAGAGGTTAAGAGCACTGACTGCTCTCTCGGAGTCCTGAGTTCAATTCCCAGCAACTACCTGGTGACTCACAACCATCTGAAATGGGATCAGATACCCTCTTCAGGTGTGTCTGAAGAGAGTGATAGTGTATTTGCATACATAAAAATAAATAAATCTTAAAAAAGAGATTGGGTCTAGGTCTCACTTCTAAGACTCAATGGAAGGTGCAGCCAGATGTCAGACTGGAGTTCTCACTGCATAGCTTAGCTACTTAGCCCTCAGAGGAGGCCCTTCTCTCCATTTATAGATGGCACTGTAAATGACCATGTCTTGCCTTTGTTTCTGCTTCTTCTCTAGTGGACAGATGGCATTGGAGAGTGGGTCATGGTGGTGTGAACAGTAGTAAGATGAGGAGAGCCAGGGACTGTGCAGTGCTAAGTAGATGTGAAAAATGTGTGGAGTGAACTTTTAAATTTTATGATATGTGTATGTGTGTGTGTGTGTGTGTGTAACGTGTAATTTATGTGTATTCATGCTTGTGCGTATGTAGGTACGCATGTAAATGTGTGAGGGTACTTGCAGAGGCCAGAGCTGATGTTGAGTGTTTTCCACTACTGCCCTACTCTCTCTGTCTTATCTTTTGAGACAAGGTCGCTCAGTGAGCTCACATTCACTGCTAGACTTGCTGCCCAGAAAGTACCTGCCATCTTCCTGTCTTCACTGTCCCAGTACCAGGGTTACCCATGCATGTGAGGATGCCAAGTCTTTATGTGGTCCCTGGGGGATTTGAACTCAGGTCCTCCTGCTTGTATGACAGGCAGTGACCACAATGAGCCATCTCCCCAGCTCCTGAAGTATATTATTTTACAAAGCATGATTCTAATTAAGTGACTATAGTTTTTATTATCTATAAGTACAAAACCCCCAGTTTTCCCTCTAAATTTGCTCTTCATTCATGTGTAGGAATTTCTAATAGCCTCCCCATCCTTCATAAGAAGCCTGTTGTGGCCTGTTGTGTGCCTGCATCACAACCAGGAAATACATTTATTGTAGCACAAAGCCAATTAATAATTATTAATTTGTTGATTTGCCAAAAGTTTGTTAAACACCCACTCTCTATTACGGCAAGCAGATGACATCAGAATACACAGGTGAATTATCTGCAAGTAGCTCACATGTTGGTGAGGAAGACAGTGTGGATCATGTCGAGGGGGGTATGGTGGTAAGTCACGTGGCTGGATGATGTCTACAGCAGATTGGAAGTTTTCAGAAGCAACATGGGAACAACATCACAGGTTGTGTTTGAGAATGTTTCTTGGAAGTGAAAATTCCTGTAAGAGTTTACTAAATCTATAGATAGAAAGGCTCTTTAAGGGAGAGGCAACCAGCATGGGAAAAGCCATAGGTGTGTGTGTATGTGTGTGTGTGTGTGTGTGCGTGCATGCGTGTGTGAGAGAGAGAGAGACAGAGAGAGAGAGAGAGAGAGAGAGAGAGAGAGAGAGAGAGAGAGATATCTCAAAAAATCTTGAATAACTCTGGTAGCTGAGTGGAAGAAAGATAGGCAAATAGAACTAGCTTTCCTATTTCTTTTTCTGGTGAGACTTATGAATTCTGGGATCACACTTTACATTTCTCAGTGTTTCTCTGTGTTACCCGGTGATGGTGAGTTTTGATTGTCAACTTCCTGGGTTATGAGATGCCAAGGAGATGCATAACCTACACCTCCGATTTTGTCAGTGAGGGTCTTTCCCAAGCCAGGGAGATGCTCCCTGAATGCTGGTAGCACCATTCCACAGGATGGAGCTCAAATGCAATAAAAAAGGAAAAGGAGAAGCCCCAGCAATGTTTGCCTCTCCAAACCTCCCTCCTGCCTTCTGGTTGCCATGACACAACCTGTTCTGCTCTTCTACCTCACCCTGCCCTCAGTTGCAGAGCTGTGAGCCAAAAGAAACACATCCTTCTTTAAGTTTTCCTCAAGTATTTTGTCTCAGCAATGGAAAGTCTGACTGATACACTCCTCAAAGGTGACAAAAATGTTCTGCTGAATAAACAAAATCTGCCTCGTGCTTAGTTATGGGTTAGCTGCTGGTCTCATCTCAGAGCTGCTGATCCCCTTGGACCCTTGAGACAAAAATGGTGGCATGAATTCTTTCTGCTTTCAAAGTGCTGGAAACTTCTTTGCAAATGGCAAGAAAGAAGCACTAAATATTTAATGCTCCAAAGTTAAATATTATTACAAAAGTAATTTAATATAAATGTTTCAGCAATTCCTTATCCATATTTCATGTTGGAAATGGGTATCTGATTGCTAATGTTTGTGTGCAATTAATTTTAATGGTTACATACTCTCAATTTCTCTCAAGTTTCCTCTTTAGAAGACTTCAGTGTCTGCTGGGGAAAATGAAAAGCTAGACATTAGATGTCACCGTGTACAGAAAAAGATACAGACTCCTGAGTGGAGGTCTCCAAATGACAAGTTAATTGGCACTTGGGAGTTGCTAAGTGGTACATAGGTAGAGATGCTCTAAGTCTCTGCAGCACAGTGCTAACAGCTGATATGACGCCTTGATGTCTCCCTGGTGTTGGGCCCTTCCCTTGCAAGTCTACCATACTTTCATTTCATTCCTTCATGGCATTGATAACCACTGCAATGACTTATGTATTATTGAGTGCTCACAATGTTCCAGGGATTACAATGAGACCATTATATCTCATCACAGTAACCAGGAAAAATTGGGATATATTCCATTTTTCAGATGTAAAAGGCAGGCTCAAAAATGACATTTCTCAAGAGCCAGGACCATTTTGTTTTCCGACTCCATGGTTTGTGAGTCCTGTATCAACCCTGGTATCATCATATTTTTCTCCTGTAATTCCAGGAGCTCAGTGAAGATATAGGGCACCTCTTCTGTGAATCATAAATGCTTATGGGATGAATGAGCAGAGACAAGAATCAGTACTATAAAATTATTAATAAATGAAGCACTTGCTACTTCACAATTAGTTCTTAAAACAAAACTTTCTCTGAGGCTGAGATATGGTTGCTCTACTCTAATGCTTCTTAAATTTTACACTTTTGAATGGTACTTTGTGGGGCTTGGTGTATAAAAGCAAGCCTGTATCTTCCTCACCTGTAGCCATCAGGATTCCTGGATGTGTGATGATGGGGTAAACGCAGTGACGCTAAGTCTTCATCCCTGTAGCCCCACTCTCTTTGCATGCTGACAAGTGTCACTTTTGACAATCGTGGATTTTTGTTACCTCTGGAAATGCCACAACGCACCATGTGGAAATACTCTTAATGCTTTTTATTCCACATCTGTCTTCTTTCATTGAATAAATATAAATTGATATTCACAGTCAGTTAAATATAGTTATATCTCTTAAGTGAATTACTAGGATCACATGGATGGTTTTTTTTTCTTCCAGTTTTCCATTTAATGTCTCCAGCTTCATGATACAAAACTTTAGTAAGGCCACTGTGGCTCTTATGGGGGTCTTTAGTTGAACACCACAGAACATAACCCAAATTCACAAGTCAGGTGTCATATCACTTGGGGAGGTCATTGTATTTAGTGTGGAGTCACTGGTTGTTTACTTTGGGCTGTGCCATGATGTGATGGAGTTCTTGGCTAAAGCTCAAAGGTCATGGTGAGATAGCAATGACAGGCAGGTAACCATAAGTCAAAATGCTTCTGAGAACTAAGATCTTTTAGCTGAAAAAAATGTGGGCAGAAACTGGTTACAGAAAAGGACCCAGGCTTTCAAGAGGTTAATGACACATCCAAAATCACATGACTTGTAAGAGGCAGGGCTGGCATTGAACCCTTGTCTTCTCTAAAAGACAGTGTTAGAAGAGAACATGGGTTTTGGAACCTTTAGATCTGGGCATGAAGTTAATCTGTTTGATTAGATACATAAACTTGTGAATATTATATTACTTTCTGAGTTGTTTTCTTTTTCAGCCAGTCTTGATGCTTGACTTCAGAGAAAGATAAAGAAGGCACAGATAGCCTTGGTTGATGCTCTGAGGCCTTCAGCTAAGTGACAACTGCTAGAATCTGCTGATGGATATTCCTTTGTCAAAACCAATCATAAGCTGAAAGCTGGAAAGAAGGTTCCACAAAACCAGGCACAATCAAGAGTCTGTGAGAGTCAAACCTGCTGCCCATTAACAGCACCGAGGGAGATTTAGAAATCTGGTGATAGCTGAACTCTAGATCCACTATTTTCTTTGCAGAATTTTGCAGAAGTTACTGGTGGTTCTCACTAAGAATCTCCAGATTGGGTGATCCTAAGAAGCAAATGGCGAAGGTGTGTCCTTCCCACGTGTGTGTTTTAACGTAACTAGGTCCCCAGGCAATGAGCTTCCAGCAATAATCCCTACAGGGTAGTATGGATCACTTCAGAGTATCTACAGTGGGAGCAGATCCTAACTCAGCAGCAAAATGCTGTGCCCTCAACAGACAAGACAAAAGTGACAGTGCTGAGGTTATGCCCAAGGTTGATATGTGGTGTCAAGAGATAGCAAAGCAACCTCAGACCAGGTAGGAGCAACCAAGCAGCCATGATCACAGATCACATGATCACAGATCACATATCACATGATCACAGTGAATGCACAGAATCCCACACTCCAAGGCCTCTTCCTTCCTGACCAACTAGAATTCATTCTCCGGAACAACAGGTGGCAGACATTACATCACAGCATGCTGCATGCCCCTACCTTTGTTATTCACACTTTGTTACAAAATGAAGACATATCTTTGTAAATGGTCCAAATATTTATTAAAAATAAATGTTAGAACAATATGAGGTTATCTCTATTTTTCTTCTTCACTTTTGCAACTAGCTGAGGACAAGCACAAGTCGTCCTCTCTTGCTCAGATAACTGGAAGGACCCCTTCCTACTTTTTCAATCTCTTCATCTCTCAGGAACAACCAGAGTACTTTTCTTTCTTTTTTGTGCGTGCGTGTGTGTGTGTGTGTGTGTGTGTGTGTGTGTGTGTGTGTGTACATGCGCACAGGTGCATGAGGGTATGCCAGTGTGTGTTTATAAGCCAGAAGAGGATGCTGTCTTTTTCTATCAGTCTTAATCTTATTTCATTGAGACAGGGTCTTTCATTGAACCTGGAACTAGACTGATAGCTAGCAACTCCCAGAAATTCTCCTGTCTCTCTACCCCTCGAAGTGCTGGGATTGTAGGTGCATGTGGTTATACCTGGTTCTTAACATGGGTGATGAGGAACCGAACTCAGATGTGCATGCTTGTGCTCCAAGTGATCTTGCATATCAAGATCTCCATAGATCCCAGAGTAATATTCTTAACTCATAAATCAGTTCATGTCATTCAGTTAAATCTTTTTGGTGCTTCTCATTTGCCCTTTACTAAAAACACTTCTCCACTGGCCTCTTTCATACCCCTTGACCACGATATTCAATTCCCTTGAAGTACTGAGATCTTTGCTACCTCTGGGAATTTGCATCTTCTGTCCTCTCTGCCTAGAATTCCTTTACCTGTCATTATATGTCAGGCTTCCTTTATAGGCAAGGCCTTCTTGACCTGAATTGAAGGAACTGCCCTGTCCTCTCTGCCCCCTAGTAACTCCAAACACCCTCAATGGCTTCCTCCATAAAAAATGATGACCATTCCTGACAAATTTACATAGTCTGGATTGTCAGTGTTTACCAGCTATGTTTACTTTTATAGTGGAACTGACACATGGTAGAGGCCTTGTCTGACTTTTTACGATTTTACTGCTAGCATTTATCATGGTAGCTGACACATAGCAAACAGTCAATAACTTTTCATTGAAAGAAAGAATGGATTGTTCAGTAATGCTGCCACTCTTAGTCTTATATCCTGAAATGAAAGAGAGAGGGAGAGGGAGAAGGAGAGGGAGAGGGAGAGGGAAAGGGAGAGGGAGAGACAGAGAGAGAGAGACAGAGAGAGAGACAGAGAGAGAGAGATACAGAGAGAGACAGAGAGAAGGAGGGAGGGTAGGAGGAAGGGAGGGAGGAAGGGAGGGATACATATATATATATATGCATGCATATAGGTTATTTGCTTTGTTCAGGTGCTGTGCTAGACATGAAAAAAAATACCAGAATAAGCAACACATTGTGTCTTCTGATCTTAGGAAGCTTAGAGAAAACATCAGCAGATGAGTGAGATTATTCCAGCAAGTAGTAAATTTTAGATAGAACTTAATTACAAAATGATGTAATTTGAACTGTAAAACAGCTGCGGTAGGAGGGGCGGTGTTTGGGTTTCATTCTGTTAATGTGATAAAACATTGATCAAGAGATACTCTGGCAAGAAAGAGGGTTTTTTGGCTTAGACTTCCAGGTCACAGTCCATTACTGAGGGATGTCAGGGCATGAACTACAGGCAGGAATGGCACAGGAACTACACAGGGATGGATTGCTGGCTCTCTGTGGTTCACGGTTCATGCTTAGCTGCTTTAGAACACAATCCAGGACCACCTGCCCAACAACAAAATAGTCTGACTTAAGTGGATTCTCATTAAAATTTGAATAGTGTCTCCTTAAAAAGTGACACTGGAGGTTGTTTTTTTGTCTTTCATACACAGAAGAGTTTTACAAGAGGCCCATTCCATGGTGTCTTTTGGACCCCCACCCTCATATCAGATAATCCCCCATAGAATGTCTGAAAACTAACCAGATTAAAAACACTAACTTGCTAGTTAGTTTTATTGCCAACTTGACATCATCTAGAATCATCTAGGAAGAGGGAACCTCAAATGAAGAGCTGGCTCAATCAGATTATCTGTGGCCTTGTCTGAGAGATTGTCTTAATTGTTGATTGTTATAGGAGGGCCCATCTCACTGTGGATGGCACCATCTCTGGGCAAATAGACTTTGGTTGTATGAGAAAGCTATCTGAACATGAGGCAGACTGCAAGCCAGTAAGCAGCCTCCCTCCATGGTTCCTGTCTCTGCTTCTTGGAGTTTCTGCCTGACTTATGACCTGGAAGTACAAGCTAAAATAAACTCTTTTTCTCCTCAAGTTGATTTTGGTCTTGGTGTTTCTTACAGCAACAGAATAGCAAACTAGAATAAGACTTTTTTTTTTCAGGTAATTCTAGGGTCTGTCATGTTGAAAGTTAATGTTAACTATGACAACAACCATTGCATTTTCAGAGGACACCATGAAACATGCCTCTTGTAAAACTCTTGTGTGTATAAAAGACAAGACCAACTTTCAATTGCACTTTTTTTTAGAAGATACTATTGAAATTTAATGAGAACCCACTTAACTCAGACTCTACTTTGTTCCTTGGTAGTGATTATCACTGTCTAGGCTATTAACAGCTCTTGGATTTTTGAGGGGGAAATAATTATATGTCTGACCTTGAATGCTGGGTTAGCAGAGATGAGAGGAGCTGGAATCTATCTGGTAAATACAGAGAGATGTAGGCTATGAAGGGATCTATCCGCAGACAGGAACTAGGCTTATTGGTTGAGTTACTCTAGAACTCATAGTCCAGGTGCTATGGTTTGAATATGACTTGATTTTGTCTCCTTTGTGTTCAGGAACTGAGAACTTTGTTCTGAATGTGGCAGTTCTGGAAGCTGATGTGGAACCTTCTAGAGGTAGGGCATTGTAGGAAGTGAAAGGGCCATGAAGGATGAGGCCTTCAGAAGGAACTGATAGAGTTCTGGGGGATCTTTGTCAGTTTTCATAAGATAAATATTAAAAAAGAGAAAGGCTGTTCTCCCATCTCTGGTTTACTGCCTGCCTATATGTATGAAAATTTCTTGTACATAATTCTCATCATAATGCTTTCTGACATGGTATGATATACTAAGAGGAGCCCTAACCAGTACCAGCACCATGGCATTTGGTCATTCTTTCAAAACACTAGAAGAAGATCCAGTTCACGTTCTACAGCATTATAGCAGTCACAACTAAAAGGGGATGAATTGGAGCTGGGGAAATGGCTCTGTGTGTGAAATGTTTGCCATGCAAGCATGAGGACCTGAGTCTAATCCCCAGAAATCACATAAAAAAGCTGGGTACTGTGGTGCATGGTGTATGTGTAATTTCAGTGCTGGGGACTTGGAGACAGGAGCTTCCTGGACTTGCTGGCCACACACACACACACACACACACACACACACACACACACACACACACACACACACACAGAGAGAGAGAGAGAGAGAGAGAGAGAGAGAGAGAGAGAGAGAGAGAGAGAGAGAGAGAGAGCATTTGATTGGGGAAAATATTTAAAGAACAAATATTTAGACTACCCACTGACTGCTTTCAAATGTGTAGAGCAAGATTTAGGAGGTATAGCATGATTCAAAAGCAGGATGTATGCTATAAGCGAATCATCGTGGGAAGATTTGAAGACTTTTCAGCTGCCCCTAGAAGAAGTAAAAAAAGACATGCAAGATTGTGGCTTAGGACCAGTCTGAGAAAGAGATCGCTGCTCAGTCACAAGACTGCAGGTTTCAGTAGCTTCACTCTGCTGCTTCCGGCCTGGGGAATTTCTGGAGAGCTGCTGGTCTTCAGTCCATCCTGGGAGGCTGAAGAAGCTGGGTTCCCATGCCAAGACTGATGACAGCAGCCACAGCAGAACAGATGAATTCAAGAGCAAGGACTGAAGTGGGCTGGCAAAGGCAGCCCTAAGTCCTCTGCGTATGTGGGGCTGCTGCAAGAGGTGTGTGCAGACCCCTTTAAGAGAAGGTCTTCCCTCCAGTTAATCCTTCCAAACCATACCTTCACAGACTGCCTTATGGCATTGTTTCCTGGTTGATTTCAGACCCAATCAAGTTGACAATCAAGAGGAACCACCACACTTCTGCTTGCCATATAATACCCAGCACTGCCTCAATATTCTGCTAAGGAAGCTGTTATCAGATGCTGCCCCTTAACCATGGGTCACTAATGTCAGGAGCCCAAATAAACCTCTTTCCTGTAGAATGTTCCTAGCTAGAGATATTGTATTATTATCCACAGAAAATGGACTAAGCACTCTTGAGTTTTGACCATGTCCATCCTCTGTGCAGTATCTCTGTGGTTTATTTTTGCTCACCTAGTATTCTAGAGATGAGACAAGAAATGCACTGTAGCTGAACCCTCCTTGCTTCCCCCTTCTCTGCCTAAGGCAGGCTTCAGCTTGGTTGGTCACATTCCTAAGCTAAGAAGCCTCCTGCTAGCAGAAGTGAGAAACTCTTCACGCTTTCCAGTTTCTTCTTATCAGTCTCCCCCCAGCTATGGACAGACTGGAAAGCTGTAGATGAAGGAGACTGGATTTTATTCAGTCTTATGTTTCTTTAATATCTTTCCCCTTGATTTCTACACCCTCCTTGCCTTCTTCCCTTTCATTTCTATTTCCATTCCTGTAGAGTTTCAGATCAGCTTTCAATTCTCTTCCAGCGGATTTTTTAATTATCCCAAAGTCACACTGAGAGGAGGCCAGCTCAGAGGCTCCATGTGGCATTGGTCTCATCTGCAGATCATGTAGGTATAATCTCTATGGCAACTGACCCATGTTGGGTAGGAGCAAATAAGCTCAGAACCAAAGGTTAATTGCTGTTTCATTTATGCTCCCCCCTTGCAATTCCAGCTTTGTGGATAGAAGTTTTAATTAGAATCAAATTATGAGCAGATTGAAGATCTTTATAATTTTGGTGGTTAAAAATTATACCTACTGCTTGAATAGTAATAGAAGGTCTTCCCTTGTCTGAATGTTTCTCTGTTCGCATCCCCCCCCACACACACCACCCCCTTCCACACACACACACAGTTCAGATGATTCAGCTAGATGGCTTGGGTCTTTCCAGCTCCAAGGAGCAATATGGAACCTCATTCTCATTTAATTTTGACATTAGTGTGTTGCTAATATGCTGACCAAATTAGGAACTTACTTTGTGTGAGCTGGGTACTCTCCTAAATTTATATGTGTATGACTTCATTTGTTCTGCAGAGCTGTGTATGAGTTTGATAATCTTAACAGTAATTTCAGGACGAAAAAGCAGCTTCAGGTGTGTTTGAACCAATTTATTTGACTCTAACATTCTAACTATCATTCTAAAATATGCCCTTTAAGACACCAAGGGAGATTGAGTGAGAATGTATATTGGATTTCCTGTTAACCTGGTTCAAGTTAAATACACTCTGGGATTTGACTAAATTTGTTCTCTTTCCAGTGTTCCTGAAATAGGAATTACAGAGTTAGGGTGTTGTTCGAGTTTGGTTCCTCTTGCTGTGATAAGCAGCATGTACAAAAACAATTGAGATAGAAGAAAAGATTTATTTTTATCTTTAGATTATATTCCACCATTGAGGGAAGCCAAGGCAAAAACTCAAGGCAGGAACTTGATAAATGCTGCCAACTGACTTGTTCCTTTGCCCATGTTTAACTCTTGTGTAGCTGAGGCCAACTGTCCTAGGAATGGTACCGTCCACAGTGAACTAGGCCCTTCTACATTAATTAGCAATTAAGAAAACACCCCCACAGATATGTCCATAGGCCAATCTGATGGACGGAATTCCTCAACCAATGTTCCATCTTTCTGAGTGTGTCAAGTTGATAACCAAGGCTAGCAAGCACAGATATCATGTGTAATAATGCGTTAGAATCCAGCTGCTCCATAGGTCATAGCACCTAATTGCACAGCTCTTCTCATCTCACACATGCAAGCAGGCATCCCACAGAGACACTGTCTGTGACTCCTAGATACCAGAGGTTTCCCACGGGTGGGGGGAGGTGAGTTTACATTAAAAGGGAGTATTGGTGGCAACAGATCCTGCTTCCACCTCCTTCCCTGCTTCCTGCCAAGGACTCAGAGAGCCTGGCTTTGTGCTTTGAAACCTCCCTGTCCTCAGAAAAGTATGAGAAGCGATTCCTACTTATGTTCTGTGGGTCCCAACCTTCTCTCTTCAGAGACCCAGCCATTCTGTGCTGCTAGGGTTTGAACTCTCCACAAGTCCTTGCCATAGTGTGGTCTGTCTGTCTGTCCATGGATGCATAAGTCCTTTAGTAAACTCTATGCCCCCAGAATCCATTTCAGTGTTCTTTCTGAGTCCTCATTTGAGACCTTTTACCATGGCACATATTAAATATTAGAAAGTACATCTCTGTGTTCTTAGAATTAAAGACAAACCTACCAAACAACTGGGCATGGTGGTACACAGCTGTAATCCTAACACTCCTTTGGTGGCCTCACACAGTTTAAAGCCAGTTTGAGCTACAGAGCAAGATCTTGTCTCAAATAAAATGAATCAGTCCCAGGTCTTCAGTCCTGCTCAGGAAGTACAGGCTATCCTGCCCATTTCCTGCCTTTCTTTGCTTATATTTTTTTAATTTCCTTCGATTCTTCAAATTCTATCAAATGCTTATGTTTTTCATCTTTTCAAGTACAGTTGTGAAGAATACACATTATTGAATGCTGTTTTATTTGACAACCGTGGCTCACCTTTTCCTTTTTTTTTTTTTTTTTTATCATGCATGCATGCACCCATTTACCTCCTAAATTATCCAGTAGGAATTAACAGGATAGACTGGCTCAGATTTCCAGGATGCAGATCTCAGCTCTGCATTTAGTATTTCAGTTTTTAGTACAAGTGACTTCTGTGCTTTCTTCTCTGGAAACTGAGGATCACAATGGAACCTGTACTTCGGATAGTTCTTGTGAGGACTGAGTTACCACATGTAAAATATATAGAAGACAGTAGACCTCATAGTGTGTACTCTAGACATTTTTTTCTCCTACATCCTGCTTTCCTTGCTCATCCAAAGTTTTGTGTTGTATTATCTATACATAATTTTAACTCAAACAGATTTAAGCAGGACAATGAAAAGAGACTGGCTCTTTAACTAGGAAGTCCAGAGACACTCATAACATAAGCATTAATGGACCCAGGGTATCAGGGATTACTCGGTGTGACCTCAGTCACCTGCTCTGTTTGTGTTTCTCCACTTGTCTCCTGCTTTCACTTAGTGGGTCTAGAAGTTGGGCCGTGAGTCTTTCATGAAGCTTCAGTAAAGCATCTGAGGTTGTTGGACTTGTCCCCAACCCAAGTCCTAGAAGCCAGTAGTACTCAGTTGCATCACTGCTCAGACCCTGGAGAGAGAGGGCAGAGTTGGCTCTGCTTATTGAATTATGTGGTCAGGAAGGCATCGTTGCAGATACCTCTGTGGTCTCAGTGATCATACTTTTACAATATGCTTCTAGAGGAATGTTGAACTTCATCTTCTTCTTTTTTACATTCACATATTCCTGTAATGATGTAAAACCTCGTATGCCAGGTCAGTTACATGTATGGTCAAATGAGATTAGCTGTAACATTCACAGAATGTTCTAGGAGACTACTAAGACTTTGTCACACTTGGACACTTTGAACATTCAGATGATGAGTGAGGTGAGAATGTTGTCTAAAGGCCTTCTTGCATTCCTTACACTCATAGGGTTTCTCACCAGAGTGGATTCTCAGATGTTGGATAAGAGAAGAATTAAGTCGAAAGGCCTTCCTACATTCTCTGCACTAGAAGGGCTTTTCAACAGTATGAATTCTCTGATGTAGAGTAAGTTTCTGAGGCAATCTGAAAGATTTCCCGCATTCCTCACAAGTGTAGAACTTCTCCCCAGCATGAACACTCTGATGCTGTGTGAGCTGAGAGAGGAGTCTGAAGGCTTTCCCACATTCCTTATAGTCTTAGGGTTTAATCCCAATAGGGATATTCTGATGCAAATAAGCTGTGAGTAGCGACTGAACTGCCTTCCAGCACTCCTTGCATTCCTAAGGCTTTTCTCCAGGATGGATTCTGTGTTGGAGAATAAAGATGATAGCCCAGACAAAAGGTCTTCCCACACTCATTGCACTCATAGTGCTTCTCCACAGAACGAATTCTCTGATGGAGCGTTAGCTGCTGTCGAACTCTAAACGCCTTCCCACAGTCCTTGCACTCATAGGGTTTCTCACCAGTGGGAAGTTTGTGATGTACTCTAAGGCCAGAGCCACACAAAAAGTCTTTCCCACACTCTTTACACTCATACAGTCTGTCAGCAACATTAAGCTTCTGATGGCGAGTGAGGTGCGCCAACTGCCTGAAGGCCTTCCCACACTCTTGACACACATAGGGCTTCTCCCCAGTATGGATCCTCTGATGGAGAGTAAGTTGGTCCCGTCCCTGAAGGCTTTCCCACATTCTTTACATGCATAGGGCTTCTCACCGGTGTGAAGCTTCTGATGTGCTCTGAGCTTTGGGCCGTATATGAAAGCTTGCCCACACTCCTTGCATTCATACAGTTTTTCACCAGATTGCAGTCTCTGGTGCCAGGTAAGTTGTGCAGTCTGCCTGAAGGACACCCCACACTCCTTACATTCATAGGGCTTCTCGCCTGTGTGAATTCTGTGGTGAAAAGTGAGCTGCTGGCAGACTCTAAAGGCCTTCCCACATTCACTGCATTTATTGGGTTTCTCTACAAAATGGATTGATCCTCTGATGTGTAGTTCGTGCTCACTTTGCGTAAGAGGATGGACACTCTAAGATGTACGCTTCACTTGACTGAGATATCCCTCCTTAGAGCCCTCTCTCTTGTCTTTCCTGTTTTCTTCTTGACTCTCATTCGTTTTTCAAAAGGAGACTCTTCAGGCTACTGTTCCCATTTTTTTCCCACTATCTTCCATTAGGATAAATTCATTTCATAAACACCATTGTCTGAGAATAACTGGTTGGTCTCATCCTTACTTTCCGAATCTGGACGTCTTTTTTTTTTCCTCACAACCTTTCAGGGCTCTTTCCATTGCTCTAGTAAGGAAATAACATCTGGCTTAGAAATGAAGCATCCTTTCAGTGAAACCACATTGTGGTAGTTCGCCACCATCACATCCTTGTACAAATTCCTCTGTTCTAAGTCCAGAGATTCCGACTCTTCCTGTGAGAAGGCTATGGATACATCACTGATCATCCCTGACACATAGACCACGGCTTAGAAACTCAACAAGTGCTCAGGCTTCCTTGGAGGGTTTTTTTTTCCCTCAGAAGATACAGAGTCCACTGGGGCCAGGGATGTATTTATTTGTGTATATGCATGTGATGTGTGGGGGTGGCTACATGAATGCCGTGGCACACACGTGGAAGTCGGAGCACAACTTGCAGGTGTCTGTTTTCTTCCATTGTGAGGATACTGGACCAAAGTCAAGCCCTCAGGCTAGACAGCAAGCCCCTCTACCCACAGAACCACTCACCTGGCCATCATTCCTTTTAAACCAACAACAGCAATTTATTCCTCTTCTTCCTGTGAGCACTTAAAGGCAGGCTTCAGTAGAAGGGAATGTTAACATCCAAATTTTTCTTGGAGCCTTGTCCAACCCTGCTCCCTGCTGCATCTTCACTAAGTTTAAGGACCAGCTCTGCTCAGTTGCCCCGCCCACACCGCTGAGTTGATACTGGCTGCTGTCTTCAGACCCCAAGGACCAAACTCTATCTTCTTATTCAGCACTGGAAAGGAGTTTAAAAAAGATGTTTTAGTAAGAAACTTGTATGTGGCATCTTCCCTGAAGACTAGGAGGGGAGCTTCCTGAGGCATAGCCTGGACACCCAGATTTAGAGAGAGAAAGGGTGATGGTGGAGAGAAAAATAAAAGTGTGTGTGTGTGTGTGTGGGGGGGGGGGGGAGCATGAGCTGGGCAGCCACTGAAGGTGTCACCATTTGCATTTGTAATGTTCCTTTCTCTTGAATGGATTGACAGAAACCAAGCATTCATGTTTATATTGTTTAAATTTGACCATGCTTGGTATGTTTTATTTAAAGTCAGCACAATGACCATGAAACAGCAAAGGTAAAAACAAAAATATAAACTAAAACTGCAATCAACAACCACCCAACTCATCAAATCCAAGAGAGAGTCAGGAAGGCAGCCCCTTCTGTTTTACCTCCCCTCCCCTCCCCTCCCCTCCCCTCCCCTCCCCTCTCCTCCCCTCCCCTCCCCTCTCCTCTATTGCCTCTATTCTCAACTCTCTCTCCTCCCCTCTTTTTTCCTTTCCTTCCCCCTCTCTTGCCTTTCTCTCTTGTCTCCTTCATTCCCTTTATTTTTCCCCTCTCTTTCTCTCTCTTGCTTTCTTTCTTGCTTCTTTGTTCTCCTCCCTCCATCCCTTGCACATTTCCCCTCTCTCTTTCCTGTCAATGTCATTCCTTTGTGTATAATGACATGTTTATATGTGCACGGTCATGTGTGTAAGTGTGGGTGTCAGTCCTTGACTTCCACTTTGAGACAGGATGTATTGTTCACCACAGCTAGCTATCCTAAGATCTTCCAGGGTTTCTCTTGTCTCTGCCAACCATCTCAGTGACTTGTACTACCATGTCTGACTTTACATGGGTTCTCATATGCAAACTTTGCATGGCAAAGTGCTTTACCCACAAGAGCTGTCTTTCCAGCACCATGGGAAGCCTTTTTCCTTGTATATTCTTGGCCAACAATGGAGACCCGCTTAGGAATCAAAATCCTTCAGGGGGTTGGTGTTTCTAACTAATGACTTATAAAGTCATCCTTTTCTGCTCTCTCACCGAAGGGCAAGTACAAGTTCAGAGTTATATCAAAGGAGAGCTTCGCAGCCTCTGGATGTGTACCGGAGAAAGTGCTTCATCTGAAAAAATGACAACGCTCAAGATCACAGTTAAGAATAGTGACCCAAAATTTAAGGCTGTTTTTTCAGACATCATGCTAAGCATTTCATGTACATTGTCTCACTTAGTTATCCCGGCATCTCTAGAGGCAGGTGATATCTATTGTTTCTATAATACAGACCAAGAGGCAGAGGCTTTGACTGGTTAAGTCGCTCACCCAAATGTATGTGACTGTGGAACTTGGTCTCCAATCAAGTCTGCATGATTGCAAGAGCCTCCATCTCAGGGTCTCCTCTCTGTTTACTCAGGACTAGGTCTGAATGCAGATTAGTGATTACTAGCAGCTGGGGGAAGGTAAAAGAAGGGGGCATTAAATAAGAACAACCAAGGAAAAGTTAGGGAGATTAACTTCTAGTGATCTACCCCACTATGAGTGACTATAGGCCTGTATATTCTATAAACCATAGAAGGGAGAAGCTTGAAGACTCTAAAATCAAGCTTGTGATCAGCAAATGAAATCATTAGTCACACTGAGCTGATCAGGACATAAAGTACTAAAACACCACAGCGGGTCCCATAAGTAGGTAGAATTGTTATGCATTAATCAAAAAAGTCTAAGAATGTGATGAGTTGGACATGCTAATTAACATGAATTGATCATTATACAATTGCCTAGTTCTAAAATTACGCTGTACACCATAAAATGTACAATAAAAAACATGGATTGTAAATCCCCCAATGCCTGTGTTATTACCTGTGTGACTCTGGGGGACCCCTTAAAGTTCTCTGAACTACAGTATCTCTGAGTGAAGTAGAGGGGAAGAGTACTTACTTTAAATACTATCTTCCCAAGAGTTAAATGAAGTAGGTCGAATGCTGGGCTTAGTGATGGAAAGGAACATGTGCTCAATCAGTATTAGCATGTTTGTTCCTGCTACCTGTGACAATGTAGGTGGTCTGGAGAACATTTCTAAAATAAGCCAAATCTAAACAGATCCTCCATGCCCTTATGTGAAAAATCTAAAGTTGTCAAACCCAGAGACAGAGACTGGGATAGTAGGTGCCAGGGGTTGGAGGATGGGGAGAAGAGACGTTAGCCTAAGAGTGGGAAGTTTCAGGCATGGACTGATCCAATACAGCGAAGACTCCACACAGTCAAGGGCACCATATTGTACACTTAAAAGCTTGTTACAATTCTATTCACAGTGGCACACATCTATAACCCTAACTACTTAGGGGTTTGAAAGGAGTACTTGAGCTGAGAACTTAGAAATAAACTTTGGACCCATAGCAAGGCCCTGACACACACACACACACACACACACACACACACACACACACACACACACACACAGATACACACACATGCACACAAAATGTTAAAAGAAAGGATCTTATGTTAAATGTACTTAATATAAATAATAATGATCATAATAAGACAGGGAGACACTTCTGGAGGAAATAGATATATTCAAACACAGATGGTGGGCTTCATAATATATTTATCCCTGTGCTTTTATTTTTGTATGCCAAGCATATCTACAGTAGTTTGAATAGCCCTGGCTGTCCTGGAACTCACTTTGCAGACCAGGCTGGCCTCGAACTCAGAAATCTGCCTGCCTCTGCCTCCTGAGTGCTGGGATTAAAGGCATGTGCCACCACGCCCGGCTAATTTTCATAATTTAACACTTAATTTTTCCCACATGACTTAGTATATTCTCATGACTTGACAGTGAGCTATGCTGTTCTTGATCTTTGATATCTTTCCATTGAGTCACTAGGTATTTCCTGGGTTGTGAATTCTGCCCTCCACACATAACACAGTTGTAGTTGTCCTGAAAGCAGATCAGCCGGGATTGCCTACAGGAGACGTTCATGAACCTGGGCCCACTAGGTTTCCCTCACAGTATTGGGAAGGACACACAAAGCACATATAGTTATGCACATCCTGGAGGATCTAAATGCTATTCACAACTGCTTGAGGTGGTGCTGGATACCTTATCTAACCATATGTTGCTCATGCTTCTGAAAGTTACCCCTCACCTATGCTCCTTAATGCAGCCTCAATGGTTTATCAAGTTATACTTGAGAGGAATGGGCCTTTTGGTCTGTCATTGGAACTATCTGGGGTAACTGATGTTTGTTTACTGCTCCAGGTAAAGTTATGAAAGACTTGGTATTCTAATAAGGACATAGCAGACCTAAAGATGTGTTTTAGAGAAGCCAATGCATTGTGTCTGCTGTGGGTGAGAAGGCATGCAACTAAAACCAAGATGAATTGGGGTGGAATGTCGATGAGGGCCTTCTTGATATGACCACTCTTTCCCATGTAGTATGGAATGGCATGGTATGACCATAAGGGCTATCCTGACATGATCATCCTTGCACATTGTGGTGGTTTGAATGAAAATAGTCCCCAAAGGCCCATAGGACTATATAGTGGTACTATTAGAAGGTGTGGCCTTATTGGAATATGTTTGGATTTATTGGAGGATGTGTGTCACTAGGGATGGAATTTGAGGTCTTAGGTGCTCAAGACAGGCCCAACATCTTACTTTCTTCTTGTTACCTTTGGATCCAGATGTAGGACTCTCAGCTTCTTCTCTATCACCACAATTTCATGCCATCACGCTTCTCACCATGATAATGGACTAAACCTTGGAACTGTAAGCCAGCCCCAATTAAATGATTTTTTTAAAAGAGAGTTGTCATCATCGTATCACTTCATAGCAATAAATCCATAAGACACCCATGTTAGATATGGAATTGCTTGCATTCCTATTGTAATAGCATTTTTATTTATTTGTCCTGATGTAGGTGGACACACTACTGAGGCTGCACCATTCTGAGGGTGGAGTGTCTGTGTTGGGACACAGGTTGGGTACCAGGTTGGCTGTTTTTCTTTGTGTTATATGAAATGGGCCCACCATGTTGAGTAAAGGGATGCCTTCCAAATGGCTGATGGGCTAGAGGATGTATTGCAGCCCTTGAAGGTAGGATGGGATCACAAGTAGGCTGTGACATCAGTTGTGTGATCTGTGCTTTGGGAGATAATTCATGAAACCGAGGCTGAAAAAAAAAAGAACTTTCCATCATAGGAGGTGGTTAAAATGAGAAAATTATATGGGTACTATTTTCTAGTCTAGTCTCTGAATTGTTAGGAAAATGGAAGAAAGGAGAATGAGATGGGGTAGGGGTAAAGGAAAGAATGTAATGTCTATGCTAAATAGCCCCTTCTGTGATTAGAACAAAACAACCTCTCACCCCCAAAAGCCCAGAAAAACAACAAAACACAACAAAAACAAACATGGGGCTCGTGGGAACAACTGAGCAATAACCATGGAGAGTAGGGCAGAAATGGTAGGTATCCTGCTCCCTGGAAGACACCATATTCTGCTGCATCCTGAGGCATCCCAGAAAATCTGCTGCACTCAACCTCCACCCGCCGAATACTGTTCCCTTTCTGTCTGGTCCTTTTTGCTGGGACAGACTGCTAGCTAGAATGCTCCCTGGAAGACACTATATCCTGAAGCATCGCAGAAAATCTGCTGAACTCAGAGCATTTGTTACCACATCCTGAGGCATCCCAGGAGATGAACTGCATTCAGGGTAACTGACACCACCACCTAAAGTATCCCAGGAGTTCTGCTGCACACCTGGCAACTGAGCAACTGATCACCAGCTTGTCTGCTCCCGTGAAGACACCACAGCTAGAAGGCATCCCAGGAGTTCCTCTGTACACAGGGCAACTGGAAAACTGACACAACAGTCTGAAGACTTCCTGGGGCTCTGTAGCATGCATGGCAACTGACTCAACAGACTGAAAGCCTCCCTGGAGTTCTGCTGCACACAGGGAAACAGAAACCACAGTCCATAGTGCCCTCCCCCCAGGAGAACAGCTTCACATAGGACAACAGTTTGACTGCTCCCAACAGTCTGAAGGCCTCCCAGAAGATCTACTGCAGTCAGGGCAACAGATTAGCAGCTTCTCTGACCTCTAAAGGCCCTCCTAGTTGGAAGGCCCCACAGGAGGTCATAGCCAGGGCCACAGACCTACCAGGAGACCTGAAGCAATCCAGGGACAAAAGAGGCAGACTCTAGATAGTGTCACCCAGACCAGCAAACACCAGAGATAACCAGATGATGAGAGGCAAGTGCAAGACCATAAGTAACATGGAAGTAGAAACAATAAAGAAAACACAAATGGAGGCAAACCTGGAAATGGAAAACCTAGGAAAGAGGTCAGGAATTACAGATGTAAGTATCATCAACAGAATACAAGAGACAGAAGAGAGAATCTCAGGTGTAGAAGATGCCATAGAAGAGATTGACACAACTGTTGAAAAAAAAAATCAAAACATAAAAAAACGCTCCTATCCCAAAACATTCAGGAAATTCAGGACACAGTGAAAAGACAAAAATCTAAAAATAGAGGATAATGAAGATTCCCAGCTCATAGGACCTGAAAACATCTTCAACAAAATCATAGAAGAAAACTTCCCCAACCAAAAGAAAGAGATGGCCATAAAGGTACAAGAAGCCTATAAAAGACCAAATAAATGGGTCCAGAAATGAAAATCCTCTCATCACATAATAATCAAAACACTAAACATACAGAACAAAGAAAGAATACTAAAAGGTTCAAGGGAAATGGACCAAGTAACATAATGGTAGATCCATCAGAATTACACCAGACTTCTCAACAGAGACTATAAGAAGAGCCTGGTTAGAGGTCATGCAGACTTTAAGAGAACACAATTGCCAGCCCAGACTACTATATCCAGCAAAACTCTCAAGCAACATAGATGGAGAAAACAAAATATTTCAGGGCAAAACCAAATTCAAACAGTATCTATCTACCAATATAGCCCTACAGAGGATCCTAGAAGGAAAACTCCAACACAAGGAAGGTACCTACACCAAAGAAAAGACAAGATATCAAGCATCTCACAACAAAGCCAAAAGGAGAGAACCACAAGCACATGAAGCCACCGACAAAAACTTATATAACAGGAACCAACAGTCATTTAATATCTCTTCATATTATTGGACTCAACTCACCTATAAAAAGACATAAACTAACAGACTGGATATGCAAGCAAGATCCAGCATTTTGCTGCATCCAAGAAACATATCTCAATAACAAAGAGAGACACTATCTCAGAGTGAAAGGTTGGAAAAAGTTTTTCCAAGCAAATGATCCCAAGAAACAAGCTGGAGTTGCCATCCTAATATACAATAAAATAGACTTTCTACCAAAAGTTATCAAGAATGATGAGGAAGGTCCGTTCCGGTCCACTCCAGCACCGGGGTGCCTTGCCCGCGGAGTCTCTGGACACCCGCAAGGACCCACACAGGATCCCCCAAGGGATCCTAAGACCTCTGGTGAGTGGAACAAAACTTCTGCCAGGGAGCAGGTTAGAACACCAGATATCTGGGCACCTTCCCTGCAAGAGGAGAGCCTGCCTGCAGAGAGTACTCTGACCACTGAAACTAAGGAGAGAGCTAGTCTCTCAGGTCTGCTGATAGAGGCTAACTTAATCACCTGAGGAACAAGCTCTAACCAGAGACAACTATAACAACTAGTTTCAGAGATTACCAGATGGCGAAAGGCAAACGTAAGAATCCTACTAAGAGATATCAAGACCAATTACCATCAACAGAACGCAGCACTCCCACCCCACCTCGTCCTGGGCACCCCAACACACCCGAAAATCTAGAGCCAGATTTAAAAGCATATCTCATGATGATGGTAGAGGACATCAAGAAGGACTTTAATAACTCACTTAAAGAAATACAGGAGAACATAGCTAAACAGGTAGAAGACATTAAAGAGGAAGCACAAAAATTCCTTAAAGAATTGCAGGAAAATACAACCAAACAGGTGATGGAATTGAATAAAACCATCCAAGACATAAAAAGGGAAGTAGACACAATAAAGAAAACCCAAAGTGAGGCAACATTGGAGATAGAAAACCTAGGAAAGAAATCTGGAACCATAGATGCCAGCATCAGCAACAGAATACAAGAGATGGAAGAGAGAATCTCAGGTGCAGAAGATTCCATAGAGAACATCAGCACAACAATCAAAGAAAATACAAAACGCAAAAAGATCCTAACTAAAACATCCAGGAAATCCAGGACACAATGAGAAGACCAAAACTACAGATAATAGGAGTAGATGAGAATGAAGATTTTCAACTTAAAGGGCCAGCAAACATCTTCAACAAAATTATTGAAGAAAACTTCCCAAACCTAAAGAATGACATGCCCATGAACATACAAGAAGCCTACAGAACTCCAAAAGGACTGGACCAGAAAAGAAATTCCTCCCAACACATAATAATCAGAACAACAAATGCACTAAATAAAGAGAGAATATAAAAAACAGTAAGGGAGAAAGGTCAAGTAACATATAAAGGTAGGCCTATCAGAATTACACCAGACTTTTCACCACAGACTATGAAAGCCAGAAGAGCCTGGACAGATGTTATACAGACACTAAGAGAACACAAATGCCAGCTGAGGCTACTATTCCCGGCCAAACTCTCAATTACCATAGATGGAGAAACCAAAGTATTCCACGACAAAACCAAATTCACACATTATCTTTCCACGAATCCAGCCCTTCAAAGGATAACAACAGAAAAAAAAACCAATACAAGGATGGAAATCACGCCCTAGAAAAAGCAAGAAAGTAATCCCTTAACAAACCAAAAAGAAAACAGCCACAAAAACAGAATGCCAACTCTAACAACAAAAATAATAGGAAGCAACAATTACTTTTCCTTAATATCTCTTAATATCAATGGACTCAATTCCCCAATAAAAAGACATAGACTAACAGACTGGCTACACAAACAGGACCCAACATTCTGCTGCTTACAGGAAACCCATCTCAGGGAAAAAGACAGACACTACCTCAGAGTGAAAGGCTGGAAAACAATTTTCCAAGCAAATGGTCTGAAGAAACAAGCTGGAGTAGCCATACTAATATCTAATAAAATCGACTTCCAACCCAAAATTATCAAAAAAGACAAGGAGGGACACTTCATACTCATCAAAGGTAAAATCCTCCAAGAGGAACTCTCAATTCTGAATATCTATGCTCCAAATGCAAGGGCAGCCACATTCATTAAAGAAAATTTAGTAAAGCTCAAAGCACACATTGCACCTCACAGAATAATCGTGGGAGACTTCAACACACCACTTTCATCAATGGACAGATCATGGAAACAAACTAAACAGGGACACAGTGAAACTAACAGAAGTTATGAAACAAATGGGCTTAACATATATCTACAGAACATTTTATCCTAAAACAAATGGATATAGCTTCTTCTCATCACCTCCCAGGACCTTCTCCAAAATTGACCATAGAATTGGTTACAAAACAGGCCGCAACAGATAGAAAAATATTGAAATTGTCCCATGCATCATACCAGACCACCATGGACTAAGGCTGATCTTAAACAACAAAATAAATAATGGAAAGCCAACATTCACGTGGAAACTGAACAACACTCTTCTCAATGATACCTTGGCCAAGGAAGGAATAAAGAAAGAAATGAAAGACTTTTTAGAGTTTAATGAAAATGAAGCCACAACGTACCCAAACCTTTGGGACACAATGAAAGCATTTCTAAGAGGGAAACTCATGGCTGTGAGTGTCTCCAAACGAAACTGGAGAGAGCACACACTAGCAGCTTGACAACACACCTAAAAGCTCTAGAACAAAAGGGAGCAAATTCACCCAAGAGGAGTAGAAGGCAGGAAATAATCAAACTCAGGGGTGAAATCAACCAAGTGGAAACAAGAAGAACTATTAAAAGAATTAACCAAACGAGGAGTTGGTTCTTTGAGAAAATCAACAAGATAGATAAACCCTTAGCTAGACTCACTAGAGGGCACAGGGACAGCATCCTAATTAACAAAATCAGAAATGAAAAGGGAGACATAACAACAGATCCTGAAGAAATCCAAAACACCATCAGATCCTTCTACAAAAGGCTATACTCAACAAAACTGGAAAACCTGGACGAAATGGACAAATTTTTATACAGATACCAGGTATCAAAGTTAAATCAGGATCAAGTTAATGATCTAAACAGTCCCATGTCCCTAAAGTAATAGAAGCACTCATTAATAGTCTCCCAGCCAAAAAAAGCCCAGGACCAGATGGGTTTAGTGCAGAGTTCTATCAAAGCTTCAAAGATGATCTAATTCCAGTTCTTCACAAACTATTCCACAAAATAGAAGTAGAAGGTACTCTACCCAACTCATTCTATGAAGCCACAATTACTCTGATACCTAAGCCACAGAAAGATCCAACAAAGATAGAGAACTTCAGACCAATTTCCCTTATGAATATCGATGCAAAAAAACTCAATAAAATTCTCGCTAACCGAATCCAAGAACACATTAAAGCAATCATCCATCCTGACCAAGTAGGTTTTATTCCAGGGATGCAGGGATGGTTTCATATACGGAAATCCATCAATGTAATCCATTATATAAACAAATTCAAAGACAAAAACCACATAATCATCTCATTAGATTCGGAAAAAGCGTTCAACAAGATCCAACACCCACTCATGATAAAAGTCTTGGAAAGATCGGGAATTCAAGGCCCATACCTAAACATGATAAAAGCAATCTACAGCAAACCAGTAGCCAACATCAAACTAAATGGTGAGAAGCTGGAAGCAATCCTACTAAAATAAGGGACTAGACAAGGCTGCCCACTTTCTCCCTACCTATTCAACATTGTACTTGAAGTCCTAGCCAGAGCAATTCGACAACAAAAGGAGATCAAGGGGATACAAATAGGAATGGAAGAAGTCAAAATATCACTTTTTGAAGATGATATGATATGACAGTAAAAATTCCACCAGAGAACTCCTAAACCTGATAAACAGCTTCGGTGAAGTAGCTGGATATAAAATTAACTCAAAGAAATCAATGGCCTTTCTGCATATAAAGGATAAACAGGCTGAGAAAGAACTAGGGAAGCAACACCCTTCTCAATAGTCACAAATAATATAAAATACCTTGGTGTGACTCTAACTAAGGAAGTGAAAGATCTTTATGAAAAGAACTGCAAGTCTCTGAAAAAAGAAATTAAAGAAGATATCAGAAGATGGAAAGATCTCCCATGTTCATGGATTGGCAGGATCAATATAGTAAAAATGGCTATCTTGCCAAAAGCAATCTACAGATTTAATGCAAATTCCAAACTCATCAAAATTCCAACTCAATTCTTCAATGAATTAGAAAGAGCAATCTGCAAATTCATCTGGAATAACAAAAAACCTAGGATAGCAAAAACTCTTCTCAAGTATAAAAGAACCTCTGGTGGAATCACCATGCCTGACATAAAGCTTTACTACAGAGCAATTGTGATAAAAACTGCATGGTACTGGTATAGTGACAGACAAGTAGACCAATGGAATAGAATTAAAGACCCAGAAATGTACCCACACACCTATTGTTATTAGACGCGTTCTCACGACCGGCCAGGAAGAACACCACAGACCAGAATCTTCTGCGGCAAAGCTTTATTTCTTACATCTTCAGGAGCAAGCGTGTAAGAAGCAAGAGAGCAAGAAGCAAGAGAGCAAGAAGCAAGAGAGCAAGAAGCAAGAGAGAGAGAGAACGAAACCCCGTCCCTATTTTAGGAGAGTTATCCCTCGCCTAGGACGTGTCACTCCCTGATTGGCTGCAGCCCATCGGCCGAGTTGACGTCACGGGGAAGGCAGAGCACATGGAGTGAAGAACCACCCTCGGCACATGCGCAGATTATTTGTTTACCACTTAGAACACAGCTGTCAGCGCCATCTTGTAACGGCGAATGTGGGCGCGGCTCCCAACATCTCCCCCTTTCCTTTTAATAAGAGCAAATAGGCCACCCATATTAATGAGAGTGGAGATAGAGGTCAAATCCCCAGTGTGTAGGTAAAGGAGCCATGTACAGGATTAGCTCTTAGGCTTACAGGCTTTTACCCAGAGCAACCCTGACCTGCTCCCGTGTCGTTTTGCCTGGGGGAAGGGAACTAGGACACTGAACCTTCATGAAAGATGACATGTCTCCCTAGAATAGGCTCATATATGCCGCAGAGCCTTTCCATTGCAGTGCTTAGCCTTGCAACTCTCTCGGGCTGCTGAAGCACACTCACTCTATCCCGTGCAATGAGTCTAGCCTCGTGAGATGTAAGAGCTGAGTGGCCAGCGACCTATTGCCTAAGCATAGATAACCATATATCAGGGGAAGCTCCATGTTCTAGTCCTGCAAGCGCCTGGGCAATAACCACCTTGTCTCTCCTAGTTTGGGCCTTAAGCTTACAGACCAATCAAAGAAGCAACACTAATCCACAGCAAAGTGTATCTCCAAATAATATTAATCCCACCCAATTTTTTAAAGAAGGAAAATGCTGAGGAGATCCAATTGGGTAATCCTTTGGTCAGGGACAGGTCCAAGCGCGTGGAGTTGACCTGAAGTCTCAATTCCCGAAGGATCTGTTCAAATTCAGCCATCCAATTCTGTAACATATACTGAAAAAGACTTTTTGACAAATTAGCTGCCCTAGTAAATTTAGCATACTGAATGGAAATAACACACAATCCCGGAAACTTTTGTTCACATCCCTGCTGAGTTATTTGTCATAATACATCTAGTTGTATCTGGACAAGATCTATGCGTTGATTAACCAGCATGAGACCTCTCTGTATTGGGCCAAATAAGTTCATTTGCTCATTAATGGCTCTGAGGTCATGGAGCAGTCTCCACTTTCCTGACTTTTTCTTAATTACAAAAATTGGAGTATTCCAAGGTGAGGTAGAGGGTTTAATATGGCCTAATTTTAATTGTTCCTCTACCAGTTGAATCACAGCTTCTAGTTTTTCAGAGGATAGGTGCCATTGAGGAACCCACACTGGGTCCCCTGTTTTCCATGGTATGGGTCGTGCTGCCCCAATGGCCGCTAAGGAAAACCCAGACCCTGTCTGTCTTGGTTTCCATTAGGTGAGATGGGCTCTATCCTTCCCTGTTCTTGATGTCCTAACCCTTTTCCTTCTTTATAACCCATCTTTGCCATGATATTTTTTGCTTTAGTTGAATACCCTCCCGATGGGGCGTTTTCATTGGACAAAATAAGGCCCAAATGCTGCATAATATCCCTTCCCCAGAGGTTAACCGGGAGTGGGAGCACATAAGGTATGAATTTCCCTTGCTGTCCTTCAGAGGATTCCCACGTCAAGGCAATGGAGCTTATAGTGGGACATGATTGATAACCTAGGCCCTGTAATGAATGAGATGACTCTGTGGTGGGCCATGCTTTGGGCCACCAATGTGTAGAAATTATACTTTTATCTGCTCCGGTATCAAGGATGCCTTCAAACTCTTTTCCATTAATCTTAAGGCGGAGCTTAGGTCTATCATTTAAAGATACAACCAAATAGGCAGAATCATTTCTTGAGGAGCCCATTTTCTTTATCTCAGGTCCTGCAGATTTTTCCCTGGTATTATCAGGGAGGAGCAGCAGCTGAGCTATCCTATCTCCTTTACTAATAGAAAAAACGCCTTTAGGGCTTGAGCACAGGACCTGTATTTCAGGGGAATGTTGACAATCCATAACTCCAGGGTGGACTACTAAGCCCTGCAAGGTGAGTGAACCCCGGCCGAGAATAAGGCCCATGGTTCCCGGGGGCAAGGATGGTATAGGCTCCACTGGCACCGGCTGAATACTCATTTGAGGCATTAATAGGAAGTCGGAGGCGGCACGCAGGTCCACCCTTGTGGGTCTTCCTGGGTCGCCTCTCTGACTGCTTCCTGGGTCCTGACAAACCGGTTCCCATATCTTTGAGGGCCCTGGGACCGAGGGCCCGATGACCCGTTTTTTGGCACATCAGTTGATTGACTATCAGGTGGGGGAAGGACTCTGCCCTTTATATCCCTCACAGAGCGACACTGGTCAGCTCTATGATAACCCTTGCCACACTTAGCGCAAAGAGTGAGAGTCCCTCCCTGTTTATCTGGAGCTCTGCAATCTTTCTTAAAATGCCCAGGCTTTCCGCAATTAAAACATGTCCTCTGATCATTTCTGCCCATGGAGCGGTTCTGAGATTGGAGGATGGCGGCCGCTAAGCCTGCATTGGTGAGAGGTCCCCCAAGCTCTCGACAGACCCTGAGCCAGTCTTGTAAGCCTTTGTTCTTTCTTGGGGCTATGGCCGCTCGGCACTCCTTTGTGGCTTGCTCATAGATTAGCTGTTCTATCAGAGGCGCAGCTTGCTCTGACTCTCCAAAAATACGCTCTGCTGCCTCTGTCATTCTGGCCACAAAATCTGAGAAGGATTCCTGAGGTCCCTGGATTATCTTTGTTAACTGCCCAGTGGTTTCACCTGCTCGAGAGAGCGCCTTCCAGGCCCTAATAGCCGTGGAAGAAATCTGGGCATAAGCTCCCCAATGGTAGTTTGTCTGATCAGCAGAATAAGCTCCCTGACCCGTTAACAAGTCAAAAGTCCAATCTCTCTGCTCTGGAGTCAAAGCAGCTGCGTTTGCTCGGGCCTGCGCTTGTGCAGCTTCATGCCAAAGAGCTCTCCATTCCATATATTTGCCCATACTAGGGAGAGCGGCTTTTACAACCGTTTGCCAGTCAGCAGGAGTTAGTGCCATGCCAGCGAGCCTGTCTAACTGCACCAAGGTAAAATTAGCATTGGTTCCGTATTTACGAACCGACTCGGCAATTTCTTTAATTTGTAAGTATTCTACCGGAGCGTGGACACGCCCACCCTCGGCTCCTTCAAAGACCGGAAATGCCTGTTGTATTTTCCTTTGTTCCTCTCTGGGAATGAATGAGTCTGCGCACTGCCTCTCTGCGCACTGCCTCTCTGCGCATCTCTCTGCGCATTGCTGACGCACTACGCAGGGCGGGGACTCCGCATAGGGCGGACCTTGAAGCCGACTGCCCTGAGGCCAATCAGCAAACTGGCCTTCGCCAGCCGCTTTTGGCTTTTTTCTTGACCAATTAGCTGGCTGGTACCCTTTTTTCTCATAATGAGCTGCTTCTTCCTCCCAGTCTGTTTCCTCAGAGGAGGATTCTTCACCTGCTTCAGAGCTACTAAGAGCTGGCTCCCCGAGCCCATCCAGCGATGAGCACAGGCTCCTTTTCCTAGAGACCTCCGCTAATTGATCTTTCTTCTTTTCCCTTTTTCCTCTTTTTCTTCTAATCTCTCTCCAGGTATTCCTACCTAACCTTAACTTTTCCTCGGGTTCAAGACCCTTGGAAAGGCCTGTATACTTATTTTGTGTACCATATTTCCTCTTTGTTCCTACTCTCTCTCCCCGCTTTACTTCTGATAGCTTGTCCTGAATTTCCTCTAGAATTTTCAGCCCTATCTTAATCACTTGATAACATGTGAAAAGGAACAAAAGGGCTCCTAACACCAGAAAAAATTCAAGGCCAAATATACCTTGTAAAGCCATTTCCCACTTTACTTCTGATAGACTGTCTTGAATTTCGTTAGAAAGTTCAAGATCAGACTTACCTCGTAAAGCTGTACTCACTGGTACTCTCGTTCCCCAGCTGAAAAGTTCTGAATTCATACAGTTGAATCCTTCTTAACAGTCTGCTTTACGGGAACCTTTATTACCGCGACCCGCAGTTCTGGTTCTGGAATGAGGGATCTTCCTTGCGCCAGTCCCGAGTTTTTTCTCGTCCCGGAATTCGGCACCAATTGTTATTAGACGCGTTCTCACGACCGGCCAGGAAGAACACCACAGACCAGAATCTTCTGCGGCAAAGCTTTATTTCTTACATCTTCAGGAGCAAGCGTGTAAGAAGCAAGAGAGCAAGAAGCAAGAGAGCAAGAAGCAAGAGAGCAAGAAGCAAGAGAGAGAGAGAACGAAACCCCGTCCCTATTTTAGGAGAGTTATCCCTCGCCTAGGACGTGTCACTCCCTGATTGGCTGCAGCCCATCGGCCGAGTTGACGTCACGGGGAAGGCAGAGCACATGGAGTGAAGAACCACCCTCGGCACATGCGCAGATTATTTGTTTACCACTTAGAACACAGCTGTCAGCGCCATCTTGTAACGGCGAATGTGGGCGCGGCTCCCAACAACCTATGGTCACTTGATCTTCGACAAGGGAGCTAAAAGCATCCAGTGTAGGAAAGACAGCATTTCAACAAATAGTGCTGGCACAACTGGTGGTTATCATATAGAAGAATGCAAATCAATCCATTCCTATATGCTTGTAGTAAGGTCAAATCTAAGTGGATTAAGGAACTCCACATAAAACCAGAGACACTGAAACTTATAGAGGAGAAAGTGGGGAAAAGCCTCGAAGATATGGGCACAGGGGAAAAATTCCTGAATAGAACATCAATGGCTTGTGCTGTAAGATCGAGAATTGACAAATGGGACCTCATAAAATTGCAAAGCTTCTGCAAGGCAAAAGACATCATCAATAAGACAAAAAGGCCACCAACAGATTGGGAAAGGATCTTTACCTATCCTAAATCAGATAGGGGACTATTATCCAATATATATAAAGAACTCAAGAAGGTGGATTCCAGAAAATCAAATAACCCCATTAAAAAATGGGGCTCAGAGCTAAACAATGAATTCTCACCTGAGGAATACCGAATGGCAGAGAAGCACCTGAAAAAATGTTCAACATCCTTAATCATCAGAGAAATGCAAATCAAAACAACCCTGAGATTCCATCTCACACCATTCAGAATGGGTAAGGTAAAAAATTCAGGTGACAGCAGATGCTGGCGAGGATGTGGAGAAAGAGAAGCACTCCTCCATTATTGGTGGGATTGCAAGCTTGTACAACCACTCTGGAAATCAGTCTGGCGGTTCCTCAGAAAATTGGAGATAGTACTACTGGAGGATCCTGTAATACCTCTCCTGGGCATATATCCAGGAAGAGGCCAAAAAGTGGGAATGGGTGGGTAGGGTGTGGGGGGAAGGACACATGCTCCACTATGTTCATAGCAGCCTTATTTATAATAATCAGAAGCTGGAAAGAACCCAGATGCCCCTCAACAGAGGAATGGATAAAAAAAATGTGGTACATTTACACAATGGAGTACTACTCAACTATCAAAAAGAATGAATTTTTGAAATTCCTAGGCAAATGGTTGGACCTGGAGGGCATCATCCTGAGTGAGGTAACACAATCACAAAAGAACTCAAATGATATTTACTCATTGATAAGTGGATATTCGCCCAGAAACTTAGTATACGCGAGATATAAGATACAATTTGCAAAACACATGAAACTGAAGAAGAATGAAGACCAAAGTTTGGACCCCTTGCCTCTTCTTAGAATTGGAAACAATCACCCATGGAAGGAGTTACAGAGACAAAGTTTGGAGCTGAGACAAAAGGATGGACCATCTGGAGACTGCCATATCCAGGGTTCCATCCCATAATTAGCCTCCAAACGATGACACCATTGCATACACTAGCAAGCGTTTGCTGAAAGGACCCTGATATAGCTGTCTCTTGTGAGACTAGGCCGGGGCCTAGGAAACACAGAAGTGGATGCTCACAGTCAGCTATTGGATGGATCACAGGGCCCCCAATGGAGGAGCTAGAGAAAGTATCCAAGGAGCTAAAGAGATCCTGCACAACCCTGTAGGTGCAACAAGATTATGAACTAACCAGTACTCCTGAACTCTTGACTCTAGCTGCATATGTATCAAAAGATGGCCTAGTCGGCCATCACTGGAAAGAGAGGCCCATTGGACATGCAAACTTTATATGCCCCAGTACAGGGGAACGCCATGGCCAAAAAGTGGGAATGGGTGGGTAGGGTGTGGGGGGAAGGGCATGGGGGACTTTTGGGCTAGCATTGGAAATGTAAGTGAGGAAAATACGTAATTAAAAAAACAGAAAAAAAATTGATGAGGAAGGACACTTCATATTCATGAAAGGGAAAACTCACCAAGAGAATGTCTCAATTGTGAACTTCTATGCTCCAAATGCAAGGGCACCTACATCCATAAAACACACTCTTACTAAACCTCAAAACACACATTGAGCCCCACATAATAATAGTGGGAGACCTCAACACTCCAATCTCACCAATGGACAGGTCATTGAAATAGAAACTAAACAGAGACACAGTGAAACTAGTAGAGGTCATGAACCAAATGGATTCAATAGATATCTATAGAACATTTCACCCCAAAACAAAAGAATACACCTCCTTCTCAGCACCTCATGGTACCTTCTCCAAAATTGACCATATAATTTGTCACAAAACAACCCTCAAATGATACAAGAAGATTGGAATAATCCCATGCATCCTATCAGATCATCCTGGCCTAAGGCTAATCTTCAATAACAGCAAAAACAACAGAAAACCCATATACATGTGGAAACTGAACAACTCCATGATACATTGGTCAAGGAAAAAATAAAGAAATAAATTAAAGACATCCTGGAATTTAATTAAAATGTTGACACATCATACCCAAACTTATGGGACACAATGAAAGCAGTGGTAAGAGAAGAATTCATAGCACTAAGTGCCCTGGTAAAGAAACTGGAGAGATATTACACTAGCAACTTAACAGCACACTTGAAAGTTCTAGGACAATAAGAAGCAAACTCACCCAAGAGGAGTAGACAGTAGGAAATAGTCAAACTCAGGGATTAAATCAACCAAATAGAAAAAAAAAAAAAGAACAATACAAAGAATCAACAAAACCAAAACCTGGTTATTTGAGAGAATCAAGAAGATAGATAAACCCTTAGCCAAACTAACTAAAAGGCCCAGAGGCACTATCCAAATCAACAAAATCAGAAATGAAAAGGGCGACATAATAACAGAAATGTAGGAAACTCAAAAAAATCATCTGATCCTACTACAAAAGCCTATACTCAACAAAACTGGAAAATCTAGATGAAATGTATGGTTTTCAGACAGATACCACACACAAAAGTTAAATTAAGAGCAGGTAAACTACCTAAATAGGCCCATATCCCATAAGGAAATAGAAGAAGTCATTAAAAACCTCTCAACCAATAAAAGCCCAGGGCTAGATGGATTTAGTGTAGAATTCTACCAGACCTTCAAAGAAGACCTGATACCAATATTCCTCAAAATGTTCCATAAAATAGAAACATTCTATTCATTATATGAAGGCACAATTACTCTGATACCTAAACCACACAACGACCCAACCAAAAAAGAAAATTTCAGACCAATCTTGCTTATGAATGTCGATGTAAAAATACTCAATAAAATTCCTGCAAACCAAATCCAAGTACATATCAAAATGATAATTCACCACAATCAAGTAGATTTCATTCTAGGGATGGGAGGTTGGTTCAATATATGAAAACCCATTAATGTAATCTACTATATAAGCAAACTCAAAGGAAAAAAAATCACATGATCATTTCCTTAGATATTTGACAAAATATAAAACCCCTACATGTTAAAAGTATTAGGTCATTAATCCAAGGCCCATAACAAAACATAATAAAAGCAATTTACTGGAAATCAATAGCCAATATCAAATTAAATGGAGAGATACTTGAAGCAATCCCACTAAAATCGGGGACAAGACAAGGATGTCCACTCTCCCCATATCTATTCAATATAGTACTCCAAGTGCTAGCTAGAACAATAAGACTACAAAAAGAGATTTAGGGAATACAAATTGGAAAGGAAGAAGTCAAAATATCACTATTTGCAGGTGATATGATAGTATACTTAACTGACCCCAAAAATTCTACCAGAGAACTTCTCCAGCTGATAAATAACTTCAGCAAAGTGGCTGCATATAAAATTAACTCAAATAAATCAGTAACCTTCCTTTATACAAATGATAAACAGGCCAAGAAAGAAACAACTCCCTTCATAATAGCCACAAATAATATAAAATATCTTGGGGGAACTCTAACCAAATAAGTCAAAGATGAGTGAATTCAAATCTCTCAAGAAAGAAATCGAAGAAGATCTCAGAAAATGGAGAGATCTCTTATACTCATGGATTGGCAGAATTAACATAGTAAAAATGGCCATCCTACCAAAGGCAATCTCCAGATTTAATGCAGTCCCCATCAAAATCCCAACACATTCTTCAAAGACATGGAAAAAGCAATTTTCAAATTCATGTGGGAAGGCAAAAATATCAGAATACCAAAAACAAGTCTTAACAATAAAAGAACAGCTGGGGAAAATCACCATCTCTGACCTCAAGCTCTACTATAGAACAATAGTGATTAAAAACTGCATGGTATTAGTACAGAGACAGACAGGTTGATCAATGGAATAGAATTGAAGACCCTGAAATAAAACCTCACACTTACACACACTTGATTTTTGACAAAGAAACCAAAAATACACAGTGGAAAAAAGAAAGCATCTTCAATAAATGGTGCTGGTCTAACTTGATGTCTATATGTAGAAAAAAGAAAATAGACCCATATTTGTCAGGTTGCACAAAGATCAGGTCCAAATGAATCAAGGACCTCAACATAAAACCCAGATACACTCAATCTAAAATAAGAGAAAGTGGGAAAGAGCCTTTAACTCATTGGCAAAGTGGGAAATTTCCTAAACAGAACTCCAATGGCTCACATTCTAAGATCAATAATTGATAAATGGCACCTCATGATACTGGAAAGCTTCTGTAAGGCAAAGTACATAGTCAAGAAGACAAATCGGCAACCTACAGTTTGGGAAACAATCTTCACTAACCCCAAATCCAATAGAGGGTTAATATCCAAAATATACAAAGAACTGAAGAAGCTAACCACCAAAAACCCAAATAACACAGTCAAAAAATGGGGTATAGAACTAAACTGAGAATTTACAACAAAGGAATCTCGAATGTCTGAGAAGCACCTAAAGAAATGTCCAAAGTACTTACTGATCAGAGAAATGCTAATCAAAATGATCCTGAGGTTCTACCTTACACCAATCAAAATGGCTAAGATCAAAACCTCAGGCGACAGCACTTGTTGGTGAGCACGTGGAGAAAGAGAAACACTCTTCCATTGGTGGTAGGATTGCAAACTGGTACAACCATCCTGGAAATCAATCTGGAGATTCCTTAAAAAATTGGAAACAGATCCACCTGAAGACCAGTAATACCAGTCTTGGGAATATACCCAAAAGATGCCCCACCATGCCACAGAGGCACGTGTTTCACTATGTTCATAGCAGCTTTATTTGTGATAGCCAGAAGCTGGAAACAACCCAGATATCCCACAACAGAAGAGTCGATACAGAAAATGTGGTTCATTTACTCAATGGAATACTACTCAGCTATTAAGAATAAGGACACCCTGAGTTTTGCAGGCAATGGATGGAGCTAGAAAATATCATCCTGATGAGGTAACTCAGACCTAAAAGGACATGCATGGTATGTACTCACTAATAAGTGGATATTAGCAAAACAAAACAAAAAACAGACAGACAAAAAACCACTACAGAATACCCAAGATAGAGTTCACAGAACTCAAAAGGGTCAACAAGTTGAAGGGCTCAAGTGAGGATGCCTCAATACGACTTGGGAGGGAGAAGAAAGCAACCACATGGGGGAAGGGAGGAAGAGACCTGGGAGGGAAAGGTGATGGGGAAGGTCTAGAGGGGAACATGATCTGGTATTGAGTGGAGGAAAAGGACTGAAGCCCAGAAGGCCAGCAGAAAGAATGGAAACAGGCAACTTCAGCAGGTAGGAGGTTGGGGGGACCAGAGACCTGGGAGGTGAGAGACTCTCAGGCTCAAAGGGAGGGATCCAGGATGAAATGCCCTACAGTAGGGAGAGGGAACTTGTTGGGCCCACCTCCAGCAGAAAGACAGGACATCGAGTGAGGATGGGGTTGCCATCCCACAGTCAAAACTCTATGATCCATAATTGTTTCTATATGAAAGAACTGCAGGGATGGAAATGGAGAAAAGCCTGAGGAAAGAAGGTGTAGTCAGAGGCCCAAAGTGGGATCCAGCTCAACTGGAGGTCCCAAGGCCTGATGCTATTACTGAGGCTAACGAGTGCTCACAAAAAGGGACCTCTCATGATTGCCCTCCAGAAGACCAACAAGCAGCTGAAAGACTCAGATGCAGATATTTGCACCCAACCAATGAACAGAAGCTGCTAACCCCTGTGCTTGAATTAGGGAAAAGCTAGAAGAAGTTGAAGAGGAGGGCAACCCTGTCAGAGAACCAGCAGTTTCAATTAATCTGGACCCCTGAGATCTCTTAGACACTGGATCACAAACCAGGCAGCATACACCTGCTGATATGAGGCCTCCAATACATATTCAGCAGAGGATTGCCGGGTCTGGGTTCAGTTAGAGAAGATGTACCTAACCCTCCAGAGACTGAAGGAAGTTTAGAGGTCTGGTGGTGTGGGGAAGACATCCATGTGGAGACAGGGGGGTGGGGAGGAAGTATGGGATGTGGAACAGTTGGAGAGTGGACCTGGAGGAGAATAAAATCTGGAGTGGAAAAAAAAAGAAGTTGTAGGTATTCTGCAGACAGGGCTTTTAATACAGAGGAAAGAGAGAAAAAAAATCCATGAATCAGATGCTGACAGGGGCTTTAAAATGGCACAAATACAGAAAACGGCTGATCAGAAGATACTGTACTGTTAAGCTTCTTGAATTAGGAAAGGTTTTAAAACAAGGAATAAAAGAACCTTTCATGGCCTGCTTCATGAGGTCCTGAGACATGCGGTGGGTGGGACCAGTCTGCTGTGGATGCCGAGAGACAGGGTATCATAACAACTTCTTCCTTCCTGAGACAAAGGCTAAGTAATCTCAGGCAATACCATAAAAATCCATCCCTGATAGAATGACTCATAGGAGTCGCTAGTGAGATTTGGTTATCTCCAGCTGAGGTTCCCTTAGCAGGGACTAGAGGAACAAAGACCACACAAGACAGCACAGAAAGGATAGGTGTTCATGGGGAAATTGGACGTGTGGCAGGTAGTGTTTGATACCCAGTTCACCGGACTATATTGCCCTGCTTTCAAAGGAGCACGGAGGAGAAAGAAGTTAATTTAGCTTGGACTTCAAGCTTGGCTGCTTTGAGGTGTCCCTAAGTAGCTCATAATACTTAGAAGGCAGGAGCCACTCTTGAGGACCTGAAAGGTTTAGACTGGTATGGGAATTGAGTTTGAGGTGCTAAAGCAGTGAGTGAGGGGTGAGGAAGAGGTACAGCAGATGAAGGAGTTAATCAGGGTTGCTCATAGGCAAGACCTGTACCCAGCTTCTGAGCCTCTAGAGGCTTTTAAAAGCTGAACAACAGTTCATCAGAAGGATAGAAGGAGTGGAAAAGAGGGGCATACAGGTGGTCCACACTGTTCTCTTCTACCGTGGGGGAAGGAAATCTGCTGAGGGTAGGAAAGAGCTGCTTCTCTAAAGGAGTGGCCAAGATAGCTTGTAAACAAAGATCATACAAGGCAACCAGAGGCCCCATCTTGAGTGTGGATTTATTGGTTCCCTATCAGTGTACAACAGACTTGGCCTTAGTGGATCCTGAAGTTGAGTATTCCTTAGTTCATAGCAATCTCACAAAGAACCAGGGGCAATGAGTAGCAGTGGATAGATATGGGACAGAACAGGGCAGATGAAAACGGCTAAGCTTGTCTTTAAAGGTGGGCAACTCATCACCTGAGAATTTATTGGATACCTATTGCCTGTGCCCCAGACTACTCACTGCCAGACCCTACCTGCCCTTGGGGGTTGGAGGTGAGGTGGCACAGAGTCAATGACACAGACTCCAGGAGCAGGTGAGAAACGACACAGCAAGCTCATCTGAACACTGCTGCAAGCTCCTTCAATATCCTCCACTCATGCCTCATTGGTCCCAAGAAAGCATCTCTACTAAACAGCAGTTCCTGATTGGCTGGCATTGTCTTTGCCCACAATCCTTGGTCTCTCAGGCAGTCCTCAATTAGGTCCTTCTGCAGGAGATGCTTTTGTGGCTGCGTGGCTCCCTAGCGTTTACATTGAGGTGGCCCTGCCATTCCTGTTACAGATAAATTTATTTTTTGCCAGAAAATATACTGGTGGTGGATTGCTGCTGGGCTATATCAGGCATACGTGGAGAGTTTCTTCTGGGAGTAGAAGCTTTAGAGCCAATCATGTGTGGGTTGGTAAAGTGGAGCTTGCAAAGTTGCTAAGTCTGAGGATAGTAAATAACAAACATATTTGGTATCCAAGGCAAGATAACATTACAGAAACCATCAAAGAATTCTAAAAGGTAGAAATTATCTGCTTAGATCAAAGCCCTTTTAACAACCTGGTATGACCAATAAGGAAGCCAATGACTTGTGGAAAATAACCATGTGTTACAGAGATAAATCAAGTAGTACCCATGTCTATGACATGGCATTTAATGTTCCCCCTTTTAGTAGACGACTGATATACGTAAAGGCCCTTTTCTTGCTTTATTTGTTCCTGTGGACAGACTAAAAGGTATGAATGTATGTATGTATGTATGTATGTATGTATGTATGTATGTATGTATGCATGCATGCATTTATTTGCCATCCCTTTAGCTGCTGAATCCTAAAACCAATTGGTACTTGCCTGAAATGGGTAGTGGTGGGAGACCCCACTCACCTCCTGGCCTTTGAAAAGATGTTTCATTATATAGATGGCACAGTGTTACCTCTCTGTCTTTTGTTGATTTAGAGAAGCATTTAGAAAGCTTGAAAGCACACTAACAGGGTGAGGCAGGGAAGTCCATTACACACAGGTTGCAGAAAACAGCTGGGAAATTCTCATGCATTTTAGGGTTTGATAGAGCACAGATGACACCCAATTGTGGTTCAGGAAAGCCCTACCGCAGCCTGTGCCTGTAAATGTGAAAATGATGGCGAGCAGGACCAGTGAGCTGGATCAGCAGGTGAAGGCGCTTGTTGCCAACCCTGGTAACCTGAGTTTGCGCCCTGGAAATATATCTAGAAAGAGAGATCTAACTTCCACAAGTCTCTGACCTCCAAGCATACTCTGCAACCCCCACCCCCCAACTCACACACATAAACAAACACAGAACAAATGGTTAATAACTTTGAATGAGAGTAGCTTATAAGGGTGTTAAAGTGTTCCCTCAGAAGTTGTAGGTTATTAAAGAAAATGACAGTAGTAGGGGTGGGCTCTCTCCCTACCAGGTATTGATTATTGTTGCTCTTAGCCTTGATCATAAAAGGTTCTTTGCGTTGGAAAGTGGTTACTGTGGAGACTCATAACTATGCAAAGTGCTGAGAGTACATGATTGCTGCTGAGGCACAGTGGCCCAAATGTTCAGTCATAAATGGAATAAAATAACCAGGGAGCTCTATCCCCCTTTCCAAGAATTATGGAACATTACAGAAAAGGAGCTACTAGGACTTTAAAAGCCAGAGGAAAGGATGGAGTGCCGTGGAACTCTGTCACAGCATAGCAGGCATAACAGGAGGGTTGCCTTACAGAGTTCAGAGCAGCTATGATGATCCTCTAAAATCCCCACAAGCTTGGGCTCACTAGATAAGAGGTGGCTTACCAGACCTTGCAGGAGTCAGCACCTGAGGACATACAGGTGGCTAACCGTTGCTGTGGGGAAAGGGATTTTTTTGGTGGTTTAGCTTCCCACAATTATCCATACTTCCTGGAAGTAACCCTTCACCCATGCTCCTGGAAGTAATGCCAGTAAAACCCATTGGAGTTTGACTTGTGTGGAATCTTTGGTCTGTCACCTGTGTCCTATCTGGAGTGAATACACATGCATTCCCAGGAAATGTCACACAAAATGAGATGGCAGTTTTAAGAGCTATACCTTTCATTTAAAAAAGATTCTTTTAAGTCATGGGAATGTGTACATGACTGTCTGCCTGCTGTACCTACAAGTGCAGCTGTCTGAGGACGCCAGACACATGGGGTCCCCTGGAACTGGAGTTACAGCGGGTTCTGAGGCACTCAGTGTGGGTGCTTGGAACTAAACACAGGCTTTCTGAACTATCAGCTCATGCTCCTGACTGTTGAGCTATCTCTTCAGCCTCTGTGCTTTTTAAATTTGAAGTAATTGTAGATTCATATGTAATTGTAAAGAAAAGGTACAGAGAAGTTCTAGAAGTCTTGAGCATCTTATATCCAGTAGCAACAGCAGGTAGTAAATTAATAATATAAAAACAGGAAATTAAGATAATATGGTGATATCAATAAATAGGCTGTGGACATTTCATCATCATAAGGAGCCTGCCTGCTGCCCTCCCATAGTCACACCCACTTTTCTCTAAATTTCACCCACTCTGTTTCCTCGTGTACCATTCTATGAATTCATGTTTTCAGGAGGTTTCAAGTGGAATAACTCAGTATGTAACCTTCAGAGGCTAGCTGTTTCCAGTCAGCTTATTTCTCTAAAGCTAATGTAGCACACTCCTGAGTATCAATAGTTACCTTCATTTTGTCTTCTGATTTGTTAAGGTACAGTTGATAAATAATAAAATATGTATTTAGGATGTACAATGGGATATTTTACTGCACTATGAGATGATTGTCATAATCATGCCAATTAACATACATGTGATCTTAACATAGCGGTAGAATGAATGTTCTAAAACTGCGGACATTGGAATCCTTCTTCAAAGCATGGATTTTAGAGCCTTTATTAAGAGGCCTTTAATGTCTTTTACTTTAATTATATAAAAAATTATGCCATAAATTTCCCTCTTTCATAAGGTAGAATCTCTTCATGTAATTTGTTGCAATTAAAATTTCTTTTGGCCTCTCCTGTAGAGCTCTGGGGATAGCACTCTTTCTTGGAGACCTCAGTGGAGTGAATTAATCTACACTCAAGTAAAATTAGAGATTCAATTACGTGATAACCTTTAAAAGGGTAATTATGTTCTTAATGCCTTCAGCTTTGTTGCCAGAGCTGATTTCTGCACACTCCTGTCCAGTTTGGCTTTTTAATTTCACTGAGGTCAGTGATGAAACTTCCCCAATTTTAACATGCATCTTTGATGGCTCATAATGCATAGTGGCACCCCCCACCCCTGAGTCCCAAAGAGGGCTAGAATATTGACTGTTAACCTAGATACTTCAAGATGATGGATTGAGTAAGAACAGTTGTAACCAATGGTGATTGAGATAGACAGTTAATAAAATCATAAAATAAGAAGGCTGCCAACTGGTCAACCTTCACTTCATGAAAATAAAATTACAGAGGAAAATGACTAATGTTTGTGCAAAGCTAAAGGTCCTGTGCATTGGGAAAATAGCTTTAAATATACAGCTTCAACTTCAATATAAATATAATATATACAGTTGAATAACAATTAAATATAAATATACAATTGCTTTCCACAACTACCATCATTTCATAAATGAAAAACCTCTGGTCAAAGAAATATCTAGCATACACAAAGGTGGAATTATTAAGTGGAAAGTTTAATCAAAGATGTCTGACTCCAAAGCTCTTAGTTTTCAGTACAACTTGTTTTATTGAGTGGAGGAAATAGCATCCATACTAGGATGCAAGGTTTGGCAGGAAGTCTGGAAAGATGGCAGTATGAACCAATTAATTCTTATATAACTACCCTTAATTTTGGAAAGAACTACGAGGGGCCAGCAGGATGGTAAGTAGAAACAAAGCCTTAAGATTGTGGCATCTTACTGGAAAGAACTGGTAAAGAGCTTTGTATATTGGGGGCTAGATGAAGGTCTGCATATCAGTGAAAGAGACTCTGGAGGTAGGGATTGTAAAATAGGGATACTGGGAAGAGCTTGGTGCAGAGAGATCTGAGAACTCTGAAAAGAAATTTCTCTCTACCTTTCCATGCTCTCTCTCTCTCTCTCTCTCTCTCTCTCTCTCTCTCTCTCTCTCTCTCTCTCCCCCCCCCCTCTCTCTCTCTGTGTGTGTGTGTGTGTGTGTGTGTGTGTGTGTGTGTATGCATGCATTCTGTGTGTCCATGACAACTGAGATGTCAAGGAATAGCCAAAATTATCCTGTTTAGTTAGTTATTACTTGAAGAGCAGAGATGGTTCCTATAGAATACCAATTTGTCTTTTCCTGGAATGCTACCTGGTATGTTTTTTCCAATAACATTGAATGAATACCAATTATATAAAACACCACCACCACCACCACCAGCAGCAGCAGCAGCCACAACAGCAGCAGCAACAACAACAACAAAATCCACACATCAGCATGTCCACGTGAGAGATGGCAAGGTCAGGCAGATCACAGGCACAGCATCACTGTATCTATGAAGCAGATCAATGACAACTGGGACAGAAGAGTGAGAAGTCCACACAAAGAGATTCAAGGGCAGCACAGTTTAGAAGGAAAAGTGTGTCTTGTGTCCTCAGGTAAATGGAGACAAAACTACTGGTCTACCAGAATGAGTGAAAAACAAAAGCAAAACAAAACAAAAAACCAGAATGAGTGGAAGACGTTTCCCTCCATGTACAAAAACAGTATAAATGCAAATCAGGAAAAAATGTAGATGCTTTGGAGGACAGAGCAGTGGAGCCTGGCATGAGTGTGAGGGAAACTCTGTGTCAGGAAAATACATGATTTATAAGACTTCAAGCCAGAGTCTCAACAATACAATAAAGAAACGTTAACACATTTCAGGGAGATTTGTTAAACAAAGTTATATTGGAAGAACTCAGACTCTGTCTTTCAGAAATACACATGTATGTTCAATAAAGTCTTCTCAAGAACATAGTCATTTATTGACACCCAGTTTAAACATATGAATAATGCACACACTTAATGAGGTATGCAATATATTTGTGGAATGTTTACAAAAATCGATAATAAATTAAGACACAAGAAAATAGTTATAAATCAAAGGTGTGAAAAGGTCATATTTTTAACCTTCGTAATCATGATTTAATACACTGAAAGCAAAAATAATCTTTAATTATTTACTGATTTATTTTTTGAGATGGGGTGTTACTATGAGGCCATGGCTGTCCTAGAACTTGCTATATAGGTTAAGCTGCCTTTGAATTCACAGGGAGCCGAGTGCCTCTGCCTCCTGAGTGTGGGGATTAATGGTGTGGGCTACCACATCCATCTAATTTCTTATACTGTGATTAGGCATAGTCTTGGATGACTATTACATAAACAAAAAAAAATAATTGCAACACAATTAAAAGACAATGCAAAGGAGATCACAAACACAAATATTTTTATTATTGAATCACACAAACAATAGCTTTTGGATGTTGCAACTGCTACATATTCATACACAAGGAGAAAGCATACAGAGGCAAAACTGAGAGTTTGGGATTACATGAGTCAGGGCTACCAATGGTTTTAAAAATGTTATCAGAATCTCATTTTTTTCCACTCCATCCATGCCTCTTCATAACTTAGAAGAATTTTAAAATTAACTAAATTTGTTCTGACAATTTCAAAGCATGTATGATGGGTGCATCCTTTTTATGACCACCACCACCCTCTCTTATCTGTCTCTCACCCTGTAAATTTTCCCTCCTCCCTTTATATTTTCATGCCTTTTTGTTGTGTTTGTGAACCACTGAAGTTAACCATGGCCCTCTGAGTGAGCATGAAAATGGGTACAAGATGTAGGGAAACCCTACTACTTAAGGTTAAAGTCTACATGTCTGGATAGCTCCTCTGAGCTTGGCGCAAAATGGAGGACTCCCTTTTCCCAGCAGACCTTCCCCTTCTCTGACCTTGTCTGGGAAGCCTGATCTCCTACAACCTCTACCTGAAGAAGATCATAAAGCCCTTGGCAAACCTGCAAGTTCAATTTTCCCCTTTCCCAATATGAACCTGTCCACCAAGTAGCTGGAATTCCTTGATTGCCTTTCCATACAATGAGACTTTTACAGTAAGTACAGTAAGCTTCTGCTCATCCTGGAAACTCTTTCCCACTCTCCAAGGTCCATATATAGCTCCTGTTCATCTTGAACAAAGTGTATGCACACTAGCTAAGATCATCTAAGAGAGCTGTTTCATTGAAGATTGTCAGAGAAGGCCTTTGCCTAAAACAGATATAATACCAAGAGTCTCAGAAAATGCCTTTTTACCCTCAGGATCCTGCAGAACCCCACATGTTCCAGACTCTCATTCATTCTCCAGGCCAGGAGGGTGCATATCATACCTGGACCCCAAAATGCATACTACAGTTGCCCAGTGCAAAGAGGTCATCCCTGAAGCAATATATACACAAACAACAAAATGGGTCCAGCAGCTTGTATTTATGTTTATTTGTGCATACATATAGGTGTAACAATAGTAGTCAAAGTAAAGGAAACTCACATGAGAGTGGGGCTTTGAGAGATTCTAGGGACGGTAGCTGACAGTGGCTGGAGGGAGAAAAGGAAGAAGGAAACTGATAATTCTATTTCAAGTAAAAGCATATTAAAAAATATACCATTTAAAATGTTAATTTAACTGGTCCCTAAAGGCATTGCAGGAGTGGATACTGTGTCATGTGTGCATCAGTAGGTGATAGAGAGGTCAGAGGCTATGTCTACACTCAGTGTTCTCACCTGTGGACATCTGAATGATTAGTAGTACGATGTTCTCTGAAAAATGAGCCTGAGATGACTACGAGTCTGGCACCAGGGGGTCCTGACAGGGAGCTAGCCTGAGGTAGCCCCTAGTCCAGCACCAGGCAGGTCTGGACACGATCCCAGGATGGGGAGCAAGCTGAAGACTAGAAGAACCACACCTGGGGGACTTCGAGCCCAGTTGGGAGCAATCCCAAGACAGAGGACCCTTGTAAGGGGCTACTTGGGTGGTCAGGTGAGGAGGGAGCCCTTGACAATCACCAGACTGGAACCATGGAGCCCTAGATAGGGGGGCTAACCTGAAATGATAACCAGTCCAGCACAGCTCGGGCCTGGGGTTGGGGAGTGGGTGGGTGGAGACCATGCCCACGATGACTCCTGCCAGGTGCCGCAATGCACAAGTGAGTCATAGCACTCCTGAGACCACTCTTGAGATGATTCCAGATACTCGGAGATCCCTTAGCTCCACTAAAAGGAGCGTGTAAGTGGTGAGAGAATGGAAAAAGAAAGAGAAACAGAGGGCTGTGTCATAAGAGTGAGAGAACTGGGAGAGCAGGCTTTGCTCCTTGCCTGTGCAGCAGGGTAGAGCTGACCCTGATGGTGGGATTTGAGGATGAGCCAGCCCTGAGTGAGAGTGAAAGAGCCAAAGGGCTGACCAGGTTGGATTCCTCTCAGGCCCAGATCCAAGGCTTTGAATTGGCCCACCCCATCTATCCCACCAATGAACTGCTAGAGTATGTGAAGGGGCCAATCCTACAGATATAAAACTACAGGATCTCCATGACATAGGGCTACAATAGAATATCTGCGAGGAGTCCCAGTGATGGTTTCAGTATTGGTAGAGGAGCAGAAGCCAGAGGTCTTGTACTAGGATGAGTAATTGAAATGAACATTTGCCGACAAAGGCATGTGGACAAAAGTATATACTGTGCGACACACTGACACACTACAGCTTCCACAATGAGATTTCCCCCCTCTGTTGCAAGGCGAGATTGCAAGGGTGGAGGGTGGCTATAAGGGAGGTAAAGATGAGTGGGATTGGGGTGCGTGGTGTGAAACTCACAAAGAACCAATACAAAGTTTAAAAATGTTAATTTAAAAAGAACCATCTAAATCCTTAGTAAGTCTGTCAAAGAAAAACCAAATAGGGCAAAAAGCTCTCCCAATTAGAAATGAGTGAAAGCAACATATCCACAGGTATTGAAGAGAATACAAGGGCAGCACTGTAGTTTGAAAGTCTAGAGCAAGAGCTTGCAATTTATGATACATGGGCAAATCTGGCCACTGTGGCTAGGGTAATAAACACACAAAAAGAATGAGGTTTACAAATTTTGTTTTTGTTTGTTTGTTTTATCACCCACTGGGTTTCCTTGGGTTACTCCCAACTGGGTAGATGTGACACTATCCATCTGAACCCAGTAACTCTCCAGGACCTCTGCCACAGAAGACAGTTACTCTCCCCCACCCAGCCACCATTGGCTCCCCAAGTACGTGAACCTCACCTGGAGAACCAGAGCACCAGAGCTGTGCTGAAGCCTAAGACAAATCTTTATTTGAGGCCTGAATGGCTGGGCACAGCACAAAGGGAGTTTAGGGTATTATAGGATGGGTTTAGTTGGGAGAGAGGGCAGTGATAAGGAAAAAGGAAGTGCAGTAAGCAGATGTAGGAGGAAACTTCTGCTGTCAATAAGTGTGGGTACAGGGCTTACAGTATGTCTACTTACATAGGACTTGCGATATTTAGAAAGGAAAGCTTTGCTTTTGACAAGTTGTCCCCAGCTGTTTCAAGAAATAACACAGCTGTACATCCCCAACACACCTGCCTTATCTTTTATGATTTTTTTAAAAACATGGTCTAAATTGATGACCAGAGGGGGCAAAACCACTGCCCGAAGTCTGATTCACAGAATGGGTTTGACTAGCTTGTTTTATAAAGATTAAAGATAAGTTACCAAATAAAGTTAGAAACACAAATCTGTAGTTGGTGCATCTACCCTTTAATACTAGGAGAGAACAGTGATTGATAAGTCGACGTGATATATAGTATACATTGGAAAGTCACACTGTCTTTAAAGGGAACTCCTACAGTGAATATTGTCGTCACGGGCCATAATCTAACAAAGAATGGTTCAAAATATGTTGTCCAAAGAGTTTTCATTATTTATACCTTGAGAGATATGTATTTCAAATCTATATAATTAAAATAAAATTATGTGTAATTGAATAATAATAAAAAAAAGATATAAGCATACAGAAGCAGATGCTCATGGCCAACCATTGAGCTGATCTTGGGGTCCCCAATGGAGAAGTTAGAGAAAGGACTGAAGGAGCTGAAGGGGTTTGCAACCTCATAGGAAGAACAACAATATCAATCAACCAGAGCTCCCAAGGTCTAAATCCCCAACCAAGAAGTACACATGACTCCAACCGTATATGTAGCAGAGGATGGGCCTTGTTGAGCATCAATGGAAGAAGAGGCCCTTGGTCCCGTGAAGGCTCGATGCCCTTGTGTAGGGGAATGTGAGGGCGGGGAGGTGGGAGTGGGTTCGTAGGTGGGGACACACCCTCATAGAAATAGGAGGAGGGGGATAAGATAGGGGGTCTCTGGGGGGTGGGGAATTGGAAAAGTGGATAACATTTGAAATCTAAATAAATAAAATTCCAAAAAAAAAAAATCAGCATACCATGGTCAGGCTGCTCTGCTGAGATACAGGTCAGCTAACTTCTGACAGGTGCAGAACAGTCAGTTTCTATTTTCTCAAAGGGGCTGGTTCCCACATGGGTCATCCATCTTGGTGTCTTGAGTGATTCCATCTTCAGTCAGCCTAACAACATGAAGCTGGGGCAGCCCTTGAACCCCTCCTTCCTCTATGACAAAATGCCTACTGGTTTCGTCTTGTGTGGCTCATATGCTCACAATCACAGATGTTGTGAGTGCATGAGTGTTGCAACCATGTCATGTCCACTACAGAACATTTTAATACCACAGCCTCATAAAAGCAGTTTGAAACCAATCCTACAGTAGTTTGTTTGTTTGGCAGTTTAGGGGATCAAACTCAAAGTTTGAGCTACTCCCCAGCTTAAATTCAGCAAGCTCATTCTCTCTCTCTCTCTCTCTCTCTCTCTCTCTCTCTCTCCCCCTTCCCCTTTTTCCTCTATTTCTTTTCTTTTGTAAGAAAAGGTTTCTCTGTGTAGTTCTGGCTATCTTGGAACTCACTCTGTAAACTAGGCTGCCCTTGAACACAGAGATCTACCTGCTTTGGACTCCAGAGTGCTGGGATTAAAGGCACATGGCACTACCTCCTAGGCCTGAAATCAATCCAACTTTGGTATTGCAAACTTTATATGCCCCAGTACAGGGGAAAGCCAGGGCCAAGAAGTGGGAGTGGGTGGGTAGGGGAGCAGGGCTGGGGGGAGGGTATAGGGAACTTTCGGGATAGCATTTGAAATGTATATAAAGAAAATATCTAATAAAAAATTAATCTAAAAAAGATTTTGAATAAAATACTAGCAATTAAAAGAGTGACATATCTCTAGCAATGCATGCAGCAATCAGTGATAATTTTGTTCAAGCAACCTAAATGTTATTTAACAACAGAAAGCTTACTATAAAAAATATCATTTTATTAATATATTAAAATTTAATTTGGTAAGCACTATATATATATATATATATATACATATATATATGTATATATAGTTTGTCATTGTTATCTTTCAATATTGTCTTAGAGAAGTTTCAAAGTAGTAAATGCAGTAAGAGAATAATATTAAATATCTTTTAGAAAGAGGAAGAAAAAGGGATATTATCTATTATTCTCACTGTATAAAGGTTTCCTCAATAAGGTGACAGGCTACTGAAAAATCATTGGTAAGAAAGTTCACCAAGCCTTGGAATAAGCCTGCAATGAAACCAGCCACTCTCCATTTTATCAATAACCTCTCAAAAAGCAAAGGGAAACACCCTCAGCACAAGTGCAAACTCTAGGAAATGCTTATAAACAAAAACAAGTAAAATTTACCTAAGTTTAGGTGGCTTTAAGTTCACCTTAGAGCTGGTTAAGCCTATGACTACATGTAAATAACTATATAAAGTTCAATGAAAAATTTGTCAGTGGGCAAATGGCAACATTGCAGAACATAACTGTCATAATGAGAGATTCACGTTTTAATCAACTGAGAACTTTAAGAATGAATAAAATGGGGTTATACAGTGAAACTCTGTCTCAAACACACAAACAAGGAAACAAACAAGCAAACAGCATAAAATGGTATAAAAGATGCAAATAGTAAAGCAGATAAAAATAAGGCTACATGGCCCATAATTAAAGATGAAAATGTCAAACCCAACAGCATCTAGGAAAATCATGGAAACAGCAATCTGAGGTTGGTTCCCCATGTTCAAATAATTGGAAAGATAATGGTTATTGCTGGTTGATATGTGAGGGAGAAATAATCCCATGCAATACATTGGGATTTTTAATGTTATGGTCTTTTTTTTTTTGAAGAATCATGTGACAATGTTATATTAAAAATACATACAGCATTTGAGTCCAAGAGTTCATAGTAGGAGATCTGTATTTAGCCACTGAATATTTCACCCTACAGTCACATATGTAAAAAATTATTATCTGTTGTTACCCCGCCAGGATTGATTGCTATATAGATTTTGGAAAGCAAAATCTCTGAGAGAGAGAGAGAGAGAGAGAGAGAGAGAGAGAGAGAGAGAGAGAGAATACTGGGCTGTAGCACCTGGGGGAGCCATCCTGGTTCCCAGATCCCAACTAGACTAGACTGCGAAAGTGAGAGTGTGGCTACGGAAGCTAACAGCTTCTGGGACAGGCTTAGAGCTAAACAAAGAATTCTCACCTGAGGAATACCGAATGGCAGAGAAGCACCTGAAAAAATGTTCAGCATCATTTATCATCAGGGAAATGCAAATCAAAACAACCCTGAGATTCCACCTCACACCAGTCAGAAGGGCTAAGATCAAAAATTCAGGTGAGAGCAGATGCTGGCGAGGATGTGGAGAAAGAGGAACACTCCTCCATTTTTTGTGGGATTGCAAGCTTTTACAAACACTCTGGAAATCAGTCTGGTGATTTCTCAGAAAATTGGACATAGTACTACTGGAGAATCCCTCAATACCTCTCCTGGGGATATATCCAGAAGATGTTCCAACCGGTAAGAAGGACACATGCTCCACTATGTTCATAGCAGCCTTATTTATAATAGCCAGAAGTTGGAAAGAACCTAGATGCCCCTCAACAGAGGAATGGATACAGAAAATGTGGTACATTTACACAATGAAGTACTACTCAGCTATTTAAAAGAATGAATTTATGAAATTCCTAGCCAAATGGATGGGCCTGGAGGGCATCATCCTGAGTGAGGTAACCCAATCACAAAAGAACTCACATGATATGTAATCACTGATAATTGGTTATTAGCCCAGAAACTTAGGATACCAAAGATGTAAGATACAATTTGTAAAACACACCAGCCTTAAGAAGAACAGAGACCAAAGTGTGGACACTTTACCCCTTCTTAGAATTGGGAACAAAATACCCATGGAAGGAGTTACAGAGACAAAATTTCCAGCTGAGACAAAAGAATGGACCATTTAGACACTGCCATACCAGGAGATCCATCCCATTATCAGCCTCCAAACGCTGACACTATTGCATACAGTAGCAAGATTTTGCTGAAAGGACCCTGATATAGGTGTCTCTTGTGAGGCTATTCTTGGGCCAAGCAAACACAGAAGTGGATGCTCGCAGTCAGCTATTGGATGGATCACAGGGCCCCCAATGGAGGAGCTAGAGAAAGTACCCAAGGAGCTAAAGGGATTTGCAACCCTATAGGTTGAACAACAAATATGAACTAACCGTTACCCCCCCCCCCCCACCCTCGAGCTCGTGTCTAGCTGCATATGTATAAGAAGATGGCCTATTCTGCCATCAGTGGAAAGAGAGGCCCATTGATGTTGCAAACTTTATGAGCTTCAGTACATGGGAACGCCAGAGTCAAGAAGTGGGAGTGGGTAGGTAGGGGAGTTGTGGAGTGGAGTTTATGTGGGAATTTTGGAATAGTATTGAATATGTAAATGAAGAAATACCTAATTAAAAAAAAAAAAAGAAAATACTGGGCATGACATTAGCAGAAAAACTACCTGTCTTACTAGGTCTCTTAATTCGGAAGAATACACCAGAAATTGTAGTCAACCAAGATATGTGTAATAGTCAATGCATTTGTATTTGTATCTGATTGTATAAACACAGAGAAAAACACAGGACTACTAGCCTATATATACATACTTCCTAAGTGAGAGAATGACAGAGACAGAAATAGTAAAAATGAGTAAAGGAAAGCATTGAACTAGAATACTTCTGTGTTTATGTATGCTTGGACCGATATGCTGTTTTAAAAGAAATCACAGAACTGGGAACAGAAGATAAATGTGAACAGCCAACATTCTACATCTTCTGTGCCTGTATTTAACTTTCAACCTCCCCAGACGGCACCTGATAATGTTTCTAGTAAGGTATAGTACTGTGTAAGTCCTGATGACTATCAGTGATGGTACAATGTGAACTTCAGTACAGCATAGCTCTGGAAATTGCTGATGCTCAACCTCAGAATGTGCCATCTTCCGAACAGTACTTGGGATTTAGACTTGTTCCCTTGGGTTTGCTTCCTCTTATTGCACTTGCCCTGTGGTGTCTTTCTCTGCAGACTCATGGCCTGATGGGAAAGGAGTCTCAGGCCCACACCCACTCAGATGCTGTCTTTTTGGTGCTTCTCAAACCTGGGCACATGTCAGCCTCACTTGGATTCTGTAAAAACAAAGACTTCTCAGCCTCCCTTTTACTACTCTAATTCTCTGGGTCCTGAATGGGGTCTAAACAGTGTGAAATTCTCCCTGTATGTGCTGCTGCCTGTGGTCTAGGACTGTAGGGAAAATTTCCCCTAGTCAACTGAATGACTAATAAAAACAACAAGAAGCCAATTGCTGGGTGAAAAGGAGGAGGCTGTTGGGTCCAGGAAGCGGGAGTGGGTGGGTTGGGGAACAGGGCGTGGGGATAGTATAGGGGACTTTCGGGATAGCGTTTGAAAAGTAAATGAAGAAAATATCTAATTTAAAAAAAAGGAGGAGGCAGGCCATCCAGGTCCTAGAGAGGAAGAGGAGATTCAGGAGGAAGAAATGACCTTTTTGTACGGGTGAGGCAGGAGCAAGACTGTTAGACCTGGTGGAGGCTTCCACCACTGGAAGATTTCCAACAGAATAGTTGATGAGTTTAGGACAATAGATTCCATACCCAGTGGTTGTGTCATCTGTTGATTTTGAACAAAGATTGTCTGGTGTTTTCCATTTGTAGTTATGCAGGTGAGCCAGAGGGAAAGGACATAGCCAGGTGGAATTTGGCCAGGCTTTGGAATGGGAAGATTGGGCAAAGGACTGAGCTCCAGGGGAGAGGTAACCAGGCTGACAAGAGTGCCCACAGCTGGTCATAGGGGCTGAGAGAGTGATCTTGGAGCTCTGGAGAGGAAGAGCTGGCATTTGTGGGAGAGGTGTTAACTAGAAGAAACATGTGTCTTGGTCTCAGGCTATGCACTGGGCTAGAAACAGCCTGAGACCATCAGTGTCAGTGCATAGCCAGTTTAGTGTGGTTTGTTTTTAAAACTACATGCTACACAGGACCACACTTTAGAGACCATCAAGTTAATTCATTCTTTCCCTTAAAATTTGTTTTTTGCCTCATAGGTAAAGTGAAAATACTAAGATAGTGGCTTATATAGTCTATTGTAGTTGGAAAGACTTATCTACCATTCAATCTTTTCTTTGCAGACAATGAAACAATGATTCAAAGAGCTCAGGAAACCACTGCTCACTAAGTTAAGTTAGAAACCAGCCTGGTCATTTGAGTTCTAGTGCAGCTATTTCATTCTGTCTGTGTCTAATACTTTCTGGCTGTTGGATGTCCTATAAGGATCTATGTGTTGAAATTTTGGGTCCTAGGGTGCAGGTGTTGATGTTTAGAATTGGAGCCTTTTGGGTAGTCTTCAGGTCATTGTAGCATGTCTTTCATGAGGATAGTGGTAGTAGGACCGTACTATCTATGTGAAGTGGAAACTTAAGGGTTCCACTACAGAGTAAGTCAGTTGGATGGTGTTTTACTGGGGCAAACACATGAAGGAACGTTTAAACTGAAGTGGATACAGGTAAGAGGCTTAGGCAGACTTGTGAAGGAACGTTTCACTGAGGCAGACACAGGTGAAAGGATGCTCTGCTAACACAAGCACGTTAAAGGACATTTGATGAAGGATTCTTTGCTAACAACATGCATGTATTGGTCCACCTTACATTGCATAGTTGAGCTGTTTTTATCAGAACCTCAGAGAGAGAAACCGAAAAAAACTTCTGGTGGTGTGCTGCAGTTTCTTGCTGCTTCAGTCGCCTTACCTACCATTCAATCTTTTCTTTGCAGACAATGAAACAATGATTCAAAGAGCTCAGGAAATCACTGCTCACTAAGTTAATTGTTAGAGTGACATCAGTTGAGACAGACTCAAGACACACACTGAGGCAAGACTGGTGGAGGATAACATTTGGAGGGACTATACGAAGGACTTGACAGATAGTGATGGAGGCTGAGCTAGGCTTGCTTATAGAGCTGTCTGTGCAACCACTTGTTGGTCTCACATCTTTGCTGATCTTTGCTTCATGGAGAGAGGCACAGCTGAGAACTTTTCCTGGTTTCTATTGGCCCTGGTCCCTCCTGTTTACTTGTGCAGAGGCTGAGGGCTGGCTGTCTTTGCTAGGTAGTGCCGCCACTGTTACTATCCCAACACTACTCAACTGGACTGCTGAGATATCCATGTAATGTTTATGAGTGGATGGAGCTGCTGTTGCTAACCTGTGAACTGAACTGCTGATTTCCAGACAACACAGATGAGAGTTACTCCAAAGAATCATTTCTAAACAGGTCCATTTCATGTGTATCCTTTCTTTTCCACTTCCTCTGCTAGGTGGTGGCTAAAGGGATGTTAAAACAGTGAAGAACCATCATTAAAAATAGGCCTTGAAAAGTTTAAAGTTACGCCTATGTATGCCTTTGCTTTTGGGATTCTAACATGGGCAGTTTGTTCTACAGAAAGAATACTCTCCACAATTGGCTCTGGTTCACCTTCTGGGGTCCAGAGTGATGAGTTCTTCCAGGTTTTATACCAAAACCATGAGACAAATAAACAGTTTTCTCTCATAGGTTAATTATGTCAGATATTTTCTTATAGTAATATGGAGCTGATGTTGGCACCATAGCTTTATTGGGTTATGAGATAATGCTGATAAAAACCCTTACAAAGCAAAAATAATAGTTACCTTTTACTGAATCCTAACTGATAGTGTGAAGGAAGGCTTTAATTTTCTGATTAGTCATACTCCTCTTTCACGGTTCTGTTCTGAACCAGTTAGTAATGAACACAAAACAGATGCCAGATGAAAGGAAACCAACTGATAAATACCAAAAAGCAGATGCTAGGAGAAGATTTGATTATTGACAAACACAGCTTGAAGGAGGGTTATCTACAGATAAGAGAGTCAAAAATGCTAAACCCAGAAATAAACATGGCAAATGAAGATTTTTCTCCATAATGCATTCCTTTTAAGGCACTGTGCTTGCATCTTTGATCTAATATACATCCCCCCCCACCAAGTTTCAAGAAATACATTATATTGTTATCATTATTTTTGACTGCTGAGGATACTGGACCTCAGGAAAACTAAGCCATGTGTCTAAGAACTGGAAGTCATCCTATAGTCAAGTCTAGCTTTAAACTCCCAGAGTTTTGTCTGCCTCTGCAGCCAGAGCACTGGAATTAAAGTTGTGTGCCAACACACCCTGCTTTATTAGTTTATTTTCTTGTTGCTATGGTGAGACAGCTGACAGAAGCAGCATATAGAAGGGAAGGTTTGTTTTTGCTCATGGTTTCAGAAGGATTTCAGTCCAGCATGGCAAGGAAGGCATGGTGAGTGGCACATGATAGTGGAGGATGCTATGGATGCACTGTAGCTAAGTGCCAGTGGAAGGACAAATATGTATATCTCCAAAGACCCTCCCTTACTGATCTACTTCTACCTGCTAGACTCCATGTCCCAAAGGATCCTCAATATCCAAAACCAGTGCTACTTATTGGGATCCAAGTGTTCACACATGAATCTACAGAGAGTGTGTCCTACTCAAACCATAACATTTCTCCCTGTTTCCTACATGCTCACAGACAACACAAAATGCATTTAGTTCAGTTTTGAGGCTCTCATAGTTATTTTTTACATGTCCATCCCTTTATTGGCATAGATTAATTATATAAAATAATGGCTTACATTGTAACATTTCCCATATAACCTCTTGTTCTTCCTTTACAAGTTTATCAGTATTAACATTGTTCAGAACTATGATACCTTTCTGAGACTCAGCAGTCTCATGGTAGGGAACCCCTGTTATATATTTCCTTTGGGCACGATGCATTGGACTAAGTAGTTATTAAAAGAAGAAGGGATAGGGAGGTGGAGGGTGGGTTTGGAATGAGTTACAGGGTTACAGGAGTAGTAGAGTATGAATACTTTTAAGTTATATTATATGAAATTTTCAACAAGTAAATATAAGTATTTTCTTTAAAAACTTATAAGAATAGGAAAGATGTTTCAGTGGCCAATAGTGCTTACTGTTCTTGCAGGAGACCTAAGTTCTCCCTACACATGGCAGGGGGCTCACAACTTCTTGTAACCCCAGGTATAGGGGATCCACAACCTCTTCTGTATTCTAGCAATACCTGCACATACGTGGCATATTCTCTTTTACAAATATATATGAATATAAATAAGTAAATCTTTAGAAAGGCTTATACTTCAAATATACTATGGCAAAGAATAAATCTTCCCATTCTAAAGGGGAAGATTTGTGGCATAGCAAAAAATGACTTGCGCCAAGCAAGAATGCTATAGAGCAGGAAAAACAATAATCTGTATAGCTACTTGCTCATCATTCTGTGTAGGTAGCACAAGAGCTCTGAAGGGCTTGACCTTGCCATTGAAAACACATATAGTATCTTTCTCCCTGTTTGGTGCCAGCAACTTGGCAGGTGTCCCATGTTCCTGCTATTTCAAACACATGATATCTGTATTGCCATCTAGGATGTACCTCTACAGGTATATCTATGCTAGTAATTCACATATGGCTGATTCAGGAGCTCCATGCAGGGAGTGCTACTTTATTAAATGTCTTATACCCTCATAGACTTGCTTGTTGTTGTTTTATTTTTCTCTGAATATTGGTGAAAGTTTCCTAAAAAAGACAGCATTTTCAACAAATGGTCTGGCACAACTGGTGGTTATCATGTAGAAAAATGCGAATTGATCCATTCCTATCTCCTTGTACTAAGGTCAAATCTAAGTGGATTAAGGAACTCCACATAAAACCAGAGACACTGAAACTTATAGAGGAGAAAGTAGGGAAAAGCCTTGAAGATATGGGTACAGGGGAAAAATTCCTGAATAGAACAGCAATGGCTTGTGCTGTAAGATCGAGAATCTATAAATGGGACCTCATAAAATTGCAAAGGTTCTGCAAGGCAAAAGACACTGTCAATAAGACAAAAAGGCCACCAACAGATTGGGAAAGGATATTTACATATTCCAAATCGGATAAGGGACTAATATCCAATATATATAAAGAACTCAAGAAGGTGGACTCCAGAAAATCAAATAACCCCATTAAAAAATGGGGCTCACAAGAGGAGTAGACGGCAGGAAATAATCAAACTCAGGGGTGAAATCAACCAAGTGGAAACAAGAAGAACTATTCAAAGAATTAACCAAACGAGGAGTTGGTTCTTTAAGAAAATCAACAAGATAGATAAACCCTTAGCTAGACTCACTAGAGGGCACAGGGACAAAATCCTAATTAACAAAATCAGAAATGAAAAGGGAGACATAACAACAGATCCTGAAGAAATCCAAAACACCATCAGATCCTTCTACAAGAAGCTGGAAAGAACCTAGATGCCCCTCAACAGAGGAATGGATACAGAAAATGTGGTACATCTACACAATGGAGTACTACTCAGCTATTAAAAAGAATGAATTTATGAAATTCCTAGCCAAATGGATGGACCTGGAGGGCATCATCCTGAGTGAGGTAACACATTCACAAAGAAACTCACACAATATGTATTCACTGATAAGTGGATATTAGCCCCAAACCTAGGATACCCAAGATATAAGATATAATTTGCTAAACACATGAAACTCAAGGAGAATGAAGACTGAAGTGTGGACACTATGCCCCTCCTTAGATTTGGGAACAAAACACCCATGGAAGGAGTTACAGAGACGGAGTTTGGAGCTGAGATGAAAGGATGGACCATGTAGAGACTGCCATAGCCAGGGATCCACCCCATAATCAGCATCCAAACGCTGACACCATTGCATACACTAGCAAGATTTTATTGAAAGGACCCAGATGTAGCTGTCTTTTGTGAGACTATGCCGGGGCCCAGCAAACACAGTAGTGGATGCTCACAGTCAGCTAATGGATGGATCATAGGGCTCCCAATTGAGGAGCTAGAGAAAGTAGCCAAGGAGCTAAAGGGATCTGCAACCCTATAGGTGGAACAACATTATGAGCTAACCAGTACCCCGGAGCTCTTGACTCTAGCTGCATATATATCAAAAGATGGCCTAGTCGGCCATCACTGGAAAGAGAGGCCCATTGGACTTGCAAACTTTATATGCCCCAGTACAGGGGAATACCAGGGCCAAAAAGGGGGAGTGGGTGGGCAAGGGAGTGGGGGTGGGTGGATATGGGGGACTTTTGGTATAGCATTGGAAATGTAAATGAGTTAAATACCTAATAAAAAATGGAAAAAAAAAAGGCTATACTCAACAAAACTGGAAAACCTGGACGAAATGTACAAATTTCTGGACAGATACCAGGTACCAAAGTTGAATCAGGATCAAGTTGACCATCTAAACAGTCCCATATCCCCTAAAGAAATAGAAGCAGTTATTAATAGTCTCCCAGTCAAAAAAAGCCCAGGACCAGACGGGTTTAGTGCAGAGTTCTATCAGACCTTCAAAGAAGATCTAATTCTAGTTCTGCACAAACTATTTCACAAAATAGAAGTAGAAGGTACTCTACCCAACTCATTTTATGAAGCCACAATTACTCTGATACCTAAACCACAGAAAGATCCAACAAAGATAGAGAACTTCAGACCAATTTCTCTTATGAATATCGATGCAAAAATCCTCAATAAAATTCTCGCTAACCGAATCCAAGAACACATTAAAGCAATCATCCATCCTGACCAAATAGGTTTTATTCCAGGGATGCAGGGATGGTTTAATATACGGAAATCCATCAATGTAATCCATTATATAAACAAACTCAAAGACAAAAACCACATAATCATCTCATTAGATTCGGAAAAAGCGTTCAACAAGATCCAACACCCACTCATGATAAAAGTCTTGGAAAGATCAGGAATTCAAGGCCCATACCTAAACATGATAAAAGCAATCTACAGCAAACCAGTAGCCAACATCAAAGTAAATGGAGAGAAGCTGGAAGCAATCCCACTAAAATCAGGGACTAGACAAGGCTGCCCACTTTCTCCCTACCTTTTCAACATAGTACTTGCAGTATTAGCCAGAGCAATTCGACAACAAAAGGAGATCAAGGGGATACAAATTGAAAAAGAGGAAGTCAAAATATCACTTTTTGCAGATGATATGATAGTATATATAAGTGACCCTAAAAATTACACCAGAGAACTCCTAAACCTGATAAACAGCTTCGGTGAAGTAGCTGGATATAAAATAAACTCAAACAAGTCAATGGCCTTTCTCTATACAAAGAATAAACAGGCTGAGAAAGAAATTAGGGAAACAACACCCTTCTCAATAGTCACAAATAATATAAAATATCTCAGCGTGACTCTAACTAAGGAAGTGAAAGATCTGTATGATAAAAACTTCAAGTCTCTGAAGAAAGAAATTAAAGAAGATCTCAGAAGATGGAAAGATCTCCCATGCTCATGGATCGGCAGGATCAATATTGTAAAAATGGCTATCTTGCCAAAAGCAATCTACAGATTCAATGCAATCCCCATCAAAATTCCAACTCAATTCTTCAACGAATTAGAAGGAGAAATTTGCAAATTCATCTGGAATAACAAAAACCTAGGATAGCAAAAACTCTTCTCAAGGATAAAAGAACCTCTGATGGAATCACCATGCCTGACCTAAAGCTTTACTACAGAGCAATTGTGAGAAAAACTTCATGGTACTGGTATAGAGACAGACAAGTAGACCAATGGAACAGAATTGAAGACCCAGAAATGAACCCACACACCTATGGTCACTTGATCTTCGACAAGGGAGGTAAAACCATCCAGTGGAAGAAAGACAGCGTTTTCAACAATTGGTGCTGGCACAACTGGTTGTTATCATGTAGAAGAATGCGAATCAATCCATACTTATCTCCTTGTAATAAGGTCAAATCTAAGTGGATCAAGGAACTTCACATAAAACCAGAGACACTGAAACTTATAGAAGAGAAAGTGGGGAAAAGCCTTGAAGATATGGGCACAGGGGAAAAATTCCTGAACAGAACAGCAATGGCTTGTGTTGTAAGATCGAGAATTGACAAATGGGACCTCATAAAACTCCAAAGTTTCTGAAAGGCAAAAGACACTGTCAATAAGACAAAAAGACCACCAACAGATTGGGAAAGGATCTTTACCTATCCTAAATCAGATAGGGGACTAATATCCAAAATATATAAAGAACTCAAGAAGGTGGACTTCAGAAAATCAAAAAACCCCATTAAAAAATGGGGCTCAGAACTGAACAAAGAATTCTCACCTGAGGAATACCGAATGGCAGAGAAGCACCTGAAAAAATGTTCAACATCCTTAATCATCAGGGAAATGCAAATCAAAAAAACACTGAGATTCCACCTCACACCAGTCAGAATGGCTAAGTTCAAAAATTCAGGTGACAGCAGATGCTGGCGAGGATGTGGAGAAAGAGGAACACTCCTCCATTGTTGGTGGGATTGCAGGCTTGTACAACCACTCTGGAAATCAGTCTGGCGGTTCCTCAGAAAATTGGACATAGTACTACCGGAGGATCCAGCAATACCTCTCCTGGGCATATATCCAGAAGATGCCCCAACTGGTAAGAAGGACACATGCTCCACTATGTTCATAGCAGCCTTATTTATAATAGCCAGAGGCTGGAAAGAACGTAGATGCCCCTCAACAGAGGAATGGATACAGAAAATGTCGTACATCTAAACAATGGAATATTACTCAGCTATTAAAAAGAATGAATTTATAAAATTCCTAGCCAAATGGATGGACCTGGAGGGCATCATCCTGAGTGAGGTAACACATTCACAAAGGAACTCACACAATATGTACTCACTGATAAGTGGATATTAGCCCAAAACCTAGGATACCCAAGATATAAGATACAATTTCCTAAACACATGAAACTCAAGAAAAATGAAGACTGAAGTGTGGACACTATGCCCCTCCTTAGAAGTGGGAACAAAACACCCATGGAAGGAGTTACAGAGACAAAGTTTGGAGCTGAGATGAAAGGATGGACCATGTAGAGACTGCCATATCCAGGGATCCACCCCATAATCAGCATCCAAACGCTGACACCATTGCATACACTAGCAAGATTTTATCGATAGGACCCAGATGTAGCTGTCTCTTGTGAGACTATGCCGGGGCCTAGCAAACACAGAAGTGGATGCTCACAGTCAGCTAATGGATGGATCACAGGGCTCCCAATGGAGGAGCTAGAGAAAGTACCCAAGGAGCTAAAGGGATCTGCAACCCTATAGGTGGAACAACATTATGAACTAACCAGTACCCCGGAGCTCTTGACTCTAGCTGCATATGTATCAAAAGATGGCCTAGTCGGCCATCACTGGAAAGAGAGGCCCATTGGGTAGGGGAGTGGGGGTGGGTGGGTATGGGGGACTTTTGGTATAGCATTGGAAATGTAAATGAGCTAAATACCTAATAAAAAATGGAAAAAAAATTTAAAAAAATGGGGCTCAGAGCTGAACAAAGAATTCTCACCTGAGGAATACCGAATGGCAGAGAAGCACCTGAAAAAATGTTCAACATCCTTAATCATCAGGGAAATGCAAATCAAAACAACACTGAGATTCCACTTCACTCCAGTCAGAATGGCTAAGATCAAAAATTCAGGTGACAGCAGATGCTGGTGAGGATGTGGAGAAAGAGGAAGACTCCTCCATTTTTGGTGGGATTGCAAGCTTGTACAACCACTCTGGAAATCAGTCTGGCGGTTCCTCAGAAAATTGGACATAGTACTACTGGAGGATCCCGCAATACCTCTCCTGGGCATATATCTAGAAGATGTCCCAACCGCTAAGAAGGACACATGCTCCACTATGTTCATAGCAGCCTTATTTATAATAGCTAGATGCTGGAAAGTACCCAGATGCCCCTCAACAGAGGAATGGATACAGAAAATGTGGTACATTTACACAATGGAATACTAGCTATTAAAAAAATGAATTTATGAAATTCCTAGGCAAATGGATGGACCTGGAGGGCATCATCCTGAGTGAGGTAACCCAAACACAAAGGAACTCCCACAATATGTACTCACTGATAAATGGATAGTAGCCCAGAAACTTAGGATACCCAAGATATAAGATACAATTTGCAAAACACATGAAACTGAAGAAGAACGAAGACCAAAGTGTGGACACTTTGCCCCTTCTTAGAAATGGGAACAAAACACCCATTGAAGGAGTTACAGAGACAAAATTTGGAGCTGTGATGAAAGGATGGACCATCTAGTGATTGCCATATGCAGGGATCCATCCCATAATCAGCTCCCAAACGCTGACACCATTGCATACACTAGCAAGATTTTGCTGAAAGGACCCAGATATAGCTGTCTCTTGTGAGACTATGCCGGGGCCTAGCAAACACAGAAGTGGATGACCACAGTCAGCTATTGGATGGGTCACACGGCCCCCAATGGAGGAGCTAGAGAAATTCCTCAAGGAGCTAAAGGGAACTGCAACCCTATAGGTGGAACAACATTATGAACTAACCAGTACCCCGGAGCTCTTGACTCTAGCTGCATATGTATCAAAAGATGGCCTAGTCGGCCATCAGTGCAAAGAGAGGTCCATTTGACTTGCAAACTGTATATGCCCTAGTACAGGGGAACCCCAGGGCCAAAACGGGGGAGTGGGTGGGTAGTGGATTGGGGGGGGTGTGTATGGGGGACTTTTGGGATAGCATTGAAAATATAACGAGGAAAATACCTAATAAAAATAAAATTAAATTAAAAAAAGAAAGTTTCCATAACTTCCATAGTTCTTGCATTTTATATTTTTTATAAAACCAGAGATCTAGTTGCACCCATTTGGACAATGGCTACAGGGGCATCTAACTGCCTGTATATCTGAACCTTGGAAATCATGGGCCTAAGTTGTCCCTTCACAGAAAGGCACCACTTCAGCTCTACTATTTTATGGGTTTTTGGAGGAAAGTCTTTCACGTGCTTTTTACATTTTGTACCCCAGAGCCTTTGAAGATCAGGGTGTCTCCTACCCATCCAGCCATGCTTAGTGCTTAGGCAGACTTTCTTCTACCTGTTCAGTGCATTGTTTGCTTTATCTATTATTGTGCTGAGTATTTAGCCACATCTCCCTTCATCCTGTCTACAACTTTAAACACACTCCCAAACTGCACATTTGAGCTAGAGAACGTACCCAAGGACCTGAAGGGGTTTGCAACCCTATAGGTGGAACAACAATATGAACTCATCAGTATCCCCAGAATTCAAGTCTCTAGCTGCATATGTAGCAGAAGATGGCCTAGTCGGCCATGATTGGGAAGAGAAGCCCCTTGGTCTTGCAAACTTTATATGCCTCAGTACAGGGGAATGCCAGGGACAAGAAGTGGGAGTGGGTGGGTAGGGGAGCAGGACGGGGGTGGGGGGGGGAGAGGAAGGTATAGGGAACTTTCAGGATAGCATTTGAAATGTAAATAAAGAAAATATCTAATAAAAAAAGAAAAAAAATCTTTTTTTTTCTATACCTTTGTCTTGTGTTCTTACTGTAAATCTTGTTGGCAGCAACAGACAATAACCGTGCTAGAGCCTGACTGTTAAGCCCTATTGTGATTTCCTCCACCCAAGTCAGGACATTTGAATTCAACCTCAGCCTCTAATAAAGTCCTGGTACCCATGTGAAACCTCACAAGCACGGCTATCACTGTCAGCTTTTTCACCAACTCTGGAATTCTGAACTTCTGTTGTAAAGGCTCATTAAATCTGCTTAGAGCATTCTTGGATTTCCAAACTTCACCCAGATTTCTTTGTTCAAGGCATCCTTACCCAAGACTGTTAAAATCAGAATATTCTGGGAAATGTAGCTACAGCTTGACTAAACTGGTCATACAAAAATAATACATGCAAAGAAATACAATGTGAAGACTAGTATGATGTGAAAAAAATTTTCAATCACCAGTTTTACAGAGGTCTTATTAACAAACAAATTTAAATTATATAAATTTAAGGCATACTATGTGAATTTTATTTTCAGTTTTGAGGGTCTCACCCAGAGCTCCACAGAAGCCAGGCACTCATTCATTAAGCTACATTCCCAATTCAACAGTATGATAGGTTTCATATGTATACATTGCAAAATCAATGCATCCATCACTCCATGTAATTATTTTCTGTGTATTGTGAATATTTAAGGTCTCTCCTAGCAGCAAATTTTAAATATGCAATGCAGTATTATTAATTATCATGAGCAAAAATATAGTTTAGATTTTCAGAATTTATTCATTCTATAAATCTGAAGTTGTGAACAAGAGGTCAGTTGACTCCCTTTCATCCTGGCCCTCCCTAGTTCCTGGGAAACTGCTACTCTATTCTCTGCATTCAAGGACTTGTTTTAGATTCCTTATTTCACTTATCTCAAAATATCCTTTTTTTTGCAGAAGGTGTTTTATAGATGGAGAAAATAAGGTTTAGAAAGTATATGACTTCTCTATGGTACAAACTTACCTAAGATATAATCTTAGTAAAGGATTTTGTGTTTAGATTTCTTTGACTTCAAATATATACTCTGTATCTGGGCACAGTGGTCCATGCTTGAAATATTTCCAAACTTCACCCAGATTTCTTTGTTCAAGGCATCCTTAGAAGTAGAGGCAGGAGGATTACTTGACATCAGTCTAGTCTCAAACATACCAAGACATGCTTTCAAACACCAGCCTAACCAGACCAAAGCTCTGAAGTGTTAGTCAGTGCATGATAGAATTCTCTGTGTGTTCCACTGTGCTACTTTAAGAGGAGCAATACCATTAACAGAAAATCAGGGTATTATGCAAGATTGTTCCTGGCATGTCTAGACATCCCCTTTTCTCAAGATGTTTTTCTTAGTTCTTATATTTTTTAAAAGTGTGTGTGTGTGTGTGTGTGTGTGTGTGTGTGTGTGTGCGCGCGCGCGTGTGTGTGCGTGCATGTGCACTCATGTTTTCACATAGGTATTGGTGCTTGGAGAGGCACTTAGTTCTTCTGGAACACCTGATATGGATGCTGGAAAGTTGACTTGGATCATCTACTAAAGCAATAATTGCTTTTAACAGCTGAACCCTCTCTAGCCCTCCCCCCTTTCTACCTTTTTCATTCTGTAGATCAGTACCTCTTCCCTAGGGCACTGTGTGTAGATGATAATTCTATTGAGTAACCCTTGCCATCATGTCTACTGCTTCATAGGTCTGAGATGGCAGAAGGTCCCAGGAAGTATTCTCCATCCTCAGCAATGCCATCCATTCACTCTTCATGCTTTATTGCTCTGAGGAGGAGGAACACTACCATCCTGAAAAACGGTTCACCTTGCAGAAATGAACTTTATTGGCCACTGGGAAATGAATGTTGAGGGAGAAAAGAGGAATCAGAAGTGCATCTCCTTAGTGTGAGAGCCAGTGGGTGAAAGTGTTCATCCAGGCTGCCAGGTTTCCAACTAGCAGCTGGGTGCCTTGGTTTTGATTTTTGGTTTATAAACATTTTCTCTGCCTGTCAGTTCTCCAAATGGAGCTAAATTCATCTCCATGTCAGCTGGGGTGTAAGAGCCCCAGTAAATATGTCAAAGCTGAGAAGAAAGCTCCACTCAGAAACTGGCACAAAAGAAAGCGCTTTATTCTTGTCAGTGTCTGGACAGTACTGGCTGAGGCATCGCCTAATGGAACGTTAAATGGAAAATATCTCCCTCTTCCTGGAGCATCTGCTGAGTCCTGAAGCTGAAGACACTGGTTGATAAATGCTCACTTTCTTCATAAAGAAAGCTGTCAATCACTTCTCTATGCAAGAATTGCTAGGAGATTGCTACTGACTCCCATCTATCTCTACATGTGCATTGAAGAATACCTTCAAAGTTCATTATGACAAGAGGAAAGAAAGAAAGAAAGAAAGGAAGGAAGGAAGGAAGGAAGGAAGGAAGGAAGGAAGATAGAAAGAAAGGAAAGAAAAAAAAAGCCAAGATGGGGTTCTTTCAGAAGCAGACCCACAGTCAAAGTAATTTATAAGTAATTTACTAGGAATATACTCTCAGGAGAAGACAAGAGAGTGAGAAGTTGCCCATGGAAGAAGTCCTAGATATTGAAGGGCAAGTCTCTGGATCAGACTGTTGAATCCCTGCAGAAGTCATTGGGCAAATGACTTCTTGAGTCTATTTCTAGGCAAAGGAGCTGATACTATACAGTTGCTTCCACACAGGACCTTCTTTGCTTCTGCTGCTCAAGGATGAGCCTCAAGTGGTCATAGATACTGGTTTTATCAGAAAAGCATTACAGATACTGGAAGATGAGCTGATGAAGGGGATCTCAAGGGACTTGATCATGGTATAAGCAGCAATGTCTTCTATAGACTGGGGTTGTGAGTAGAAGGTCCTTCTTCCCACTCTAATGCCAAAGTCAAAAGAGACTGTTATATGACCACTACTCATGGAGATGGGCTATCTGTGTCTACAGGACCTAGCTTCCCTCACATTCTATAGTAAGATGCTTCCCCAAGTGAAAGAATTTTTGGATACAATTGATGTTGGCTCTAGGCTAGAGAGGAGCTTTGTAAAAATCCTGGGACTGACTTGCATATTTGTTTCATAGACTTTGTGGGTGTCAAGGCTGAAAAAGCCTTAAAAAAGGAGAGGTTTATAAAAAGATAACAAAGAGACAGAGAAGAATTAGAATGCTTTGCATATTTTATTTCAATCTATATAACGGGGTACTCAAGGGAATAAATAGACATGTGTTGGTTAGTTACCGAAGTCTGATTTATGGTCCTACTGTTCAGTAGCTATGGATTCTTAAATAAATTTCCTATCCTATCAGTGTTTCAATTTCTTTTGAGAAGAGTGGAGATGATGTGCCATTAAAGTTCTTTTGAGTATGCAAGTCTTTTTTTTTGCCATATATTCTTTACACCTAAAACATTATATACCTAATACATCTCACGTAACTCATGTCATGTAGGTTAGATATAGATAGTTGAAAGACATTGTGTTACTAGGCATCTTACTCCAGGGTTATGGTTTCAACTATTATGCCATACTTTGAATTCACAGTATGTATGCATGAGTGTGTGTGTGTATTTGCGCCATCTTTTATCTCAGGCTAGCTTCAAACTCCCAATCTTTCATTCACTTCTAGAGTGCTAAGATTACAGGTATGCACCACCATGCCCGACACATAATCTAAACAATAAACTACTGATCGTAGGGGTCACCAGCTGGACTTTAAATCTCTACTTAGATGCTTTGGTTATCTATGTGGCATTGACAAATTGCTGACACTTGTCAAGATTAGAGTCATATCTTCATTATAGGTTAGAAAAAATAACATAATTAAGAACTATAGCAGAGTCCCTAGCATAGAAAAAAAATACTGAACAAGATGCTATCACAGCACTCTTTAAAATTCCCCTGATCTTGTATTATTTCCTTGTATTATTTCTCTTCTTCTGAGATATCCTTTAAACTTTGGGGGTGAAGAGCATGATATAGATGTTCCACTAGTGCTGAGCACTCAGTCACCTGTTCTCAGCGTTTTGACTAGTTATGAGTCATTGACTAGTTAGTAGTTATTGACTACTGCCCAGTGCAAAAGGAAGCTTCTCTGACCAGGTTTAGTAGCAGCACAAATCTGTGGGTATAATTTCAGAAAGAAATTTGACAACATTATTATTTAGAAAAGGAGTAAGTTCTCTGTCCCAGGATCTATCACTTCCTGAGCCATATATTTCTGACTAGACTTATAATACCAGGTGTGAATTCCTCCTGTGAAGCAGGCTGGATATCCAATCAGAAAGTGGTTACTGCCATCACTATTTGAATCGATTGGCATTATTTCTTTTATTATTATTATATATTTTCTTTATTTACATTTCAAATGCTATCCTGAAAGTTCTCTATCCCCTCCCCCCACCCTGCTCCCCTACCCACCCACTCCCACTTCTTGGCCCTGGCATTCCCCTGTACTGGGACATATAAAGTTTGCAAGACCAAGTGGCCTCTCTTCCTAATGATGACCAACTAGGCCATCTTCTGCTACATTTGCAGCTAGAGACATGAGCTCTGGGGGTACTGGTTAGTTCATATTGTTGTTCTACTTATAGGGTTGCAGACCCCTTCAGCTCCTTGAGTACTTTCTCTAGCTCCTCCATTGGGGGCCCTGTGTTCCATCCAATAGCTGACTGTGAGCATCCACTTTTGTATTTGCCAGGTACTGGCATAGCCTCACAAGAGACAGCTATATCAGGGTTCTGTCAACAAAATCTTGTTGGCATCTGCAATAGTGTCTGGGTTTGGTGGCTAATTATGGGATGGATCCCCAGGTGGGGTAGTCTCTGGATGGTCCATCCTTTCATCTTAGCTCCAAACTTTGTCTCTGTAACTCCTTCAATGGGTATTTTGTTCCCTATTCTAAGGAGGAATGAAGTATTCACACGTTGGTCTTCCTTCTTCTTGATGTTCTTGTGTTTTGCAAATTGTATCTTGGGTATTCTAAGTTTCTGGGCTAATATCCACTTATCAGTGAGTGCATATCAAGTGACTTCTTTTGTGATTGGGTAACCTCACTCAGGATGATATCCTCCAGCTACATCCATCTGCCCAAGAATTTCATAAATTCATTGTTTTTAATAGCTGAGTAGTACTCCATTGTGTAAATGTACCACATTTTCTGTATCCATTCCTCTGTTGAGGGGCATCTGGGTTCTTTACAGCTTCTGGTTATTATGAATAAGGCTGCTATGAACATAGTGGACCATGTGTCCTTATTACAAGCTGGAGCATCTTCTGTGTATATGCCCAGGAGTGGTATTGCTGGATCCTCCAGTAGTACTATGTCCAATTTTCTGAGGAACTACCCAACTGATTTCCAGAAAGGTTGTACCAGCTTGCAATCCTGCCAGCAATGGAGGAGTGTTCAACAGCTTGGGAAAAGATCTTTACCAATCCTAAATCCGATAGGGGGCTAATATCCAATATATACAAAGAACTTAAGAAATTAGACTCCAGAAAACCAAATAACCCTATTAAAAATGGGGTATAGAGCTAAACAAAGAATTCTCAGCTGAGGAATACTGAATGGCTGAGAATCACCTAAAACATGTTCAGCATCCTTAATCATCAGGGAACTGTAAATCAAAACAACCCCGAGATTCCACCTCACACCAGTCAGAATGGCTAAGATCAAAAACTCAGGTGACAGCAGATGCTGGTGAGGATTGGAGAAAGAGGAACACTCCTCAATTTCTTATTTCTATTTCTTAAAAATCCCAATGACAAGGTTGCTTTTCTCCTTGTGTGACTATTCAGCCCTTACCCACCCTCCACCCCAGCTGTAGGAGTCTGCCAGTCTGTTCTGTAGCCAGTGGACATACCATTTTTGGCTTCTTGCTGCTTTCTGCCCTCCTTCTCCCTTGCTTCCTCCTACCCTGAGAAGCAGAGGGACCCTAGAGATCTTTTCCTGGCATGAAATATTATTTGCAATCAAGGAAGTCTTTAGAATTGGTTGTTTGCTACAACATGAAATTCATGCCTGTAGATACTTATTGATTTCTTCTTTTCAAGCCAATACCTTATATGATTTCTTTGTCTCTGGAACCCAGAAAATGAACTAGCCTGCTCTAGTACACAGTACAGTTCTAAGTCATAATCATTCTTGTAAACAATAATGTTAATAGCTACTCTATAGCAAGCATAGTTCATATGGGTCTTACCGGCTCTTCACACACTGCTAAGCAACACCTATGGTCAATTTTATTATTGTGTTAATGGAGAAACCAAGTGTATTCTATAGAGCTACACAGATGGCAAGAGCTGGTGATATAAATCAGTGAGCCTGAGGTCTTGCTCTGCAAGCATGAGGACCCCAGTTTAAACCTCCAGCACCCATGTGAAAACTTAGGTATGGCTGTATGTCCTGTAACACCAGCGTATGTGGATGGAGACTGGTTCAACATGAAAGCTTGCTGGTCAGCCAGCCCTGTCCAAACTGTGAGCTTCCAGTTTAGTGAGAGACCCTATCTCAAAAATATAAGGTGGAAAGTGATGGAAAAGAACATGTAGTGTTCTTCTCTGGCATCCTCATAGATTGGCACACATAGTCATATATTCCCCCACACTCACATATACATATTAGACAACACAGACACACACACAGACACACACACAGACATACACAGACATATACAGACAGACAGATAAACAGACAGACACACACACAGGCACAGGCACACAGGCACACATGCACACATGCACACAGAGACATATGGGATTTGAACCCAGCCATGTTTGCATCTAAAGATTTTCTTTGAACATTTTACCTTATTGTACTGCTTATCCTTTGTTGTATAACTTAAAACAGTCATTACTTGTTATATGTGGCCCATCTACAATATCATGTGTGACCTGAGAGATTTTTCTGACCTATTCCTATTTTCTAATCTCTACATAGCATCTTGTCTGTTTTCACCATTAAACTTGAACTAAGATGGCTCACTTGGCATGAAACTTGACTGGCCATTTGATGGGGCTCCCTGACTCCCTGGAAGGTACTCCAGGCTTAGTCAGCAGATGATGACAGGGTTCAAATACACTAAGAAAGTAGCTGAGAGTGCAGTATTACTCTTCAGGTATCTCTTCTGAAAACCATGCCTCCTGGCTAGGGTAAGTCATCTGGTCTACCCAGATTCAAGGATAGAGAATTCTATTTTACTGCCCAGTGGTAGACAAGGTATTGATGCAACCCGTTTTTCAGTTCACCACACTTATGATTTATTAGTTCTCCCAATATAGGGAAGAAGGTTATTTTGCCATTTTCTTGCAGATAAAGTGGTCTTATCTTTCACTGGAGTCTAGGATGACCAGGCAGCACAGAGATCAGGTTTGGCCTCCAGTGCATGGGGTTTTGTTAGGAAGGAGCTGGGTATGTTCAGAGGACAGGTGCTTTCTTGGAGGTAGTGACTTTTTCAGTTTTCTGAGTAAGACTTCACATCACCTCTGCATCACTGCCCCACACCCTGCCACAGGGATTTTGGCACAGCTGGAAGCCCAGCTGTGAATCTGTTCCAGGAAACACAAAATTAACTTTACAGCCAGAAGTACCAGGCCTGTGGTGCAATGCAGCTTCTTTGGGTGTTTAACATCCTTAGAACCAGAACTGCTAATTCTGTGTCTTAACATCGCTATGGTCTTAATGAGCATTTGCCCAAGCTTTTAATGGTGTGTCTTACATCCTTCTGTTAGTGAGCAAGGGGCTAGTGTGACACACTGTGGGTAGTTGGTTAGGGCTTCAGGTGGTAATGATGCAGCCTTGGATGTTGCCCAGGGGCTCCAGTCCATCCATCACTGTCACTGGAAAAGAAAGGAGACACAGTGCTTTAGTGTGTATAGGAAGCTTAATGTGTGTGCTCTGAGAAAGACTGTTCAAATTCTTGGTCTAGTATGGCTGCTCTCCCCCCTCTCTCAGTTTCATAATCAGCAAAATCAAAACAACCATAAGGTTATTATGAGGATCAGATGACTAAAAGCATTATTAACTTACAACAGGGCTACACAGTAAGGACAGATATAGTGATATTATCAATAGCATTAACATTTCTTATTAGCATTCACATTAGTGTTGTTATTCAGCAATGGTTCCAGCACCTCTTAGCATAATACCACTTTCTAAGAACTTGTTGAATCATTGCTGTCATTTCCCCTCAAGATTTTGATTTCAGCATGCTCAGACAGGCACACATTTTTACCAAGGTTCATTTGAAGGCAGCTAATGTTCAGTACACATAAGAAAATTGTTGTTTATCTTGTAAGACTGGGCACATCTCTATAAACACAGTGTAGGATAGTGAGTTACCTAGAGAGAAATATATGAAACAGCCTCTTTTCATGCTCCTACAGCCTCCAAATGTGGAACATACTCACTCCTTCTCCAAGAGAATTTACAGGAGCCACCATTGCCTTCAAGATGTCTAGAGTATGCATTTGTTCACTGTACAGGATAACCATGGAGTACTTAAAGCAACCATCTTTATAAAGAGAAATCTATTTATCTCACAGTAAGGGAGGCAGAAGGATAAGATATCTACATCAGTGTAAGGACATATGTACAATGATCAAAGGACCTTCCATTAGGTCCTGCCCTTTAAAAGTCCATATTATCTTCTGGTATTGCTGCTCTGGGATCAAGTCTCTAATAATAGTGGGGCTCAAGGGACACCCAAGCCGTAAAAATGTTTCCCAGAAGGGAAATCTAATGAGGAACTGAACTCCATATTCCTATTAATCAAAGTTTTGAAGTCACGAAAGTACTTACTGGGGGCCCAGAACTCTGATAAGAAATAGTGTTAGCAGTTTTAACCCTGCCAATAATCTAATGAAAATGGTAGTGCTGTCAGTAGCAACGTTGTGAGTCAAATATCTTTGCCAAGGTCATCTGATGATTGATGGTTCATCTAGATACTAAGCCAGATTCTCAGCCTCCAGGCCTTAGTTCTTAACTAAACAGCCTTCTTGGCAGACAAGCCCATTTCTTCTCTGCCCTCAGTTAATTTCTCAATTGAAAGAACCATGGAGCTTAGCTTGGTGTCACCTCTCTTCAAATAAAGACATTTCCTAGTGTCCACATGGCTAAGTCCCGGTTAGTGGGATGGTGTAGATGTGTCATATACAAACTCTCAAATATATCCTTAAAGGGAAGGGTATGAGTGTCCTCCCTTTTAACTCTTTTTGTAGGAAGGGAGTCATCATGGTGTACTTAGACCAATGAAGATAACTTAAGGAATGTCAAGGAAGAACACAGAAGTTTGTAATGGCAGAAGCTGTGGGCTGTGTGTGCGCAGGTAGATTATTACAAGAGAGAGGAGCAAACTTTGAGACCAAATTTTGGAACTCAACAACAATCTGACACACATTTAGGTGGAAAGATAAGTTACACTGTTCCTTGACTTGGATCCAGGATAGTACAGATGGAGGAAGAGAACTGAATAGTGGCACACAGCTGTTGGTCTCTGAGTGGGCATGTGATGTGACCATCTGTTTCCTGCCTCTGACACCTCTACTTCTCCATCATAATAGACTGTGCACCCTTGAACCTTGAGCTAAAACAAACCCTTTCTCTGCTAGATTGCCTCTATCAAGAGATTTTACCACAGCACCAAGGAAAGAAGCCAAGAGAGCGATTCCTAGCTAGAAAGTCTGGTGAAATGTTAAATATGGTCTAATTTACTTAAAAAAATCTATTTAGTACTCAGAAAATTCAAAATACACACATAAAAAAATCTAGCAAGGAAAAAAGAAAATCTCCACAAAAGGGATAAATTAGTAGAGTCTTACGTAGAATTTACAAGTTGATAAATACTTACTAGAAAAATATATCTTGTCTCGAGCCCCGAGCTACCATGCCAGCAGAGTCTTGCCCAACACCCGCAAGGGCCCACATGGGACTCCCCACGGGATCCTAAGACCTCTGGTGAGTGGAACACAGCGCCTTCCCCAATCCAATCGCGCGGAACCTGAGACTGCGGTACATAGGGAAGCAGGCTACCCGGGCCTGATCTGGGGCACAAGTCCCTTCCGCTCGACTCGAGCCCCGGGCTACCTTGCCAGCAGAGTCTTGCCCAACACCCGCAAGGGCCCACACGGGACTCCCCACGGGATCCTAAGACCTCTGGTGAGTGGAACACAGCGCCTGCCCCAATCCAATCGCGCGGAACCTGAGACTGCGGTACATAGGGAAGCAGGCTACCCGGGCTTGATCTGGGGCACAAACCCCTTCCACTCCACTCGAGCCCCGGGCTACCTTGCCAGCGGAGTCGCCTGACACCCGCAAGGGCCCACACAGGATTCCACACGAGATCCTAAGACCTCTAGTGAGTGGAACACAACTTCTGCCAGGAGTCTGGTTCGAACACCAGATATCTGGGTATCTGCCCTGCAAGAAGAGAGCTTGCCTGCAGAGAATACTCTGCCCACTGAAACTAAGGAGAGTGCTACCCTCCAGGTCTGCTTATAGAGGCTAACAGAGTCACCTGAAGAACAAGCTCTTAACAGTGACAACTAAAACAGCTAGCTTCAGAGATTACCAGATAGCGAAAGGCAAACGTAAGAATCCTACTAACAGAAATCAAAACCACTCACCATCATCAGAACGCAGCACTCCCACCCCACCTAGTCCTGGGCACCCCAACACAACCGAAAATCTAGACCCAGATTTAAAAACATTTCTCATGATGATGATAGAGGACATCAAGAAGGACTTTCATAAGTCACTTAAAGAATTACAGGAGAGCACTGCTAAAGAGTTACAGGCCCTTAAAGAAAAGCAGGAAAACACAGCCAAACAGGTAGAAATCATTAAAGAAAAACAGGAAAACACATCCAAACAGGTGATGGAAATGAACAAAACCATACTAGAACTAAAAGGGGAAGTAGACACAATAAAGAAAACCCAAAGCGAGGCAACGCTGGAGATAGAAACCCTAGGAAAAAGATCTGGAACCATAGATGCGAGCATCAGCAACAGAATACAAGAAATGGAAGAGAGAATCTCAGGTGCAGAAGATTCCATAGAGAACATCGACACAACAGTCAAAGAAAATACAAAATGCAAAAGGATCCTAACTCAAAACATCCAGGTAATCCAGGACACAATGAGAAGACCAAACCTACGGATAATAGGAATTGATGAGAATGAAGATTTTCAACTTAAAGGGCCAGCTAATATCTTCAACAAAATAATAGAAGAAAACTTCCCAAACATAAAAAAAGAGATGCCCATGATCATACAAGAAGCCTACAGAACTCCAAATAGACTGGACCAGAAAAGAAATTCCTCCCGACACATAATAATCAGAACAACAAATGCACTAAATAAAGATAGAATATTAAAAGCAGTAAGGGAGAAAGGTCAAGTAACATATAAAGGAAGGCCTATCAGAATTACACCAGACTTTTCACCACAGACTATGAAAGCCAGAAGAGCCTGGACAGATGTTATACAGACACTAAGAGAACACAAATGCCAGCCCAGGCTACTATACCCGGCCAAACTCTCAATTACCATAGATGGAGAAACCAAAGTATTCCACGACAAAACCAAGTTCACACAATATCTTTCCACGAATCCAGCCCTTCAAAGGATAATAACAGAAAAGAAGCAATACAAGGACGGAAATCACGCCCTAGAACAACCAAGAAAGTAATCATTCAACAAACCAAAAAGAAGACAGCCACAAGAACAGAATGCCAACTCTAACAACAAAAATAAAAGGGAGCAACAATTACTTTTCCTTAATATCTCTTAATATCAATGGACTCAATTCCCCAATAAAAAGACATAGACTAACAGACTGGCTACACAAACAGGACCCAACATTCTGCTGCTTACAGGAAACCCATCTCAGGGAAAAAGACAGACACTACCTCAGAGTGAAAGGCTGGAAAACAATTTTCCAAGCAAATGGACTGAAGAAACAAGCTGGAGTAGCCATTTTAATATCGGATAAAATCGACTTCCAACCCAAAGTTATCAAAAAAGACAAGAAGGGACACTTCATACTCATCAAAGGTAAAATCCTCAAAGAGGAACTCTCAATTCTGAATATATATGCACCAAATGCAAGGGCAGCCACATTCATTAGAGACACTTTAGTAAAGCTCAAAGCATACATTGCACCTCACACAATAATAGTGGGAGACTTCAACACACCACTTTCTTCAAAGGATAGATCGTGGAAACAGAAACTAAACAGGGACACAGTGAAACTAACAGAAGTTATGAAACAAATGGACCTGACAGATATCTACAGAACATTTTATCCTAAAACAAAAGGATATAACTTCTTCTCATCACCTCCCGGGACCTTCTCCAAAATTGACCATATAATTGGTCACAAAACAGGCCTCAATAGATACAAAAATATTGAAATTGTCCCATGTATCCTATCAGACCATCATGGCCTAAGACTGATCTTCAATAACAACATAAAGAACGGAAAGCCAACATTCACGTGGAAACTGAATACCACTCTTCTCAATGATACCTTGGTCAAGGAAGGAATAAAGAAAGAAATTAAAGACTTTTTAGAGTTTAATGAAAGTGAAGCCACAACGTACCCAAACCTATGGGACACAATGAAAGCATTTCTAAGAGGGAAACTCATAGCTCTGAGTGCCTCCAAGAAGAAACGGGAGACAGCACATACTAGCAGCTTGACAACACATCTAAAAGCCCTAGAAAAAAAGGAAGCAAATTCACCCAAGAGGAGTAGACGGCAGGAAGTAATCAAACTCAGGGGTGAAATCAACCAAGTGGAAACAAGAAGAACTATTCAAAGAATTAACCAAACGAGGAGTTGGTTCTTTGAGAAAATCAACAAGATAGATAAACCCTTAGCTAGAATCACTAAAGGGCACAGAGACAAAATCCTAATTAACAAAATCAGAAATGAAAAGGGAGACATAACAACCGATCCTGAAGAAATCCAAAACACCATCAGATCCTTCTACAAAGGCTATACTCAACAAAACTGGAAAACCTGGACTTAATGGACAAATTTCTGGACAGATACCAGGTACCAAAGTTGAATCAGGATCAAGTTGATCATCTAAACAGTCCCATATCACCTAAAGAAATAGAAGCAGTTATTAATAGTCTCCCAACCAAAAAAAGCCCAGGACCAGATGGGTTTAGTGCAGAGTTCTATCAGACCTTCAAAGAAGATCTAATTCCAGTTCTGCACAAACTATTTCACAAAATAGAAGTAGAAGGTACTCTACCCAACTCATTTTATGAAGCCACTATTACTCTGATACCTAAACCACAAAAAGACCCAACAAAGATAGAGAACTTCAGACCAATTTCTCTTATGAATATCGATGCAAAAATCCTCAATAAAATTCTCGCTAACCGAATCCAAGAACACATTAAAGCAATCATCCATCCTGCCCAAGTAGGTTTTATTCCAGGGATGCAGGGATGGTTTAATATACGAAAATCCATCAATGTAATCCATTACATAAACAAACTCAAAGACAAAAACCACATGATCATCTCGTTAGATGCAGAAAAAGCATTTGACAAGATCCAACACCCATTCATGATAAAAGTTTTGGAAAGATCAGGAATTCAAGGCCCATACCTAACCATGATAAAAGCAATCTACAGCAAACCAGTAGCCAACATCAAAGTAAATGGAGAGAAGCTGGAAGCAATCCCACTAAAATCAGGGACTAGACAAGGCTGCCCACTTTCTCCCTACCTTTTCAACATAGTACTTGCAGTATTAGCCAGAGCAATTCGACAACAAAAGGAGATCAAGGGGATACAAATTGGAAAAGAGGAAGTCAAAATATCACTTTTTGCAGATGATATGATAGTATATATAAGTGACCCTAAAAATTCTACCAGAGAACTCCTAAACCTGATAAACAGCTTCGGTGAAGTAGCTGGATATAAAATAAACTCAAACAAGTCAATGGCCTTTCTCTATACAAAGAATAAACAGGCTGAGAAAGAAATTAGGGAAACATCACCCTTCTCAATAGTCACAAATAATATAAAATATCTTGGCGTGACTCTAACTAAGGAAGTGAAAGATCTGTATGATAAAAACTTCAAATCTCTGAAGAAAGAAATTAAGGAAGATCTCAGAAGATGGAAAGATCTCCCATGCTCATGGATTGGCAGGATCAACATTGTAAAAATGGCTATCTTGCCAAAAGCAATCTACACATTCAATGCAATCCCCATCAAAATTCCAACTCAATTCTTCAACGAATTGGAAGGAGCAATTTGCAAATTTGTCTTGAATAACAAAAAACCTAGGATAGCAAAAAGTCTTCTCAAGGATAAAAGAACTTCTGGCGGAATCACCATGCCAGACCTAAAGCTTTACTATAGAGCAATTGTGATAAAAACTGCATGGTACTGGTATAGAGACAGACAAGTAGACCAATGGAATAGAATTGAAGACCCAGAAATGAACCCACACACCTATGGTTACTTGATCTTTGACAAGGGAGCTAAAACCATCCAGTGTAAGAAAGACAGCATTTTCAACAATTGGTGCTGGCACAACTGGTTGTTATCGTGTAGAAGAATGCGAATCGATCCATACTTATCTCCTTGTACTAAGGTCAAATGTAAGTGGATCAAGGAACTTCACATAAAACCAGAGACACTGAAACTTATAGAGGAGAAAGTGGGGAAAAGCCTTGAAGATATGGGCACAGGGGAAAAATTCCTGAACAGAACAGCAATGGCTTGTGCTGTAAGATCGAGAATTGACAAATGGGACCTAATGAAACTCCAAAGTTTCTGCAAGGCAAAAGACACCGTCAATAAGACAAAAAGACCACCAACAGATTGGGAAAGGATCTTTACCTATCCTAAATCAGATAGGGGACTAATATCCAACATATATAAAGAACTCAAGAAGGTGGACTTCAGAAAATCAAATAACCCCATTAAAAAATGGGGCACAGAACTGAACAAAGAATTCTCACCTGAGGAATACCGAATGGCAGAGAAGCACCTGAAAAAATGTTCAACATCCTTAATCATCAGGGAAATGCAAATCAAAACAACCCTGAGATTCCACCTCACACCAGTCAGAGTGGCTAAGATCAAAAATTCAGGTGACAGCAGATGCTGGCGTGGATGTGGAGAAAGAGGAACACTCCTCCATTGTTGGTGGGAGTGCAGGCTTGTACAACCACTCTGGACATCAGTCTGGCGGTTCCTCAGAAAACTGGACATAGTACTACCGGAGGATCCAGCAATACCTCTCCTGGGCATATATCCAGAAGATGCCCCAACTGGTAAGAAGGACACATGCTCCACTATGTTCATAGCAGCCTTATTTATAATAGCCAGAAGCTGGAAAGAACCTAGATGCCCCTCAACAGAGGAATGGATACAGAAAATGTGGTACATCTCCACAATGGAGTACTACTCAGCTATTAAAAAGAATGAATTTATGAAATTCCTAGCCAAATGGATGGACCTGGAGGGCATCATCCTGAATGAGGTAACACATTCACAAAGAAACTCACACAATATGTACTCACTGATAAGTGGATATTAGCCCCAAACCTAGGATACCCAAGATATAAGATATAATTTGCTAAACACATGAAACTCAAGAAGAATGAAGACTGAAGTGTGGACACTATGCCCCTCCTTAGATTTGGGAACAAAACACCCATGGAAGGAGTTACAGAGACAAAGTTTGGAGCTGAGATGAAAGGATGGACCATGTAGAGACTGCCATATCCAGGGATCCACCCCATAATCAGCATCCAAACGCTGACACCATTGCATACACTAGCAAGATTTTATCGAAAGGACCCAGATGTAGCTGTCTCTTGTGAGACTATGCCGGGGCCTAGCAAACACAGAAGTGGATGCTCACAGTCAGCTAATGGATGGATTATAGGGCTCCCAATGGAGGAGCTAGAGAAAGTACCCAAGGGGCTAAAGGGATCTGCAACCCTATAGGTGGAACAACATTATGAACTAACCAGTACCCCGGAGCTCTTGACTCTAGCTGCATATATATCAAAAGATGGCCTAGTCGTCCATCACTGGAAAGAGAGGCCCATTGGACTTGCAAACTTTATATGCCCCAGTACAGGGGAACACCAGGGTCAAAAAGGGGGAGTGGGTGGGCAGGGGAGTGGGGGTGGGTGGATATGGGGGACTTTTGGTATAGCATTGGAAATGTAAATGAGCTAAATACCTAATTAAAAATGGAAAAAAAAGAAAATAATTTCCTGGTAAATAAAACTTTGGATTGGAAAAAAAAAAACTATAAGTCTCTCTGGATGTACCGTAATTTATGCTGATATATTCATTATTTAATTTTTCTATGATGGATGTTTGGATGAAATCTGATCAGTTTTCTGTGAAATGTAAAATATCCCACATTCCAGACAGTATATAAAATTTAAAATATATATAAAAAAAAAAAAAGAAAATATATCTTGGGCAGATGTACCCTTAAAGTAATTGAACCAAAATCCTTGAAAAAATTCAGTGGTGGTCCTATGTTGAAATGACAGCTGAAAGATGACACAGAAGATACAGTTACTAATGACTCATATACAAATGAGTTGCATTCTTAAAACACGGGCCAGTTGTTGTCAATATAGAGATGACTTCTGATAAACCGTTGGACAGTATAGAATAAAGAAGTGAAGCCTAGAGGAGCTTTGTCCACGTGGCTGAGACTGGCACAGTGGTTTTTGAAATGCTCCTGTAACATCAAGAAATTTAGGCTAAGGTATTATGAGAATCGAGTCAAGTCAGCAGTTGGTCCCTTTTGCTTCTCCATCTCTCAGATCTGTGCTCATATTTCTTTTATTCAGGTTGACAATTTGTTCGTCATTATAATATTTAAAAAAATGTCACAAAACCTAAGAAACAGATAACAAGTTATAAGGTAAAAAGTGGAAAGTTGGGGACCACCTTTTACTCTTTGACCCTCATTTTTTTTTCATTGTATGCTGGTGATTATTTCTATGTTATTTTTTATTTCATGAGCAGTAAGTGAGGTTATGAACACAAAATGTCCAGCACAGTGCCTGGCAAAGAAGACAGGGGAAATCTAAGTTCTCTCTCAGTTTCTAGTCGCTAAATTGACTCTGAAATCATCAGCATAATGATTTTTCTTGGGTCATTTAGTCCACTTGCAAAAGCTGTGACAGTTCCTCCAAGCCTCCTTACACAGTGGGAAAAGCACCCTGTGATATCATTTAATTCTTTATTCTCAGCTACTCATCTTTGGAAAGTTGGGGGAAATGCTGTAAATTTTTGTTGAAAATTTCCTATAATCAGAAATATAGTTTACCACTGGTAAGAGTGGAAGGCTCAGCCACTCCCAGATTATGTTTGGCCCAAGTATTGATTCTTTCCTAATGGCTCTGGAGGCCAAAGCTGTTTATCTATTTTCCATTGAGACCCAAAGCTCTTTTGCTTCAGGGGTGACCATAGCTCCATTAGATTAAAACTTCAGACTTTAAAATAGGAATCCAGAGATCATAAGGCCACGGGTGTCAGGACACCTGACTCTCAGTTTTTGCTTTCAGTACTCACCCTTGACCGTTATATTCACTGCTCCTGACTTACCCAACATCAGCTCAGTGGTCAGCTCAGCCATACTGAAAACTGCAGCTTAAACAATGCTTCAGTGAACCTCCCCAGGCCTTTAAGATGGATCGTTCATTAGCGTGTAGTGGCTCTCTGCCCTGGTGGTCTTACCACGGGTTACAGGGGACTAAGATCAGGGGATGCCCTCTCCCCAGGATGATTAATCTTCTTTCAGCTCCAGGAAATTAGCATATGTATCTTATTGGGCCATTGGGTTGCGATGGCTATTAAGTTATAAAATAAGTAAATTATTATTGCAGGTCTGCAGCGGACCATTCTGAAACCCTTGCTGTTTTTAGGAAGGGGACTTATGTCATCAGCCAAGTTTGACCTTCAGTTTCAATTGGAGGAACAGTTATTTTTTTTAATTTTTGAAAAGGAAAATAGCCTTATGTTTCTTTCTGATCACAAAGCTAATAAAAGTGCATGTTTAAATGTCAAAGAAGACAGAAAATCATAAAGGAGAAAGGCAGCAGTAATTAAATCCCAATACCCAGAGACAATCACCGGTAATGTTTTGCTGTGTGTGAGCCAGACTTCCCCTTCCGCTCATTTGTACAAACAGAACTATTTTATAAAATTATTCGATAATTACAGAGTATACAATTTATTACCATAAGTATGGATTTATATCATCAGTGAACTAGAAACTAACTTCAAGATCAAATTAGAGAATCTACAGAAGTAAGGATAGAGGGTGGTAAACGCCAGTAAACAAGACAGTGGGAGCTCTGGCACAAGGCCATCCCAAGGGTTAGTGCAGGAGGTTGCTGTTTGTGGCTATGGGCACGGGGAAGGCTGGAGCTAGAGGAAATCTTTACGGACTCAGCTTACTTCCCCAGTGTTATCCAGGCCCGGCTCTGCTAGTGCTGGGCTGACCTGTAAGCGAAGGTGCCGTGTTGATGCCATGAAAATAGGCATGGGATAACACATGCTGGGTATTTGGTCGTTCATTCTTCAACACCTTCCGCAGAACCTGGGAAACTAGTAGTCTGGAGAAATGGTTGCAAACACCAACTGGCTCTGTTGGTATTTTCTGCTCTGCAGACTCTTCGTTTGCCTTTTCCTTAATCCCTGCATATTGTGACAATGAATAACTTGGTTGTTGGTACTTTTCTCAGTTCACAGGATCAGAATAACTGGCTAGACCTCTAAGGAAACACAAGCTCACAGGCCAAGGTAAGTGTACACTAGGGAATGCAATGTCCTCAAAAGGGACCTGTTACAAAGATGCTTCATATTCCTCATCTGAAGCGGGAGTGAGAACATATGTAAGAAAATGAAGTAGGATCTTAGCACATGGAACCAAATGAAGCATCAAACTGGAAAAATGGTATGAATGAAAAGGGAAAGCTACAACTGCCTTTAAAACAAAACAAAACAAAACAAAAAACTAGAAACAAACACTAGAAAATGATCATATATGCCTATTTTTCAAAGAGCTTAAGGAATGGGCAGGCAGGAATCGCAGGGGAAATTGAGTAATGATTTTGCTTTACATTTTTTTATATATTCTATTTTTGACTATAGATGCCTTTCCCCCTATAATTGCTGTTTATATTTTGGTTAACTTCCCAGTGAATAGGAAATACACATCACAAATGTTATTGATTTATTCCATCTAGGACAGTCAATATTTATTTGATGAGTGACAGTCATAGCAAGAGCTGATGAAGATGTAAAGAAAAGAAACCATTGCTTTTGCCATCAAGAGATATAATTAAGTGATAGAGTATGGTCCACACACAAATGTGCCGTGGTGATGTTGTAGTCAAGGTCATACAGAAGGCAACTGGCAAGGTTAGGACTCAAGCCCCATTTATTTTAGGCATCACACACTGTTCTTTCCCAGTTGTAAAGTGTGTGTGTGTGTGCATGTACAGCAGGAAAGATGCACACATTTGTGCATTTTCAGGATTATGTAACCCAGAAGGAAAAGCTGAAGCAAGCTGATTGCTTATCTTACCAAAGGACAACTCTCCATGAAGACTCATTAGGTCTTTCAAAATTATGGGCACCGACAAACAAAGCTACTCCTTTGCAGGAATTTTAATTCCTGGGACAGAGTCAATGCTCTAAGTGCCAATATACAGTAAAAGTAATTTGAGTCCAAAGTCATATGCAACTTAGCTTCAAAATCATATAAAGACAGAGTCATCACAATGATTTTTATAGACCAACCATGGCTGGTCTTTTTATTCTTGATAATTCACTTCTACTTGAAGATGATGGCTTTTTAGCTTAAGCTTAGGGAAAGCTGGAAATTACTGATCCCTTCCGCTTTCTTTCCAGTACATTTATATTTACATTTTCCTTCTTTAATAGTATCACTGAACCTGTTCTTCAAACTCTCCTAGATATCCAAGAATGTCTGACACATAATTTTTATCAGTGCTAAATTAAGTTTACTTAACATGTAGCATTATATTAGACACACATTCCGTAACATTCTTTTATAAGTCCAATCTTCTATGCATACTTTGATTGTAGTTGTCTTTTCTCATTTACTTCCTCTGTGATTCCCTTCTCTCTCTCTTCCAGGTGTCTGTTCAGATGGTACCCCCAACACTGTTCTGAGACTTAGTGCTCATTCATTCACTTTGTGGTCCTTGCAGTAATCCACTTATAGACTTTTCAGCTCTATCCTAGGTGTTGTTAACTGCTTTTAGAGGGGCAATGCTAGAGCAGAGCAGAATAGTGCCACTAGCTAGGTTCTGAGTATTCAACATGAGAGATTGTGGGGGACATTTCATATAACCTATAACACATGACACCACTGGGACACAAAAGCTTATGGACAGCTCCTATTGAGAAATGCATTTAGTCCATCCCCAAGAGTCCTCAAACTGTTAATATTCAACATTTTTTTCTAAGAGAGTTTAATTCTAAGCCCAAAGTCTCTTTTGAGACTCCAGGCAAACTTTTCACTATGGGCCTTGCTAAAAATAAAGTTATGCCCTTCCAAGACACAATGACACAGAATAAATATCAATATTCCAAAGTGGAGAAATGGGGGAACAAAAAGGGTAGGACCAAGGAAAGATTGAATTATAGTAAGGCAAATAACTCTATGCTTAGCCTCTGGGACATATAATGGCATGATGTAATTGCTAGTAGGGCTTGCTGCTTAACTCTTTACCCACGCCATTTGCAGCAGTCAATGTAAAAGAAACAGCTCTTACCTTAATGATAGTTTATTCTGGGGCCAAGCATGAGTGACCATGAGTTGGGAGACACAGATTTCAGTTACCTCAAATCCTGTGGTCCAATGTGGTAGTGGTATGCTTTCATAATGATTTATGTAGTAATAAATGTAGAATAAAGAAAAACACAAAAGTGAAGTGTTTCCAAATACACTGGTATGTACATTAGATAGATGGTTAGAGTAAAGTGAAGGAAAGTCTGATGGAGGCTTCAGATGCTGTCTGGTGTTATCTTTAGTTTGGGGTGGAAGAAACCAAGGTGTACTCATATACACCAAATGATTTACCTAATGGTAGGTCACAGGTGTTCAGTTACTCACAGGAGTAGGCAATGAACTTGGAGGGACATATTCCAAGAGAATTTGGAATTTGTCTCTGGATCTGTAATGTTCCAATCTCTATAATCAGCCTTAATCACATTATGTACTGAATCCTGGTGTACTTCAAATGGTCCCATAACTTCTCTCTGGGGCTGGATCTTCTCCTTTGGCTCTCCTTGGAAGGTTGTTTCATGCTCCTGGTATCTCCAGTGTCCTAGGGTTTCTACTCTAGCTTAGACTTCACTTTCACATAGTCCCTCTCAGAGGCTGCCTAAAGGAGCTCTGAGCCTGTCACCCATTGCCTGATCTCCCTAGTCTTTTGAAATCAGCAAAGAAGGTTTCATGGTCTCTCAACTCGTACATTTCACATAGCTGGTAGGCCTGCATCACATGAATAATGGTGAGGTCTGTTAACAACTTGGGCAGGAGCTGAGCCCTCAAGCAACTCTCCTGTGTCAGCTGCCCAGGCACTGAATTGCAGGGGAGCCTTTCTTGCCTTCTCTACTTAATAGATTTCATTATGAAAAATTTCAAACATCTCTATTCCCCATAAGAGGTATTACAATGAATTCATGTGTATTACTTTTATCCATGTGACCATTCTTATGTTATCTGTGTTTTTAGGTGAAGATGTGCGTTCTGTTGACAGAGGTCATCTCAGTGTATTTTTGAAGTCTTATTATCCTTCTGGTGATCCAGATAAAAGTATTTTCTTATGTTCTGTAACGACATCTAGTTTCATATGTCTGGTTTATTTTACTTCTGCACTTGAAACATAAACAAAATAAAAATTTACTCACTGAGCTTAATTAGAAGAGGTTGAAATCTAATTTAATAGAAATTAATCAGCCATTTAAAGACAATTTAGTTTTGCTGTTTTTAAAGCTGTATAGTAACAAATTAAACTAGCTATTGGAAAGCCAACATTTTGGGGATCTGTTTTTATAACTATAGAGACATTTAGGAGGTTGTCTTACCCAACTATAAGTATATGGTTGTAAAAAGTATGCTGTTCTTAACTGGGTGTTATTTTACTTTAAAATTTACATTGTGACTGAATTAAGTCACCTCAAGTTGTCAGAAGAACTGGGTGAATATGGTTTGAGAGGAAACTGCCTTTTATTTTCCCAACATCTATGTAAATTTTACCAAACTATATAACAACTGCATGTGTTAGTTCTCATCATTATCTCATCAAACTTTTACTGTAGTCTTTATTATCTTGAGTTTTGTTTTGTCTTTTCTTTTCCTTTCCTTTCCTTTCCTTTCCTTTCCTTTCCTTTCCTTTCCTTTCCTTTCCTTTCCTTTCCTTTCTTTCCTTTCCTTTCCTTTCCTTTCCTTTCCTTTCCTTTCCTTTCCTTTCCTTTCCTTTCCTTTCCTTTCTTTTCTTTTCTTTTTTGGCACATGTATCAGGTTTTTGTTTTATTTTGTTTTGTTTTCTTTCCTTGACAAAGAAAGGCATAGGGGTGCCTATTTATTTATTTATTTATTTACTAGGTATTTTCTTCATTTACATTTCCAATGCTATTCCAAAAATCCCACATACCCTCCCCCACAACTCCCTTATCCACCCACTCCCACTTCTTGGCCCTGCGGTTCCCCTGTACTGAGGCATATAAAGTTTGCAAGACCAATGGGCCTCTCTTTCCACTGATGGCCAACTAGGCCATCTTCTGATACATATGCAGCTAGAGACATGAGCTCCGAGGGTGGTACTGGTTAGTTCATAATGTTGTTCCACCTATAGGGTTGCAGATCCCTTTAGCTTCTAGGGTACTTTCTCTAGCTCCTCCATTGGGGGCCCTGTGATCCATCTAATAACTGACTGTGAGCATTCACTTCTGTGTTTGCTAGGCCCAAGAATAACCTCACAGGAGACAGCAATATCAGGATCCTTTCAGCAAAATCTTGCTAGTGTATGCAATGGTGTCAGCGTTTGGAGGCTGATTATGGGATGGAACCGTGGGTATGGCAGTCTCTAGATGGTCCATCCTTTCATCTCAGCTCCAAACTTTGTCTCTGTAACTCCTTCCATGGGTGTTTTGTTCCCAATTCTAAGAAGGGGCAAAGTGTCCACACTTTGGTCTTCATTCTTCTTGAGTTTCATGCGTTTAGCAAATTGTATCTTATATCTTGGGTATCCTAAGTTTCTGGGCTAATATCCACTTATCAGTGAGTACATATTGTGTGAGTTCCTTTGTGATTGGGTTACCTCACTCAGGATGATGCCCTCCAGGTCCATCCATTTGCCTAGGAATTTCATAAATTCATTCTTTTTAATAGCTGAGTAGTACTCCATTGTGTAAATGTACCACATTTTCTGTATCCATTCCTCTGTTGAGGGGCATCTGGGTTCTTTCCAGCTTCTGGCTATTATAAATAAGGCTGCTATGAACATGGTGGAGCATGTGTCCTTCTTACCCGTTGGAACATCTTCTGGATATATGCCCAGAAGAGGTATTGCGGGATCCTCCAGTAGTACTATATCCAATTTTCTGAGGAACTGCCAGACTGATTTCCAGAGTGGTTGTACAAGCTTGCAATCCCACCAACAATGGAGGAATGTTCCTCTTTCTCCACATCCTAGCCAGCATCTGCTGTCCCCTGAATTTTTGATCTTAGCCATTCTGACTGGTGTGAGGTGGAATCTCAGGGTTGTTTTGATTTGCATTTCCCTGATGATTAAGGATGTTGAACAGTTTTTTCAGGTGCTTCTCTGCCATTCGGTATTCCTCAGGTGAGAATTCTTTGTTCAGCTCTGAGCCCCATTTTTAATGGGGTTATTTGATTTTCTGGAGTCCACCCTCTTGAGTTCTTTATATATGTTTGATATTAGTCCCCCATCTGATTTGGGATAGGTAAAGATCCTTTCCCAATCTGTTTTTGGTCTTTTTGTCTTATTGACGGTGTCTTTTGTCTTACAGAAGCTTTGCAATTTTATGAGGTCCTATTTGTCGATTCTAGATCTTACAACACAAGCCATTGCTGTTCTGTTCAGGAATTTTTTTCCCCTGTGCCCATATCTTCCAGACTTTCCCCCACTTTCTCCTCTATAAGTTTCACTGTCTCTGGTTTTATGTGGAGTTCCTTGATCCACTTACATTTGACCTTAGTACAAGGATATAGGAATGGATCAATTTGCATTCTTCTATATGATAACTGCCAGTTGTGCCAGCACCATTTGTTGAAAATGCTGTCTTTCTTCTACTGGATGGTTTTAGCTCCCTTGTCAAAGATCAAGTAACCATAGGTGTGTGGGTTCATCTCTGGGTCTTCAATTCTATTCTATTGGTCTACTTGTCTGTCACTATACCAGTACCATGCAGTTTTTTATCACATTTGCTCTGTAGTACAGCTTTAGGTCAGGCATGGTGATTTCACCAGAGGTTCTTTTATCCTTGAGAAGAGTTTTTGCTATCCTAGGTTTTTTGATATTCCAGATGAATTTGCAGATTGCCCTTTCTAATTCATTGGAATTTTGATGGGGATTGCATTGAATCTGTAGATTGCTTTTGGCAAGATATCCATTTTTACTATATTGATCCTGCCAATCCATGAGCATGGGAGTTCTTTCCATCTTCTGAGATCTTCCTTAATTTCTTTCTTCAGAGACTTGAAGTTCTTATCATACAGATCTTTCACTTCCTTAGTTAGAGTCACACCAAGGTATTTTATATCATTTGTGACTACTGAGAAGGGTGTTGTTTCCCTAATTTCTTTCTCAGTCTGTTTATCTTTTGTGTAGAGAAAGGCCATTGACTTGTTTGAGTTAATTTTATATCCAGCTAGTTCACTGAAGCTGTTTATCCTGTTTAGGAGTTTTCTCGTGGAATTTTTAGGGTCACTTATATATACTATCATATCATCTGCAAAAAATGATATTTTGATGTTTTCCTTTCCAATTTGTATCTCCTTGATCTCCTTTTGTTGTTGAATTGCTCTGGCTAGGACTTCAAGTACAATGTTGAATAGTTAGGAAGAAAGTTGTCAGCCTTGTCTAGTCCCTGATTTTAGTGGGATTGCTTCTGGCTTCTCACCATTTGCTTTGATGTTGGCTATTGGTTTGCTGTAGATTGCTTTTATCATATTTAGGTATGGGCCTTGAATTCCTGATCTTTCTAAGGCTTTTATCATGAATGGGTGTTGGATTTTGTCAAATCTGTGTTGGATTTTGTCAATGAGTTTTCAATGAGACAAATCAAACTCATAGAGGTTAACTAATTTGACCCAGCTTATACAGGTAAGAACATACAAAACTAGAATTTGTACCAGTTTTTTTAACATCAAAAATCATGGTTTCCCTTGCCTTGTTCAACCTAATAATAGAGGAAGCCTCATGGTGGCTGTCTATGACCAGGTGCAGTGAGAACTCGGAGTTTTAGAACAACGTACTATGGAACTGCAGAGGAAGTCAGAGTAAGATCCCATTAAAGGCAGGGAGTGGTGCATGGAGTCCCTGGAGCCCCATTGTCTAGCTCTGGCCTTGCTCCCCAGTCTTGAGAAAACTTGCAGGACCCCAAAAGCATCCTGTCCCCCTACCCATGGAAACCTTTGCCAACCCTAAAACCAACTAGCTTGGAACCTTACCTGACCATCCATCCTAGTTGGATCCATCTGCTACCCCAGCTGGTCTGCCTCGGACAGCCAGCAGAGTGTCTGGGCTATGGCTCAACACACCTTCCAGAGAACTCCTGCTGCCATCAGGATTATCTAGCCAACACTAGGGAATACCACATGCCTAAAGGATAGCATAAGAACACAGTCAACAAAACCCAGGGCAATATGGTACTACCAGAGCCCAGATATCCTGCTACAACTAACCTTAGATATTCTAATAAAACCGAAACACAAGAAGATCTTAAATATAATCTTATAAAGACGATTGAGGCTTTTAAAGAGGAAACAAATCCCTTAAGGAAACAGGAAGCTCTTGCCTTTTTGATCTTGCTCTGTCCCCTCACCCCTTCCCCCATCTCCCCACTCACCCCCCCCCCCACACCTCCATATGCTCAGGGCTGGCCTCTACTCCTCTACTTCTCTATTCTTTCTCTATGTATGCCTTTCTCTGCCTCTTGACACCCCTCCCCATGCCCTGAATAAACTCTATTCTATACTAAAAAAACAAAAACAAAAACAAAAACAAACAAACAAACAAAAAACCCAGGAAAATACATTCAGAGACATTAAAAGAAGAAGCAAGTCAGGCAGTGGTGGCGCACGCCTTTAATCCTAGTAATTGGGAGGCAGAGGCAGGCGGATTTCTGAGTTCAAGGCCAGCCTGGTCTACAGAGTGAGTTCCAGGACAGTCAGAGATACACAGAGAAACCCTGTCTTGGAAAAAAAATCAAGCAAATAAATATAAAGAAATACAGGAAGATACAATTAAACATGTGAAGAATATGAATAAAAATGTCCAAGGCCTGAAAAAGAAAATGGAAGCAATAAAGAAAACACAAACTGAGGCAATCCTGGAGATGGAAAACCTAGGAAAGAGAACAGGAACTTCAGAGATAGGCATCAGCAACAGAATATAGGAGATGGAAGAGCAAATCTCAGGTGAAAATATGATAGAATAAATCAATATCAGTCAAAGAAAACACAAAACCTAGAAAGCCTATGGCATGAACTTCCAGGAAATCTAGAACACTGAAAAGTACAAACCTAAGAAACAGGAAGAGAAGAGAGTAAAGATTCCCAGCTCAAAGGCCCAGAAGACATCTTCAATAAAATTATAGAATAAAATTTTCTCAACCTAAACAAAGATGCCTATAAAGGTACAAAAAGCTTACAGAACACCAAACAGATTGGATCAGAAAAGAAAACCCTCCCATTACATAGTAATCACTAAGCATACAGAGCAAAGAAGGGATTTTAAAAGCAGCAAGGGAAAAAACCCAAGTAACATAAAGGCAGACCTGTCCGAATTATATCTGATTTCTCATCTGAGACTCTAAAAGCTAGAAGGGTCTGTCGGGGCAGAGGGCTCTGTGGTGTCAGGCACCTGACTCTGGGAACGTGGCTCACTGTTCTATCCCTTGTAGTGTTTTCTACTGGGTCTCTACTGGGTCACTGGAACAAGCCTCGTTCAACTATAACAGGCTGCCTCTCACAGCCCCACACTCTGCCACTGTTGCCCAAGCAGGCAGTCCAAGTAGGGGGAAGGCGATCCAATGTCAGGGAAAAAAGACTGAGACAGACTTCACTTTTTAGGGGACCTACATGAAGACCAAGCAAGGCATTTGCTACAAATGTGTAGGGTGCCTGGGTGCAGCCCCTGCATACCCTCTGGCTGGTGGCCCTGTCTATATGGACCCAGGTTAGTTGATGTTGTAAGTCTTATTGTGGTGTCCCTGTCCTCTCCTGCTTGCCCAATTCTATCCTTCACTCTTCCACACCACTTCCTGAGCTCTGCCTGATGTTTGGCTGTGGGTCTCTGTATAAGCCTCAAACTACTGCCAGATGAAACCTCTCAGCAGGATATAGTTATTCTAGATTCCTGTCCTCAAGTATACCAGAATATCATTAATAATATCGGGGATTGGCTGTCTCACAGGGAATGGATCTCAAGTTGGGGCAGTGGTTGGTTGGCTGTTCCCTCAGTCTCTGCTCCATTTTTTCCCTACACATCTTGTAGGCAGGAACAATTTTGATTTGAAGGTTTTGTGGATGGGTTGATGTTCCCCTCCCTCCTCTGGAAGTCCTGCCTGGCTACAGGAGGTAGCCACTTCAGTCTCTATATACCCTGTTTGAACAAATCTTACCTAGGGTCACCCCCATAGACACCCTGTATTCTCCCCTGTTGTAGGCCTCCAGCTAAGTCACCAGAGATGTCCCCTACCAATTTTCATTCTCACTCCCAGCACTCTCCCACGTCACCTCCTCCTGACACCTGATCACTATCTCCTTTCACAGTTTCTAATCTTAAAATTAATTAAAATAATCTACCCCTCACCTCTCTGCCTACATTTATCAGACCCGTGGATCTTGAACCATACAGATTAGCTTCCCTTCTACCACCTATCTTCCTTGCTTGCTGAGTCCTCTGGAGCAAGCAGATCTTACTTGAACAGTCTGTTATTTCATGGGCACATCTATTCTCCTCCCCCCACCTTTCCACCCACCTTCATGAGACATATGGACCTAGAATCATTCAAGTAAGATTCCCTTCTTTTACACATCTTCCTTGTTCACTGAGTCCTATGGGCAAGCCAAGCTGTCCTGAGCAGCCTGCTAGGCAGTCTTCAATTATTCCACCACTTCTCTGCACATCTTCATCTGTCTACAGATCCTGAACCAAACAGACCTGTGAATCCTATACCACACTGACCTGAAGATCCAGAACCATACAGCCTAAGGATACTTCCCCATCAGAGGCTTGTCATATCAGGACCATCAAGGTCAACTCCCCTCCCAATACCTACTACAACAGGAACATCTAGGGACCAAAGCCATCCAGATGATTAAAGACCCTTGAAAGAACACAATCAACAAAAGCCAGGGCAATAAGACATCTTCAGAGCACTGCTACCCTATTACAGCAAGCCCTAGATATCCTAACACAACCAAAGCACAAGAAAATAGCCTTAAATTCAATCTTATAAAGATGATAGAGGCCTTTAAGGAGGAAATAAATGAATCCTTTAAAGGAATACAGGAAAATACAACCAAACAGGTAAAGTTCTTTAAAGAGGAAATAAATTACCTTTCAAAGATATACAGGAAAATACAATTAAACAGTTGAAGGAAAATCATAAACTATGCAAGACCTGAAAGTGGAAATAGAATCAATAAAGAAGCATTGGAGTGGGGGCTATCCCAAATGCTGTTCCTTGTACATGGAATATATTCTTCTAACTGGGCTAGAACATAGCCTCACAGAGACTTGACTTGCCAGGGTAGGAGGATAACCAGGAGCATCCCCACCCGCTCAGAGGACAGAGGAAGGGGATGAGGAGAAGGATTTTGGAATGGGATAACCAGTAGGGGTACAGTAAGTGGGATGTATAGTGAATAATAAAATAATAATGATAATAATAATAACACAATTTAATTAAAATATAGTTACTTCATTTATCCTCTTTTTCTTTTCCTTAACTCTCTCATGTTATCCCCACTCATTCCTTCTTAAATTCATGGCTTCCTTTTCTTTAATTCTTAATGTTACACACATATAGGTGCATAATATTTAAATACAACCTGCTGCTGTTTTAGTCTGTTTAGTGTTGCCTGTGTGTTCTGCTTTCTGGGTTAACCACTTGGTATTTATAGCCAATTAGGGTACTCATCTCAGTGGAAGACAATTCTCCTTCTCTTAGCCTATAGTTCTTTAATGGTGACTAACTATAAGATCTACCCCTTCCATGATAGCATGTCTACTGGTGTTGTCATTGCTTGAGTCTTCTTAAGACAGCTGTATTGTCAAAGTGAGTGTAGCTCCCCTGTTATTTCTAGGAGACACAACCTCATATCAGACTTCTGTCTGGTTCAACATCTTTTTTATTATTATTTATTTTTTATTAGATATTTTCTTCATTTACATTTCAAATGCTATCATGAAAGTCCCCTATACCTTCCCCCTATCCTGCTCCCCAACCCACCCACTCCTACTTTCTGGAAAAATCTTTCACTTCCTCTTCTTCAATGTCCCCTGAACCTTAGGTGCAGAAGGTGTTTTGTGGATCTATCTCTGGGGTTGGATAGCCTACATTAAGTTGTTCTCTGTGTTTTGACCAGTGTGGTTGTCTATGATGGTCTCCATGTGTTGTAAAAATAAGCTTCTTTGGTAGGAGTGAAAGCTACCCATAACTATGGGTAAAAAGATAAGTATTTAGAATGCAGCTAGTAACTATACTGATATAGTAAAGTGGTAATTGTGGTTCTCCTTTAAGATTCATAATCTCACTAGTCCTTGATAGTTGACTAGGTTTTCAATAACAGCATAATTCCCCTCTTGTTGATCAGGTTTTAAGTTCATTAGACAGCTGTTGGTTACCATTAAGACATGAGTGCCACTCTTGCATCTTTAGGAGTAACTTACAGGATGTCATAGCTAGATAGGACCATTGACCACTTCTCTCATTGGCAGCTCTCAGGGGCAAATGCTCTCAGGTCAGATCCACCTCATATCTTCTGAATCTTGTGTCCAAATTACACAGTGTCTTTAGCAATAGAGATTTATATTCAACCTCTGGGAGGCAAACAAAGTCAACAGCAATAGCCTCTATTGTTTTGAGAGCCTCTTGGATTTCCTTAATGACTAACTGGAAAAGAGGTTTGTGATGCCCTGTCCTGAGGTTCTTAGATGGTCTACAGCCCTTGTGGGGGAGGAGGGGACAATGTCAGTTCAAGTGGCATAAATGTTAAGCCATTATATATGTTTATATTAGTTATGTGTAAATTTGAATAGACAAAAACCAATGTTTCCTTATGATGTTTTCAAATATCATTTGTGTTATGTATTCTTTCTCTCTCCCTCTCCATTTGTATTGATCTTCATCTCACTTCCCAGTTAAAATCTCCCCCCTTGATTTTCCCATTTCTCTTTCACACCCCTTAGATCCTGGTATACTCTTCCCGAGGGATCTTAGGGATCTCCCACCCCTAGAGAGGTTAATGAGGTTCATGTCTTTCTGTCTTCTGACAAACCCCATCGCTGTCTTCAGCTTTTCCCTTGATGCCTTTCTATCATTTATTCACCTTTCAAGTTACTGTCAAACACTATTCCACCTATGAATGCTTTCCTAAACCTACACAGATGGAATTCTAAAAATTTTTGCTGAAACCTGAATTAGGAATAGCACATAGCTTTCAGTTTGAATGCTGATGTTAACTGATTGTGTGTAGCCCAATGTGTTGAAAGATGTCAAATCTGAAACCTATTAGAAGTTAGCGAACCCTTTCCTGAAATGGGTAAGAGTATGGTATGTGAGCCACATGTGAAATATGCATACAACAAAGAGGCTCATCACTGGAACTTCATGACATTAGTCATGCTCATCTGTTATTTATTCATTTGATGAATAATAATTGTACAGTCAGTCTTTTATAATTGTAGGTTCCTTTCCTGTGCAATCAACCTACTGAGGAATGAACATATTATTATTTTATGTTTTATATTATTATCAAAATAATACATTATATAGAAATATATTACCAGGATTATTATTATATCCTATCATTATTTTCTAAATTATATAGAATAAAAGTATTTTAAAATCTTAGGTATTTATATATAAATGATTAAAAGTATATGAGATGATGTGAAGAGGTTGCTTAAATACCATGGTATACTGTATTGTAGAAGAGACTTGAGTAAGTAAGGATTTTGATACTCTCAGATGTTCTGTAACCAGTTCTTCATGGCTACTAAGGAACAGCTATATATACTTAGAAGGCTCGATGTAAGCCTTATACACATCTACACCAAAGAAAGAGCAAATCAAGCTAGTTAGCATATCTATCACCCTACCAACGTAGAATGATTTGTTTGTAGATTTATTTTGTTACACACACACAAGGCCCTGCATAGTGGTTTAGCTTGTAGTGTTTTAGTTTATAGATTAGTTTTGCCAACTTGACAGAACCTAGGTTTACCTGGGAAGAGGAGACCTGTGTGGAAGAATTGCTTCCATCAGACTGACCTGTGAGCATTGTTTTGATTGCTAGCGGATATAGGAAGGCCCAGTCCACTGTGGACAGTACTGTACCTAGGCAGATGAGCCTGGGCTGTCTACAACAGGCAGCTGACTATGAGCCAGAAAGCCACCTGGAAAGCAGTATTATTCCAAAGTTTCTGCTTCAAGTTCCTGCCTCTGAGGAGTTTTTGTCCTGCTTGAGTTCCCTGACTTTCATCAGTGATGAACAGCAAAATGAAACAAACTCTTTCTTCCACAAGTGGCTTTGGTCATGGTGTTTAGCACAACAGAGACCTGAGTAGAATAGTGACCATTTAGCTTGCTGTATGAACAGATGTTTGCCTCAGTTACCTATTGTCTCTGCCTTTAATCTGTACGATCCCGCATGTTGACTCAAGCTGGAGAAATTGTTTTCAAACTGTGCTTACTACTGAAACCTTGATCCAAATGAAATTTCACACTGTGATCAGATGTGTGAAGTGAAAAAAAAAAATCTTACTTTGGTTGAAGGAAGAGGAAGATGGCACCAAGTCTTGCCATTTTGGGCTCCTCAACACTCTGTCCCCTGAATATCCTGGAGTCAGAGCAGGGTTATCAAAGAGACCTAGATCCTAGAAGGACCAGGATCATGTCAAATGGTAAAGTCCATTCTCTGTCCTTCATCTACTGAACTAGACTCTCATGAATAGGATCTGGTGGCCCGTGTTAAAATAAATCAGCTGTGTATTTTTCAGGCATGTTGAACTTTGAGACCAGGACATGGGAGTACTTGGCAGCTTCCTCAAGAAAACTCCATGCAAAAAAATTGCTGTCTCTCTGTGGGGCTTTATTTTTCTTGAGCTCACTACAGACTACAGAAGTATTCTTGAAACAGGGACTGATATCCTTCTAGGACTAGAAATATTCAGTTGTTATCAGACAAGTTACTAAATTGGCCTTCTGTTTAAGAATTGCCCCACAAAACTAGGGGTGCTGGAGTAAATCTGTAACTCCAGCTCTTAAGAGGCAGAAATAAGAGGACCCAAGTTCTAGGCCAGCCTGTGGTAGAACAGCAAAACCCTGTATCAAAACCCAGCCAGCCAGCCAAACAAACAAAAAGAGCTGCCCCAAAGGAGCCTCAAAGAACACATGCTGTGTCACACCAGAGTGTGAAGCACCTTTTGGGCTGCAGTTCTGGGACCCAGAAGCAAAACTTCTCTATGAAGTGACCACTTCCATGGCCCAAAGCTGCTGTTATCTCCAGATGGTACCTTAAGGGTTTTACCCATGGCAGAGTGGCTACGCTTCAAGTATGGAGGCATGGAAGTTGTGGAGGCATGGACATTGCAGTAGAATCTGACTTCTCCTCTTAGACTTTGAGGCTGGGTGTGGTCCTTTTCTTACCTTGCCACCTGAGAGCTCTGACTCAAGTATTAGCAGAAGACCTGAAACCTGCCAATCTCCTGGTTATAAAGGCTCTACTGAAAGCAGTGGGCAGTGTGGGAGATTTCCCTGACGGTGCACCTCAGACTCCTTGAGAACATTCTAAAATGAGGCCATGTAGCTTGTAGACCAGAATCCTCCACAAAGATTTTGAGGTGCTGCATGTAGGTGATATGGAGAATTGGGAAGGAGATAGAGCCAAGGTCACAGGGAAGATAACATTTTAGAAAGTTCCTCATCATAGGAGCTCCAGGAAAATACCCTACAGAAAAGCCAAAGGCCCACACCAGCCTTTGTTAGAGAGGAGAGAATGTAGGTAATAAGAGTTTCCGGCCTGGGAGTGAGTGCCACACAGATGTGAAACTTGCTTGCTATCACTTATGGAAGCACAGGGTGATTCTGTGGTAATCTTGGTTCAACTTGACTATTCCTCCCTCTCCTTTCTTGTGCATAGTTTTTAAGAACTATTGGAGGGACTGGAAATACCATATTCTGAGTTAGGGAAGAACTGCCTGAAGTAGCTCACGCTTTTCTCAGTTTCTTTCCGGGGAGTGTACAGTTTCCAGTAATGAAAAAATAAAACCAAGACTGACTCTGGCCATTGCTTTCCTCTCCTGAATTGATATCTCCCTCAAAGCTTTGCCTATAATTTGTACCTATAAGATTTATATCCAGAGTGGAGATTCCTTAAGCTGTGACATCAGGGTCAGGCATAGTTGTTAGTTTCCTTTGTTCTGTGCAACTTTATATAGTCTTGTGGGGCCATATTCATAACAGATCCTAGATATCCTTTGTACTTTGCTGCACAGTCCCGTGCAATCAATCTACTTTATGTAATTTGTAGCATATAGCTGTTTCTTGAATTACCACATCTATACCATTTGATTACCAGTGAACAGTAAAACTGCTTTCTAGACAGAGAATATAAGAAACCTCTTTGGGGCTATGGCAAGCTCAAGCCAGTATCTAAATCATTCAATGAGACACCTTGGTTTAACTCTCTTTGGTGCCTTGGATAGCAAGTACACCAGATCTTCTAAAGGAAACTGAGGAGCTAAAGTGATGGGTGTCAGATTAAAGTTTCCAAGATAGACATGATGGTATATGTCCGTAATCCCAGTTACTGATGAGACCAAGGCAGGAGAATTGCAAGTTAATAGCTCCTTGGTTGCAGAGTGAGATCAACATTATTCCGAGAAATTTAAAGAGACCCTATTTCAAAATAACAATTAAAATATAGATGGGGATGTCCAAGCCCAGTGACCGAGTGTTAACATAGGGTATGAAGGCCCTGGGTTTAATCTCTAACATTGAAAAGCAGTTTCTAAAAGTGTATAAGTAAATCTCTGAGATGAGCACTCACTGCTTAGGTGGGTTTTTGAAATATCTTATTGGGAAAGTCAAGCTATAAGAAATAGGTCAACGCCTACATTCACAAACCCCTCCTAGATTCCATTTTCTGATATAAATACTATCTAGAGTAGCCTTAGAACTGTATGTGTCCAGCAGGCAGAGACCTCTATTCTTTCTGGAAATAGAAAACTTTAGGAGGCAGCAAAAATATATTTTTTCTCTTGGAATGAATGATGGGTGAGTTTCCACATCAGCCTATACCAATAGTGTCTTTACGTCAGTAGATGTCTTTACTCTTGCAGCCAGTGCAGACAGCAACTATCAGTGTCTGCTGAAGCACTGGGTCTAAAGAAGTAAGAAAGTCAGATAATCGAAAGATACGCTCAAGCAATGGAAAGAATAAAAGTGCACCTGTTTCAGTAGTCTGAGCCCAGAAAATTGACTTTAATGTAGAAGTCATTGACCGATTCGGGGCCAAGAATTTTTTCTGGGGTGCTGGGTTTGGGTGTATACCATGGGTTGAATAAAGGGTCCATGGAGCCAGCTAAGGATTTTACAGAGACATGCTACTAGATGAATGGGCAAATTGAGACAGGTCATTCCTGACATATGGGTTTCAAGACTAATCCTGAAGACAAAGGAGATCCAGACACGTGTTATGAACAGAAGGAGCAGAGAACTTGGTCTCTTTATGTTGATTCAAGGGCACAGGAAATATCAAGAACGAGGCTAGGGCATTCCCCAGAGTCTCCCTAAGTGTGTCTGAATTTATACATGCGGCTATTCTTACATCAATAATCTTCAGAATCCAAACTCAGGAGAAAAACACAGAAAGTTCCTTTGAGGGAGAAGTCTTCAGGTGCATCTACCTTCTCTTTCCTGGTGACGCCCTTCTTTTTCAGACCTTGACAGATACGCATCTAATGTGGAGGCTCACTTACAAGTGCTAGAACAAGAGCCAGCTTAAGAAGTGATGTGTAACTTCCAATCAAGAGATAATTCTTTCTATGTTGAATGTTGCATACAATGTGGTTTCACTTTCTGAAGGTCACAGATGGACAAGCCTCTGGGAAAATTAGTCACCCGGTAACATTTTTGGGCTGAAAGTGTGGAAGTATTGTAGGCCAGCTGGGGTCCTGGGCACCTTGGAAGGACAGGTGCTAAAGCCATCTTGGGGCAAGCATAGGAGGGATGTCTTTGGATCCATTCTCATGCATTTTTTTAGGTGATTATTCAGGCTGGCTTTGGGATTGCTTCTGTGTCTAGGCTCTAGGCTTTCTAAATCAGGATCACCGTGTGGAGGAATTAAGTCAGCAAATTTTTGATTCATGAGGAAGAAACAAAATTTAAAAAGCTACCAACAACACAAAACTCTACTAAACAGCCTGATTTGTGTTTTCGATTTGCTCCTCTAGGGAGGGAAACTGCTCTACTGTTGGGAGCAGAGAGCAACCCATAACTGGTGACAGCATCCTGGGGGCCTGCTAGTGGAAGCTAATGGGGAAGGCAGAACCAAATTAAATACAATGCGTGAAAGGACACGGCTCATGTTAAGCTTGACAGCTTGTGATTTTAAAAGATATTAAGAAAAAAATTAACAATTCTGGTGACACCTGCCCGTGTCATTCTCAGTATTAATTGAGTTAACATACTGTGCCCAATAAAGTTTTAACGGAGCGAAGCATGGCGAAATTGTAGGCCCAGCAGGTTGCTTATTGGAGCTACACAGCCTGGCCTTTGGGATGAGCATGGGATGATGGTGATCAACTTTACATCTACCCTCCAGCCGTGCTCTCAGGGGTGTGGAAGAGCTAAGAGCCCGGTGACTGAGCCAATCTCATGCCCATTAATAGTGAAGGAGTGCTTTAATAATTTTGGAGGGTTGGTGAGGTTTCATCTTAGACCAATTGAGAGACAGTAGGTAAGCACCTGTTGGACACAGTGAGGCTCTGTGCAGCATGTGCCACGAAGATCCTCCCACTCATCGCTAGACCAGCGTGAGCAGTAGATTTCCCTTGTACACTGATGCTGGCTTCAATTATGTGAATAGTTTGGGGGGTATCAGCACAAGTGATGGGAATAGAGGGTTGAAATATGCTGATTGTTGAGCCTGCCCTCTTGTGCATTGGTTAGTTGCAAGGGAAAGGACCTGCCTATCATAAGATGAGATATTGAAATAAAGTCATCCAAGTGAGAAAAGCCAAGACTGGCTGAAACACCTTACCCGCAGGTTCTGGAGGACAGGCATAAATGATGCTGTAAGTCTCTGATCGTAGAATTGGTCTGCTATGTAGCTGGTGTAGACAATTGAATATAAATAGTTCTTTCATTGCAGTCTACATGTATACCTATGGATAGTCCATCCTCTCTTTAGGCCTTATGTATCTTATCTGAAAAGTGAGCATTGTAATTACTACGACACTGATGACATCAAAGCAAGTAACCCATGTGAGTGTGCATCACTGCCCTGTACTCACTAAGTAGTGGGTGTGAATCACTGCCCCTGCATTCACTACCCATGTGAGTGTGCATCACTGCCCTGTACTCACTACCCATGTGAGTGTGAATCACTGCCCTGTACTCACTACCCATGTTGAGTGTGCATCACTGCCCCTGTACTCACTACCCATGTGAGTGTGCATCACTGCCCCTGTACTCACTACCCATGTGTGAATCACTGCCCTGTACTCACTACCCATGTGAGTGTGCATCACTGCCCCTGTACTCACTACCCATGTGAGTGTATATTAGCTTGGTTTGTGTGTCTGTGTGGTCTCCCAAATCCTTGTTAAAATTGTGTTACCAATATCACAGAATTAAAAGGTTGGTCTTTTCAAATTTACTCAGTTGTGAGGATATAACCCTTATACATGAGATTGATAGAAGTACAAGGGAGTGGTTAGTCCCCAATGTCCCTTCTGCTGATTAGAAAGATGAGTTAAACCTTTGCTAATCATAAATGTCTTGATGGACTACACAACATCCAGTATGAGAGAACAGTCCCATTCATTACAATTTGTCCACCCTAAGGTATTTCATTATAACAGCAAAACAGTATCTAGGGCAAACCTACAAGCACCATAATAGTAGCTCTAATTTACTGAGCACTTGCTACTACGTGCCTGGAGCCAATGCAGATATTTTATCTATGTCATTTTGATTGAGATTTATTCTACCTCCAAGAGATTGTTATAAATAACCCCCCCTCTCTCTCACACTCACTCACTCACTCACTCACTCACTCACACATTTCAACTTGCAAATGAGTTTGCAGATATTAAATGACATGAAAAAGTTGTAGCTTATAAGTTGCAGGTAGGACTTGTTTTCCTAATTTCCTTGTCTTATGGCTTGTTTTTTTCCACTAGGCTAAACTGCTTCATCCATCTTTCTGAACTACAACTACTGTCAGAATAGTGTGCCGTGATTAATGAAATATTTTTCACATTATGGCATATGATATTTTTAGTAATAAAGTTGGAAATATCAGCGTGCAGTAAATAAAAGATTTTTAATATTTTTCTCTAGGTTACAGGGATATCACAATGGAGTCAGAGGATAGGTGTCATCCTTGTGGCACTACTTAGGGAGCACACTAGCCATTTGAAGGGAAGAGTTCCCAGGCTCTGATTATTTTTTAGAATGGTAGTATTTCCCTCCTCAAATATTTGAGAGTCCACTCTTGGGGGATGAGATGAGAAACTCCATGTTCTTGTGGCAGAGCACCTATTCAGACTTCTCTTTTGGCTTTTAAAATTCTAAAAAAAAAAAAAAAAAAAAAAAAAAAAAACCCATCTTACTTATGAACACTGGGAGGAAGATGGATGAGTGATTTCAGATCTGATAGGCAAAGGGTGGTGAACCAAGAGTGAGCTAGTGCTCCTGGGGCCAGATGCTACCTTTACAAGTGGGGCCATTGAGTCTGTGTCCTTCTGAGGACCACAGGTATGGGTCAATAGACTCAGAGCTGCCAAAAGCTCAACTTGGGGTACCATTGGCTGAGCATAACTTTGAAGGGCCTGAAGTTTGCCTCTCTTAAAACATCATTAGTAGTCCTGGGAAGTGGGGTAATGAAGAACCACAGAGGTAGATCCACAGAGCTTTGGTGGAGAGCCAAATGCAATAGAGAGACTACAGCAGACTGGTTGATTGATCAGACTCTATTTTCCATGTCCTTAAGTGAGAAGGATACTTTCAGCAGATTTCTTTAAAAATTATTATTAATTATTTGAGAACTTCATGCATGTATACAATGTGGTTTAATCCTACCTACTCCTACTTAGCTTTCAGCTCCTCCAGATGCCTCTTCACACCATCATGTCCCCATTATAGCTTCATGTTCTCTTTTTAGCCCACTAAATCTAGCCAGTGCTGTTCATATGTGCACGAGTATGGGGCCATTCACTGGAGCATGGGCCAGCTAACAGGGGCCTAATTCTTGAGGAAAATGAACTGTACACTCCAGCAGCTAAGGATTCTGAGATATGGGAGGGGCTTTGTGAACTTTCCTATTTATGATATAAAGCCACTGAGTGTAACTTTAATTTTTTTCAAAGCCTACTTTTAATGATGGTTCTTAAACACTTTAATCTCCATTCTATCCCACCACCTACCAGAGGTAGTGGAAGAGAAAGGACACAGAGGAAGTGGACCTGTTTAGAAATAGTTCGTTGGAGTAAATACTATCTGAATTGTCAGGAGATCAGCAGTTCAGTTCATAGGAGTCAGCACTGGCAGTTCCATCCACTCGCAAACACTTCACAGATATATCAACAGTCCTGTTTGGTAGAGTTGAGATAGCAAACAGGAATCAGCAGTGGTGGAGCTACCCAGCAGAGACAGCTAGGCCTCAGCTTCAACAAGACTCAAGAGGAGCAACCAGGAGGGATGCTGGGAAAATTTCTTAACTGTGCCTCTTTCAGCGAATCGAAGATCAGCAAAGATGAGAGACCAACAGGTGTTGTTCAACTAGTTCTATAAGCAGGTCTAGTTCAGCCTCCATCACTGTCTGTTGGGCCTATTTATACTCACTCCAAACATCATGTGCCCTCCACGGGTCATGCCTCAACATGTGAGTCTGTCTCAGCTGACATCACTCTGCCAATCAGCCTGAGTCTCCAGAAGTGGCAAAAACTATAACATACCACCAGAAGGTTTTTTGGCACATTTCTCTCTATAGAGTTCAGACAAATAGGGCTCAACTACAGAGTATAAGACAGACCAATACACATGTGTCATTAATAAAAATTCTTCATCATGTATCAAATGCTTACTTTAACAAAACATCCTTTCACCTGTGTCAGGCTGTTAATATGCACCTTGTACTGATGTTCTAGAAGACACCAAAGAGGACTGTACATCATCCAGAGATATTTGTACTTTAATTGGGCTTCGAACATTAAACTAAAGAGATTGAGGAGAATAAAATTCCCGGGCACTGGGAGGACACATGTACACTGAAAAGGAGTGTATTTAATGCCCTAAAGACATGTGCGCTCAGCGTGGGCATTTATTTAATTGAAGCACTTCAAAGAAGCCATAAGGTTCAGTCATTTCTAGCTATACATTTAACAAGAAGCTTTTACTTAAAAGAATAAAATGCAAGAAATTGGCAGTCTTCCAAAACTCTGCGATACATGATTTTCTGTTTTTATTTAATTTTTAAATTTTTTTGGCATGTATCTTTCTGTTAATTTTTTATATGCTATGTACTACCCCTAAAGGCTAAACATTTCTTGGCTGGGAGCATTCAGAATGACTCACTCTTTCCAAACATGTCTTTTACACACTGATATACTGTTCTTGGCATTGGGAGTTTAATGATAAAGTGTTGGGACTGGACTCTGCCATCCTCCCTTCCAGAGGGAGATGGTCCTGGTCAGATGTGTCGTTGGTCCAATGTTTTCCATTTCTATTCTCTGTTATATTGGTAACTCTCCTCACCACTTTGACAAAGTATTAGGCTAAGACAGGTTCAGGAAGGAGGGGTTTCCTTCAGCTCACATAAGGGAGTATAGTCCATTATGGAAGGAAGTCTTGAAGGCAGAAGCTTGAAGTGGTTGGCCACACTGTGCCCACAGTCAAAAAGCAGAGAGGTGAGTTTCAGAGCCATCTCACTCTTTCTCCTTTTTGTTCAGTCCAGGCCTTCAGCCCATGTGATGCTACCACGTATATTTATGGTGGGTCTTCCCATTTTAATCAACCCACTCTAGAAATTCCCTCAACAGATAATTCCCAGGCATTTGTCTCTTTGCCGATCTGAGATGCTATCAAGCTGACAATGAATCTTAATCCTCACAATGCCCTAACAGAAAGTACTGTTTCTTCATGTAGACACATACTTCAGGAAAAGCTGACATTACCTCTAAGGGCAAATGGTTCCTCTACTTGCCAGTGGTGGCTCAGTGTACTTAATTTTGTTCACTGAGATGTGAGAGAGTCTGAAGAGAGCTTTGGAATGAACTCCTCTTTTCTCAGAGAACCACAGGCATAAATGATCTATTTTCTTTTGCTGGATAACACTGTGATTGAATGTGAGGTCCATCTGAGCTTAAGACCCATGCTAAGGCTAGGGATGATAGAACAAAAGACAAAAGATTCTCAACTACTGTCAGCCAGTCTCAAAGCCCATCATATATTTGTATAAACATAACATTTCTTCATTACTGCATTTTAGAACAGCACAAGTCAGGTATTAGCATTAAAATTGTCATAATTATTTAGACATCTTACAAAGTTTGTTTTCTGGAAGAGAAAGGAAGAGGTAGACTTGGGTATGTTCATAGTGAAATCCACTGCAAAAGTCTCACAAAATTGCAACTCCACACATTCGAAAACCCCTTTGTCATTAACATCTTCTTTCTTTGACCCCTGCCCCCATTTCCTTTCATTTCCTCTCTTCCCTTCCTTTTCTTCCTCTGCACCCTCTTTCGCCTCCATCCTCCTGCTTCTCAATCTGATTTCTCCTCATCTTTCCTTTCTCTTATCTTCCTCTTTCTCTTCTTCCCCTTCCATCGCCCCATACTATACCCCTCCTTCTTTTTCTTCTTCCTCTCTTCTTCCCTTTTCCTTCCCCCTTCCTCCTCCTCTTCTTAATCCCCCTTGTCTTCTTTTCCCATCCCCTTCTTCAGCTTCCTTTTCCTCCCCTCCTCCTTCTCTATCATCCTTCTCTTCCTCCTTCTTTTTGCTCTTTTAAATATTTCTCCTTCAGAAAAATTCTTTGCTCTGAGCAGCATCTTTCTCTTTCTGTTACCTTCTTGGAGAAGCTTTCTGCACCCATTTATCTAAGTGCTCCCATCAGGGCTGCTTTCCCCATGTCCTATACTCTGTAACTTGACCCAGGTTTAGCCAATTGTAATGCTTCAGTTTCTTCGTTAGTGATTGGGATTGATTGAGAGCAGTCAATGACTCCAGTTCTTCTCTGTGTTTTATAGATTTGTGTTGGGCAGTGGGCATGGAGGAATAAAGGGAGTGGGAGAAAACCTGCTTCCCACCAGAGTTCTGGAGCTCTTAGTGGGCAGACACGGGAGGACTGCCGCACACTTTCCACACAGCCCTGGGTAGGTATCTAGCTGTGGGAAGCCACTGGAGACCCCAGCTTGGTGGGTGGTGGACAAGGGGAAGTCTTAGGTACCAGGTTCTCAGCACAGGCATCCCAGACACCACCATGCATAAGAGCTGAGAACAGAATGGGGGTGCCTGGGGGTGGCTCAGTCAGCCTAGGGGCCGAAGTGAGGAGAGGTGCAGGACGAAAGGGGGGCATTGGATGGTTCTTACACAGGCGAGAGTCCTTGTCCGGTCTGTGGCAGGAGGTTAGAAGTGGCTCGTTAGGGAAAAGCCTATCCCATCATTTAATCACGGTGGGCCTTGATGAGCAGAGACAGTCTATGGTTTTAGAGCTTTATTGTAGAAAGGCAGGGGGAAAGAGAAGGTAGAAAGAGGGAGAGAGGCCGGCCATGGCCATGTGGAGAGAGGGGAGAAAGGAGAGAGAGAAGAGCTAGAGAGTAAGAAAGGTGAGAGCTTAAAAGAGAGCATAGAGGGGTCAAGCAGCCCCCTTTATAGTGGGCTGGGCTATCAGGTAACTGTGGGGAGGAGCATACCTGGCTATATTCAGGTAACTGTGGGGGTGGAGTCCAGCCAGAATGCCAGAAGCTTAGAACATTGTCTGCGTGACTTATAGTCACAGAATTATGGAGTTTGCTCTGTGGTGTCAGAGAACATGGTTTGCTTTTTCGTCCCTTGTAGAGTTTTCTACTGGGTCGCAGGAGTAAGCCTCACTCGACCAAAATAGGATGCCTTTCACAGACCCACAGACTTGGAGCTACAAATGACTGCATTCCAGCTGCTGAGCTCACAAAGCCAAAAGGAAGTGAAGCTGAAACCATTCTGGCATTTGTTATGGTCAAACATACTGATAATTGCAGTGAGCTTGATGACTTACTGGGAGTCGGTTAGGAGTGTCAGACCTGGGACTAAGTGCTGCCTGTAGGAAAGTCACACACAGTGGGGAAGCTACATATCAGTACCAAGTAGAGGGGGCATCAGACCTTTCTTATATGGCGATTGCCTTATGGTTGTTTGGTTCCTCTTCCTTTTGAACTTTGACTCTGCATTCATCTGGATCACTAGGTTTTTAAACCCAGATGTTCTGTGTGTGTGTGTGTGTGTGTGTGTGTGTGTGTAGTATATTTTGATTTTTCCCTCCCTGAAACACCTTCCAGACCCTCACTATTCCTCTTCCATTCACTTTATGTTCTCTCTCCTTCAAAAAAAGAACAACCTCCAAAACTATAAAACACAAAAATAAAAGTCAAACCAGCTAAACCAGTAAGACAAAAACTGCCAAAACAAACAAAAAATGAAGCAAAAATCCACTTCTCTCATTCTCTCTCTCTCTCTCTCTCTCTCTCTCTCTCACACACACACACACACACACACACACACACACACACATACACACAGGGGAAACCAACCAACTAACCAACCCATGGAGTTCATTTTTTGTTGGTCTAACAGTGGGAGGAGACCCAGATGTTTTATTCATCTGTGTTTCTATTGGTACCTTTTTAATTGGAGAGTTGGCATGTTTGAAACCTTTTGAGGCAGTTAGCATTTTGGAAATATTGTCGAGAATTAACATTTCTACCTGATGTCCTATAGAGCAGCTGAGAAACCCAGGGTTTCTACGTTACAGTCTAGAAGCAGAGTTACTTTCTTCCTTAAAATCTTAGTCCTTGCTCAACAGATTGAAGGAGGCTCACTCATGTTATAGTGGGTAATACGCTTAATAAAGCCTACCAACTGCAAATTTCACCCAATCTTAAAAAAAAAAAAAGTCTCCACAGAATCATCTGGGTAGTTGTCTGACCTAACGTGGAGACACTTTAGCTAAGTCAAGCTGTCATATAAAACTAATCATCAAATCCTTTTACACTTAGAAAGTCTTCTTGGTTAGGGGACATAGTAAAGAGAGTGATAAGCATGCTGTTTGTGTGTTTTATATGCTGCTATTTTTCAGAAATGCAGAGTAAGTTTACTAGATATTTCATGCTTCCTCCCCAAAAGTGTTAAAAAAAGGATCATTCAGAAACTGAGGGTGTTCTTTTCAGGGCGGGGCTCGAACTCAGGACTTTGCCCATGCCGTTAGAGATTGCAACAAGGGAGCCCTGGCTGGGTTTGAACTCATGGCCCCTGTTTCAGCCTTCTGAGTGTTTTGCTTAAGAGTCATGTACTATTGTGTGTGGTGTCAATGTTGTTTTAAGAATTGGATATTAATTGGGTAGCAGCCACACAAACTCAATAAAAATGAATTAGCGCTATGTTGCACCTTGAAAGGAATGTGTTTCAGATGAGAGGTTGGAGGGGGTGGAGAAACTTGTTAATAACATCACCAAGATAGTTTGCTCAATGTTAAATATTTTATGACTGTGTTATATAAAAAGATGCAGTAGCCTAATATCCCAGGCGATTATCTAATTATTCTACTTAAAAGTTACAGATTATGCCTAACTCTGATTCCCAACCTTTCACACATCAGGATTCCTTTAATTATAGAAAAAACCCAGAAACTCTATAAACTAATGGTTATGGCTTTAGCTTTTATCAATTGGAGCAATACTCAATGCCCCAAATGTCATAATCTGGATTTTTAAAAGCTGTTTCGTTTTTGCTATTTCCACTCAAATCTCCATAGAACCCAAATACCAGCTCTGTGATGTTCAGATAAAATCAGCTTAAATTCATGGGCAAGCACAATCTTCCTAGGACATATTTGAACGGCAGGCGTCTGAATGTAAGAGCACCTGTGTTAACTGGAGCACACCTGGGTCTGAGCCTCTGGTAGTTCTGAGTTATTTTGTAAGCTTCATTGTTCTCACCTACCCTGTGTTGACCCAGGCAGAAATGTCAGCCCTATATTTAACACAACCTTATTTGCTAAAGCAGTTGTATCTAATAAACTTGCACACAGAAGCCTAGGAGGTTCAGTGTAACAACACTGAAGGAGATACCATAGTCTGTTCTTACACGCGTTCACGTGACCGGCCAGGAAGAACGCAACAAACCGGAATCTTCTGCGGCAAAGCTTTATTGCTTACATCTTCAGGAGCCAGAGAGCAAGAGAGCAAGAGCAAGAGCAAGAGAGAGCAAGAAAGCAAGAAAAAGAACAAGAACAAGAAAGCAAGAGAGAGAGAACAAGAAAGCAAGAGAGAGAAAACAAGAAAGCAAGAGAGAGAATAGCAAAACCCCGTCCCTTTTAAGGAGAATTATCCTCCGCCTAGGACGTATTACTCCCTGATTGGCTGCAGCCCATCGGCCCAGTTGTCATCACGAGAAAGGCAGAACACATGGCGGGAAAACTGCCCCTGCACGTGTGTAGATTATGTTTACCACTTAGAACACAGCTGTCAGCGCCATCTTGTAATGGCAAATGTGAGGGCGGCTTCCAACAGTCTGTTATGCTAGGTTTTACTTTTTGCCAGCTACTTGGCTTTCCTGTTAACTGTGCTCCTGTTAGCACCATTTTCTAACCACCCTATATCTTATCCATCCTCTTTGCCACTCAGGGACCCAAACAGACACCATTACATATAATGGAGTGGCATATTTTGACAATATATCTTTCTAAATACATTTAGGTCCACAAGGCACTCCCTCATATGTGTTTAGATATCAGTGAAAACAAATTTAATTTAAAACCAATGGTATCAATACCAATGAGAGTATTTTGACAACTATATCAGTTTTCTTCCTAAAAGAAATTCTGCTACTAGTTTTTGATGCTTATATCAAATGGCATATGTGTTTTATTTGTTGAGCAATGATTCTTTCCTAAGGACTATTTTAGGTGCTGGGTATGTGCCAGAGGAGGAACTAAGCTTGTGGGTTTGTTCTTTGAGTTGCTACTACAGATGGAAAAGCCTATGGAAAGAGCGTGCTTGGCAGAAGATTAGAAACTTAAGCTTGGGCCTACTTTGTTTATACATATTAGAATGGGGTAGCCAGTCAAAAAATGGAATGCTCTAGACTCAAATTAAATAGGAAGGCTTTAGTTTGAGTTGTAATTTTGGGATCCATCTGAAATTGATGACATTAAAAACATGAGGTTTGTTTTTATATCACCTAGAGAATTATCATACTTTGAGAAGAGTTTGATGAGGTGGGCATTTCCACTTCAGAAAAATTAGGGAGATGAAGAGCCAGCAAAAGAGGAGTCATTTGTCCTTATCATACTCACTTCAGGAAACAAAAATGTAGTGATTTGAATATATACAATCTCATGTGTATGTTATTTAGTCTAACAAATTACATGGGTTGAAAGACCTTATTTTGTAAGTCAAAATTTATTATATTATTATTTTAAATGCGATTTTGAAAATTTCCTAGTGTACACAATGTATCTTGATTATATTCACGTTCACTCCTCTCCTCAACTCCCCTTTGGTCCCCTAATCACATCTGCCTTCCAACTTTGTGCTCTCCTTTTAAATTAATTTATTAATTCACTGAGGCTGATTAGTCCTGTCCATATGCATGTGTATGTTGGGTCATCCACTGGGGTACAGGAAACCTACCAATGGCCATTTTCTGTAATTAAAAAGGAAGAGGACATGAAGTTGGAGGAGTGTAGGAAGGTGGGGGTAGACTAGGCAGGAGTCCTGGGAGGAATGGCTGATGGATATGGTAAAAAAAGAAAAAATACATTGTATGAATTTCTCAAATAATTAAGAGAAACATTAAAAATTAGAAATATGCACTTTAAGTAGCTTTAAATAAAGATCTTCCTTCAACCCCTACCCCAGTAGCCATCAACTCTCAGTTGCTTCTCAGCTAATGGTGGGCCCCTGGACTGCTTCCTCTGCCCACGCTGGTGATTGTAATCAGACAAGCACAGGTGTTGTTAGTCCATGGGCAGCTGCTCCCCCCACCCCCATTACTTTGCCCTAACAGTTTTCTTCTACCCTTTCCTTTGTGGTGTTCCCTGAACCTTGGGTGGGAAAGTAGTGTGGGGGTTGGTATGGATGTCCTGTCTACAGCTGCACACTCTGGTCACTTCTCTCAGCCCTCTGAACATTCACCAGTCTCTGTATTAACCATTGCCCACAGCAGAAAGAAGTTTCTCTTGGTCTCACCACGGTTGGGAGCAGCACAGATACAGGGATCTGAATGTATGTAGAAGGCAGTTTGACAACATGTCCATTCAGCAAGACAAAGCCAGCAAGTTCCCCTCTAAGGGGAACTTCCGCGCCATGGGCTTTGACCTTGTTTATAGTACCAGGCACAGATTCCCTCCTATAGAGAAGGCCCTGAATCCAATCAAGAAAGCAGTTTGTTACCTCCATAAACAGTCTTACCACTATTGCACCAGTGGGCATATTTTGCTTTGCAGGTCAGTAGTGCAGCATGCAGGGTCCAGTGCTGGATAAGGACACTGATATTGTTTTACCCCTAGCAACTATTAAAGGAGCCATTAGGGAGAGAGAGTCTCAGTCGGTTTAAAATTGATTTCTCCACATCCTGGAACCAAACTGTGATGTCTTTAACAGTAGATGAGAGGCCTTTTAGTTAACTAGAGAGACGTACTAATACTTATTCAGGAAGTACAAACAAGCAAATGAATGAAGGACCTCACCATCTTTTCCCCAAAGTTTCTGGAGCCCATACTTATTTTTTGTTATTTTGATTTTGAGGATTGTAAATCCTTTGCATCCTGAAATGTAAAATATAGTTCAAACTACAGAAAGAGAATCCTGTCTCTGAATACTCGGAATGTGTATATATATATATATATATATATATATATATATATATATATATATAGTGTGTGTGTGTGTGTGTGTGTGTGTGAATGTGTGTGTTTGCCTGCCTCTCCTTAGGCCTGTATGTTCTCTGGCTTATGCTCTCTGTACAGTCACATAGGTAAATTCCGGGCTGAGGTAAGTGTGGAGTCCTCCTCCTTTCTACCTGGTATACCAGCAATAAAGCAGATAATCTAGCCTCAGTATATTTTGTATCTTCTCCTGGTCTTAGTGGGGTAGAATTTGAGGAGGAGAGCCTTTTTTGTAATTGCAAGTACAGAGCATCCCCCTTAGCCACAGTGGCTTCAACTAGAATTAAGAAACTCAGGTTGAGGGATGTGCAGCCCAGATAATGTATTATGATTGGGGGAGTGATTTTAAAAACTGAACTGATAGAAATGGATTTTTCTGTCTGAAATGTTGAAGTGGAGTCAGGAGAGGCTTAAAAGAGCAATTGAATTTAAAAGACAGGATATCTCAGTGGGGGTAGGCACAATGGGACATAAGAATTCCCAAACACCAAGGTAATGGGGTAGGGATGTGGCTCGGAGAGGAAAGGATAGCAAGGGGGCTTCAAGAAAGAAGCAGAAAGTCAGGGTTTTGAGGGTGTAATGGAGGCAGTCACTGCTTGCTGGGACTTCTTCACTTTTGTTGTTGCAGAGGTATGTTTATGCATCCTTTCCTTGGTGGGGCATGGTGGAATATTTACTCCCAAGTATATATTTTACTTGAATTCGTCCAAGAAGTTTCTGTTCTCTCTTAGCAACGTGAAGGTTTCCTTGAAGAACTCTTAAAAGCAAAATGGACCAAGGATTTGAGCAAAGCCTAGGTAGTTGCATTCACCTCCAAATTAGGTCGTCAGTCAGTCAGGATTCATCTAACCTCTGAGAAAGGTGACATCACTACCCAAGTGCCTTTCCGGCAATTACTAGAAGCACTGAAGCCACACAAATGAAACAGTTTCCCCAGCACCGACTCCTGCTCCCTCCACTTCCCCTTCATTGCTTTCTCCATACATGCAAGAGCTCCCTGAATGTTCAGCCTATAACAAACTGAATTCTGATTAATTGTAAACATTATATTTATAGGAATCTGGCATCTGCAATAGTGACACTAGGTTGTTGGCCACTTGAAGAGACATGTATATGACCTGTGACCCCTCTTAGCTACCACTCCAGATCAGAGCCTCAATTCAGCAACCAGATGGGTGCCCCTGATTGACTTACACAGACACAGCCATCAGAGCTCCACTTCATGGCCATAATGTGGGCTTTCTTTCTCACTAGAGGTGTGGAATCAGCCTCATATCTGTGGGTCAAGTTAGGTAACACTATAGAAAAGTTGTCAGTATTGAAAGCTACGCCGATGTAGCAAAACATTGAAAAAAATAGTAGAAAGAGTGGGAAGAAATAATATGTATTTTGTGCCAGACACTGTTTCTTGTTGCTCACAAAACTGTTCTCTCTTTTTCTCTAAAGCTTAATTAGATCACATGCCTAGCCTCCGTTCCCCTTACGTGGGGCTGTATGACTGCATCACTGGACTGTTGCTAGGTGATAAGTGAGACTATAGCACTGGTACACCTTGAGTGAGTGAGTTTGTTCCTTGCATCCAGCTTACAGCTGGTTTGGCAGAATCCTAAGGCCTTAGAGGTCAGTGGAACTCCCAGTAGAAGAGTGCTCATAGTTCATGACTGACCCATGTTCTCCTCATAGCTAAGCCACCTTGTTCTAGTCCATGAGAAATTGCCTCTTGTTATGCCAAACCTCTAAGAATTTGGCATTACTATATTATTTGCACAACCCACTCCCCACACTGATTTATTGCAATGTATTACACAGGTGTTGCCATTAAGAAAATCTCTTTCTCCTAATTTGTCTTCATAAATGTACATGGGAATATCATCTGTGAAACATGGATGCTGGAGACTAACTTATATGTAACAGGTTGAAGCAGTTCATAGGGATTCTGAAAAGTCCCCCTAAAGACTCATATTTTAAACTGGTGTTCCCCAGATGGTGGCACCATTTGGTGTTTAGGAAGGTTGTGGGGCCTCTGCTGTGTGGGGTCTACCTGGCAGGAGTATGTATACTCTTGGAGTGAGTATTCAAAGGTCATAGCCCAGCTCCTCGTTCTAGCCTTGTTCTCTGCTTGCCAGTTGCTCTGTGAAACGAAGCTACAATTATTTTGCCCATTCTTGGCTTCTTAAGAAATTATTCCCAGGAAGGAAACCAACCCAGAAGAAAGTAGAGCCGAGCAAATGGCAAAGGGGGATCATGGGAGACATTATCTTTGCAGTAGGCGTTACTTACATCTGACTCCCTAGGAGCCGTAGCTTGTGTGCTGCCTGTGGAAGATCGCCTTCTGTTGCTTGTAGCTGAAAGCCCTGGCTGGAACAAGGAAAAGTGCACATAAGTGAAGTGTTTTAGAAAATCTTTCTCTGCCTCTCACTTTATAAGCATTTATATTTAATTAGGTGCAGTGCAAATAACTAGGTAGCCGCCCATGGGAAGCCCTGATTCTGTGACCCTGGGATTGGTTTCATGAATCTCTTTCAATTTCTCAATCCTTGAAGAGCTTGCTTCGGTAGTAACTTGATATTGTGTCTTGATATTCCTCTCTTTCCTAAAACGATCTGGGTCCCTTCCCACCCTAGCTGTTTCCCTCTAAGCCTGCCTCCTCTTTTGTCAAGCCCCGGAGCAGCAATAAATTAAAGCAAGCATCAATAAACACATTTCCCCTCAACTTCTGTTTCTGCTTGCCAGAAGTCATTTCTCTATGGTTGACAGTTAGCAGGCATGATTCCAGCATGGAATACACTGTAGAGTTATTGATTTTTTTTCTGTGATAATAGTAATAGAAATTTATTAAACTACCACCCTGCTTTGGGACCTAAGCCTTTCTTGCAAAGATTACCTTCCTGTCAGGACAGCTGCCAGGCTTCTCGTGAGTGTCTACACTAACTAAAATGTAAATATCTTAGTTGAAGTTCAAAATTCTCTACAAACTGACCTCTACCTTTCTTTCCAATTTAATTTTTTGTCTGCTTTTTAGTTAGCTTGGGCTGTTTGTGATCCTGGGACATACCTCGCACTTTTGTTTGCTTGCTTTTGTTTATAGGGTTTTATTCACCAGTAATGTCCTTTCTCTGGTCTTTCTGCACATAACTTCTAGGTCAAGTAGATATGTCCACTTTCATCATAAGACTTGCTTTAATGATCCCAGTTGGAATTTTTCTTGGTAGGAACTTGGAAGCATGCTGTGTGTGCTCACCCCTTCTTTGTGTGTGTTGGCATGTTTGTATGTGTGCATGTGTGCATGTGCGGAGATGTGTGTGGAAGCCCAAGGTCAGCTTTGGGTGTCATTCCTCAGAAAACATCTGCCTTGTGTGTTGAGACAGAATCTCTCACTGTCCCAAGGCTCACTGATTAAGCTAGGCTGGTTGGTAAGGCCAGAAAGCCCACAGTTACTTCCTCAGCACTGCTGAAATTAGAAGTGTGTGTGTGTGTGTGTGTGTGTGTGTGTGTGTGTGTGTTGTTCTCTCTCTCTCTGTGTGTGTGTGTGTGTGTGTGTGTTTCTGTGTGTGTGCAGGGGTGCATGTCCCTGTTTTCACACACACAGAGGCCAGAGAAGAGCATCAAGTACAGTGGACTCTCACTATCACATTCTACAGTATTCCCCTGATGTAGGGTCTCCCAATCTTGAAGTTCACCCTCTTTTTTCTAGACTATCGAGCCACAAGCATCCAGCATCCACTAGTTTCTGCCTGACAGTGCTGAGGTTAAAGGCATGCTCAACCATCCCTGATTTCCCTCCAGTTGTCCCCAACTCATATCCTCATGCTTGGTCACAGCTCCAGCCCAGGCCCAGCTTTTTATGAGAGTGGCTGGTCTCAACTTAGGCCCTCAGACTTGTGCAGTGAGACTTTTCCTGGTAGAGCTTTCTCCTCAGCCTTTTATGTGTCTTTGTTTGTTCATTCGTTCATTAGTTCCTCCCATTCCCTTTCTTTTCATAGTTGACCATTGCTCTCATCATGCTCTCCACAGCATCCTTGACCTTCACAGCTTCCACACTCAACCACTCCAATTCAATACTGTCTGGCAATAACAGCCATAGCTGTCCCCCTTCCCTTCCCTCTCAGTAGCAACGCTGCTGGTAACCAAAGCCAGAATGCAGCTCAGACTACACAGCAGGAAGCGCCTGCCACTGTGTATTCCTACTTTTTCCTATAGCATACGACTTAAGTATTGAAGAATATATTGTATTTTCAAGATTGGGTTACACATTTCCAAAAGGCAGCACATTCATTTAATTCATCCATATAATTATTGTAGGGATAGGCAAATCATATATGATTAATGAATGTTTGGATGAATGAATTAGTCAACAGAGATGTGCATCTCAGCAATAACAGTTTTAGCGTGAGTGGAAAATTATGTATCATGGTTTTAGAACGCCGTAGGCAACAGAAGTCTCCCTTCCTAGGTGTATGCGGTATGAATGTGATGATTAAATGCTATTTAATTGGTGGTTGGAGAAAGAAAAACCCAAACACGGTGAATATGAAGAGAAGTGTGGCGTGAGTACAGTATTTGAAGCAGCGCACACACGGCCTCAACAGTAGTTAACTGAATCATTAGCAGAAGGATGAGCGTGTGGTATAACAAACCATGAAGGAGATATATCCTGATTTTCTGGCTCAGGACAGACATCTTTTCCACTTTTCCCTCAAAGCTGCTGACACAACAGATCGGTAATTTTCTGGCGTGACACCTACACTGAATAACTCCCATCTGAACCATTTCCAGTGGAAAGATCATAATTCCACCTTTCTGCTACTCAGCAAAATGCACCAAAAAGCTAACAGGAAGAGTGATGGTATTTTAATTGCTGTAATCACATTCCGGTTTATGAAAAAAAAAAAAAAGCATCGGGAGGTTTTTGGCATTTTAACAATTATTAACAACACGTAGGTGGTGAACTTATCTTTACAATGAAGAGGGAAATAATCTGTCTCAAAGTTCCTTTTGGAGAGGATGAATTTAGGGGTTACAGGCACAGTGGGAATCCAAATGAGTGCCACAGAGAGCCTGGAAAGTTAGGAAGAGGAAAGAAAAGCTGCCGACCATTGAGCAAACAGGCAGGGAAAGGTCACATTTTTATCTGTTCTCACATAGTCACATTCCGCACAGTATTGTTGAGAAGCTGCTCCAGCAGCAGTGACAGTGTCTTTGGTGAACTTCACCTATAAACTGCTTTGCTCTGGGGCATATGATTGGCAGAGTCACTGATGAAAACAAAAAACTTGGAGTATTTCTGTTAATTGAGACTAAGTTCTTAGAGCGAGACATCTTTGGAAAGGTTTTTTTTTTTTTCCTTTAGAGGTCGGAAATTGACAAAAGCAGAGAGTTTATGTGCATTAAAGACCTATCAAAGGGACATGCCTAAACAGGTCAAGTCCTGCCATTTATCCCAGAATGGTTTCCTAATGTGGATGTCAAGATTTGGCTCAGTGAAGTTTGAGTGGTCCCTCTCCATTGTTGGTAACGTGACAGAGTTGGGACACTATAAAGGGAAGGCTTGGGTTGTGACATTATTTAGTTATATGACACTAGCAAAGGTTGCATACTTCAGGAGCTCATATTTGTAACTGTCCTACTGAGGGTGCTGGGGAGGTGACTCAGTGCTCAGCACACAAGCATGGGCCTATGTTTAGATCCTCAGAACGTATGTACAGTTGATTTCTGAAGGATACATGTATAATTCCAGTACTCTTATGGGGAGATGGGAGGCAGAGACAGAAGAATGCTTGTAAGCTCCGGAGCCACCTAGTCTACCATATGTATCAGACAACAAAGAACACGTCTCAAACAAGGTGGAAGATGAGAGTGACACCCAAGGTTGTTGCCTTACCTCTACTTGTATGCATGCACTCACCCACAAAAAAGTGCACATGCTCATAAAATATCTCTCTGTCTCTCTCTCTCTGTCTCTCTCTCTGTCTCTCTCTCTGTTTCTCTCTCTCTGTTTCTCTCTCTCTGTTTCTCTCTCTCTGTTTCTCTCTCTCTCTGTTTCTCTCTCTCTGTTTCTCTCTCTCTCTCTCACTTTCTCTCTCTCTCTCTCTCTCTCTCTCTCTCTCTCTCTCTCTCTCTCTCTCTCTCACACACACACACACACACACACACACCCCAGAAGAAAGAAGCAAAAGATCCTACTACAAGAGAAACATTGATGTAAATCTCTCAACAACTCAGGGAAGGAATTGCTTTCTTTTATATTCCGAAGTCAGAATCTACAGCACTTGCCCGCAGCCTCAGATCTAGTAAACACACTGTCAAAATGAGGGGGGCTGTATGGGAGAGACAATGAGAAACAAAATCATCCTCTGGATGTTCTGTCAGACTCCAGATATCTGTAAGAAAGAACTTCTAGACAGTGGATAAGACAGCAAGGCGAGAATCACTCACCACCTGGGTATCATAATTAATAACATAGGTCAAATACTTATTACGATGTTCTGCACATATTCAGCAATAATAATCCCTGCAATAGTAATAATTATGTTACTATTACTAATGGGAAGAGCTAGGACATACTATCAGGTTTTTAAAAATTGAACTCTGTAGACTCTTACACATTTTCTGGGTGAATAGTTTCTCCCTAATAATGCAACTGAGCTCTTTTTCATTATAAATACATGCGCTGCACGGAGTGAGTCACTCTAGGGCTAAGAGTCTAGATTTCCTCAGCGCTTATGGTCATTATTTACAATTGTGGAGGAGGACTCTTACTGATTTTCTTTAAAGACTGCGCTTTAGAACTCAGATCTCTGACTGTCAATTGCCAACAGGAAACCATCCACCTTCCTGCTTCAGTAATCGTAGAGTCTTGTCAATCTTGATTCATTAATGATCCAGTATGGAGAATGTGTTGCTTACTTTGTTGTTGATTCTTGTTGGTCGGCTTTCCTCTTTCTATTTAGATGCTTGATGCTCCGTGGCTATTTGTCTGTACGGAGTGGAAACTTGGGTGTTTCCAGTGCTTTGTGTTTGAAAGATGAACATTGAATAGATTTACAGATGATAAAGATCTGTGCTTTGATTTGTTCACAGCACAAGACTAAATTGATATTGGCTTTTCTAAACTAAGATTTGGTAGCTTGGAGAATGATACTCTTGAGCTGCCTTAGATTTTATCCAAATATTTCTTGGGCTTGTGGAGGATTAAGGAGTATTTTAAGAACCATGTTGAAATCTCGAATAGTGATGACTAGAATAGTTGCTTATGGAGAGAGTAAGCAAGAGACCATCTGCTGTAATGATGAAGAGGGAAGACTTCAGAGTCAGGCAGACCTAGATTCTAATTCAAGCTTGGCTGCTTATAGGAGCTGAGTACACCCTGGGAAAATAAGTTAACCCACGGGCACTTTGGTTTTCCCTTTTGTAATGGAAATAAAAATAGTACTTATTTCTTGTCGTTATCATGAGTATTTAATGGGAATTTTTTTGTAAACTGCTTATATAATGCATAGGTCTTTGTAATTAGAAGCTATTGTTATTACTATGGGACACAGGAGACCATTATGTACCAATTACAACCCAGGACACATAACCTCTTTAAATTAACAAAGGCTGTTAAGCAAGTGCAAGGTTATTCTTATAATAACCTATCTTCTGTCGTGTGTGTGTGTGTGTGTGTGTGTGTGTGTGTGTGTGTGTGTGTGTGTGTGTGTGTGTATGTGTGTGTGTAGGGGGGTAGTATTGGGAGTATTTCCCTAGGTGGTAGATCCATTGTTCTGCTTTGCCAAGACTAAGAAAGTTTTCTAGGTTGTGGGATTTCCAGTGATGAAATGACAGGCCTGAGTTGGTCACTTTACCATAGATCGCACGTATCACTGGATCTTGGATATGGTCATCTTGCACTTTCTATATCTTGGTCCTATTTTCTGTTTCACAGACTTCCTAACTTAGTCTTAGTTACTTAATTTCTTTTGTATTTTTTACCAGATTTTAAAGTAATGAATTGGTTCTGTACTATTCTCAAACATTTGCTCAGGAAAAATTTAGCATATAATTACCATTTCATGCATTTAAATGTATGTTTGTGTTTAAAATAGTTACAGCTATTATCTTTGTTGATGCTCAGTTCTCCCATGTTTGATCAATGGAAGTGTTTTGAATTTGTTTTATTAGCCCTTTGACATCACCCCTGCATTTTGTCAGTATCAATGACAAGATGGAAATACGCCCCACTTCTAGACTTAGCCATTTCTCCATAAATTTCTGGCCTCTTTTAAAATTTCTGGCTCCTTATAGTATTCCTAAGTTTTAGGAGAACAGTGTGGATATTAGAAGTAATTATGACTACTAATTGGATTATTGCTTCCAAACATTTGCAGAAACCCAGGGAGCATGTATAAAATAAATATATATGAAAAATATATGAATATGTATTTATGTTAGCAAGGAAAAATAATTTACATACTTAGTTATTTCAATTTGCATTTAGAATTACAGGGCTTTTAATTTAATCTTATCAATATTACATCTGTATATTTTAATCCACAATAAAAGAGCCTGGTACTTAGTGATAAGAAGATAATGTCTACTTTGCTTTTATTTCACACTAGTCGATCTTAGAATGATAGCCCTAGCACCAGCAGCAGCACTGCATTGTGGGGAAATGAGACAGAGAAGACTGCTGGGACATGGGCTTCTGCCAGCAGACAGTTTTGATAAGGCAGCCTGCAACTTGGGTGTTTAGGATCCCAGTATAGACACAAGCTTTTCTTAGGGTGAGATTTTAAACACACACACACGCACGCACGCATACACACACCCCACAATCTGGGCTGACATACCTTAATTAACAAGGACAATTAGCCAGAAGTGGAACTACAGAACTATGGACTTTGATGGATTAGGTCTTTGTTTTCATTTTGGCAGGTGTTTTGCCTACATGCTGGGTTTCAAGGCCTAAAATGGGTACTTCCATCATAACATCAGTTGTATTAAGGTCTGGGGGCCTGTTATAAACTCAAGAATATGATTCAAAATTATTTTCGAAAAATTCTCTTATTTTTGTATATCCCAATAAGTAGGAACCAAGTCACTATAATTCAAAGTAACTTTCTTTGTAATTATGTTGCTAGTTGTACATCATTAGCACTATTTGTTTCCTTTGATTTTGAATTTTAGGGATTACTTTGACTTTCCATTTGTATAAAATGCTTTCACTGTTACAAAGGCTGCTATATGACACAAGGTACAGAAAAAGAATGCTTCCTTCAAATTCTGCTTTTCTCCTACTTACTCCCCTTGCTTTTCAATATGAATCTCTCTGTTTCTATCTCTCTGTTTCTCACTCCCCACCCTGTGTGTGTGGTATACACCTGCCCTGTGTAGGTATCTGTACATGTGTGCATGTGTGTATGCATGGGTGCACATGCACGTGTATGCATTGGGAGGTCAGCCTTGGGTGTCTTCCTCTTTCACTCTCTATCGTATGTTTTGAGACAGGGTCTCTCACTGAGCCTGGAGCTCACTGATTCAGCTAGACTGGCTAGCTAGCAAGCTCTGGGGATCCTCTGATTTTTCCTAGGTCTAGGATTATAAGGGTATGTCACTGCAACTGCCTTTTTCAAGGAGTGGGGCTGGCCATCCTAATGCAGGACTTCATGCTTGCACCCTGGTTCTTTGTGTGTTTACCTCCTTACCATGTTGGTAACTTTCCTAGTAATGTTTTTAGTCTTTTTCCTTCTTTTAAAAATTGGTGCTGAGCTACAAGAAATACTGAAAATAGTGACTGACTAACCTTTGCTTCCACTCCTCCTTACATCAAGAAGTATTGATTGGAAGTGGTGTCCTCTCATTCCAGTTGATAAAAGGCAATCAGGCCTTAGTCAACTTTTCAAATAGACTACAACATGACAGCACCAATACCACTATCTATGTCCCATATAATCTTTAATTAACCTTAGTTTCAAAGGTAATTACACATTAATGTTTATCTTTAGGCCTTATATCAATTTATTTCTAATCATTTTGTTGTCCACAAGAGATTCTTTAGGTAAGAAATATATTCTCACAAATGCTTTAAGATTCACTCCTTATAAAAACAAATATCACCACGAGTATCTTTAGCATGACATGCTTAGTAATGTCCTGTGCAGTTGGTAATATTATGTTTTTTGATCAATTTTGAAAACAATCATCTTTGAAAACTTAGAGTATCTTTTCTATATGCCCAAATGCCTGGAGTTTCACAGTGATGTACAATTGTGTTAGTCTTTTTCTTACTATTCTGAACACTGTGTCCTTTTAGTATGAAAGTCAAGCTTCTTTCTGTCTCTGTTTCTCTCCGTGTGTGTGTGTGTGTGTGTGTGTGTGTGTGTGTGTGTGTGTGTATGTGTGTGTATGTGTGTCTGTCTGTCTGTCTGTCCGTCCGTCTGCCGGTCTGTCTCTGTATGTCTCTGTCTCTGTGTATCTCTCTCTCTGTCACTGTGTGTCTCTCTCTTTCTGTGTATGTGTGTGTGGTTGTTGGGGAGATAGACTGGACTCTTGAAGAAGCTATCTTGATGTTTAAATGGATTGAGAAATGCCTAGGTGCCTTAGTTAAAGTAGACCTTTGACCATATCTGTGAGGGCATCTCCAGAGATGACAATCGTAGGTGGAAAATCCTGCAGAAACCTGCCTTTAATGTAGCAGCCCCATCCAGCGGGTGGGGCACTCAGATAGAACAAAGGTAAGAAAGGAGAAAGGGGTTTCCTGCTGAAGGGCTGACTTCTCTGCTTCTGGGAAACCCTAAGGAGAGCTTCAGTATTCGAACACTCTCCCTTGCTTTTATGATGGTGCAGGCAGTTGGCCTCAGACTGAAACCTCAGAAACCAAGAGCCAAAATGAGTCCTTCTTCATTTTAAATTATCTTTCATAATTTGTCAAAAGACTAAAAAACAATAAAAATATTTCTGTAGAGTCAATTTTCATGTCAAACCTGTGATTATTTAACATTGGTTATATCTGGTGATTCCAACTTGAGCCTTCCAGGGCTTCCTTGAAATGTTTTAACACCCATTCTTTGTTCTTTATGCAACTGTGCTGCCTCCTAAAGTTCCTGCTTCCAAAAGTTTACAGCAATGTTATGTTGATGGGCAGCCCCTCTTTTATTTTTTCATCATTATGAACTTATATTTCTTAATTTCTTTGCTATCATTTTCAGAGCCAAGGGAAGATAAATAGTTCAAATATGTTTTTAAGTTCCCATACTTTGAGGTTCTAGGGGTTGGTATGTATATTTTGAAAGTCACAGAAAGACAAATCTTTGATTGATGTCTATAGGTAAGAACAATTTTATTTATATTAACTATAATATAGAAGTAAAGGACACTGAATACAGTCCACTCCCAGTTGTTTAAAGAGAGACCAGACAGGAGCTGGACTCTAGAAGGGCATGTGTGAGGGTCTGGGGAGGGGGCTGTATATGTGACTGTAAAATGAGGCTTGTCATGCTGGCTGGTGACTACCTCCCAGGGGAAATTAATTCTCCATTGTACTGTCAGGCCCGAGTTTTAAGCCAGCATCTGAGAATGGAGCCTGCTTCTTAATTCAGACTTAGCCTGTTGGTTGTTTATGTCAAGAGTATAGCAAGTGATGGTTCCATTATAGAATATTGATTGCTTTTAATGAATATGAAGGAAAAGATTGTGGCTCCATAGGATAGTGAATATAATGCAATTTAGCTCAGTCTTATTCCATTGTCTCTGTGGTTTCTGTTTTCAGAAACAGCTGGGATATTTTGGGGAAGTGATTTCTTAAAATGTGGCCAAACAGACCCTTCTGTCTCTTGGATTTCCTCTTGCCTTTACTCCTCTGCTGCCATTCAACATGGCTTTTCTTGAATGAAAAATTTTGATATTTGAATTTTTCCAGGTTCTAAGAGTTCTACTTTGGGGAGCTTTTAACCAGGATGACTAAGAATTCTTGCAGCATGAAAGTACAACAAAAAGTCAGGGTGTGTGCCATATATAATAATAACGTAACGTTGGTAAGACATTCTGCTTTGTCCCCGTGTGATCATTCAGATCATTCAGTCAGTTTTCACTCATGGCTCTCAAATTGTTATTGGCCAGGGCTCAGGGCAGGATGTGCTTGGCAGAGAGAATAAAGCTTAATGGAGATTGATACTTGAAAGGGTTAAGTTCTAATGATTTTTCCTTTACATCTTGTATATGTATAATTGTTTTTAATATATGCATAATTGTGCAGACACATACACATGCACAACTTGAGGTCACCCTCAAATTTCTGTCTTGTTTGTAACCTTATTTGAACAATTTCTTGTTTCTTGTTGTCTATACTGGACTATCTAGCCCCGAAGCTTCCAGAAATTTTCCTGAGTCTGTCTCTACCTCCTGTACTGAGACATAGGAGTGCTAGGTTTATAGGCAGAGGCTACAGAATTGTACTTTATGTGGGTTCTGGGGTCTGAATGCTGGTCCTCGGGCTTGCACACTAAGCATCTTATACATGGATCTGTCCTTCTAGCCAAAATTTTAATATAAATATACACATGTTTCCTGTGATTTTAATATTATAAGAAAGGAATGAATAACTATAAATTTACAATGATAACTAGAAAGGGATGGAGCTGAACATAATTTTGTAATACATCTCTGGGGCAGAAAGAATTAGAGGCAGCAGAGGCAGGATAAGTGGAAATCACAGCTTTTCTGCATGCAAAAAGGTTCGAGGTTTACTCTTGTCATGTACAGTTATTATCAGAAAGTCACAGATATGCAAACAGGAAGATAGGCTAAGTGCCAGCATTTGAAACAGGTTCCACCATTCTCAACTTTGGCACATGAACTTATATGTACCAAGAAAGGTTAAAATCATAAAATCTGTGACTTCCTGTTGTTGGCATCTTCTTGGTCCTTTGGTCTTTTCATTTATTCAAAGGTAGGACTAGGTTTGATTATTTATAGCAGTTGTCAGCATATTTCTATGGATCCCTAGGTTACTGGGACATTTTTATTGGCCAGGTAACATGGCCAAGAGGAAGCTGAACAAGAACTATTGTCCCTTCCTCTAACTCCTGTTGATATATTTTAGAACAGAATCAAATGGAAGCTTGAGGTGACTTTATTATCAGACCTAAGATACAATTTCACCAAAGTTGGTCTTGAAGAATCAATAACTTTATGTATACTTCTTCCTGGAATGTGGGTGAAGGAGGTACTTACAGAAGCATGGATGAGTCAAAGCCAGCTGTACCACCCAAAAGTTTACCCACATCATGGGCTGAAAGTAGAAAAGCTGCATCTTTGGAGCACAGGCATCACCCGGAGTCTGCTCCAGGTCTGGGGGAAGGATGGGTGTCTTCACAGCTCTTTCCCTCGCAGTTGTTGATACTCAGCACCTCTCTTCCCACCTGAAGGAGGAACTGTTTCAATTCAGATAAAGTTACTGCACAAGTTACAACCAAAGAACTCTCTGTCTACTGGTTCCCAATGCCTTACTGGAGATTGGTGTTTTGGGGAAGCAACTGTGACATGGATTAACCAGTTATCATCTCCCTATGGGTTTTCTTCTTTGATAATTTTAAATGTCTAGATCTCTGTTTGGTATATATCCAGGTGATCAAGGTGTATTTATTGAATTACTGAATTACTAACTAATTTACTTACATGTTTGAAAGTTACAATTGAGGTCACTCCTCTCTGTTGGGCATTTATTATTTTTTTCCTGTAATTATTCTAATAGAGTTACAGCCTGGCTCGCTGTCCTCTACAGCAAGTATAAAGTCTGTCTTTTCAGTAAAAAGCTGAACCTTCTCTGCTATATAGCACATGGCAGAGTCCAAGAATGTGGTAACAGCACAGTGGAGAGTTGAGTTCTCCAAGAGGCAGTCACCAGCCAGCATGACGAGCTTCATGTCATGTATATGTAAAGGACACAACATATGTAAAGACATATATTTAATAAAGTCATATATTACATGACAAAGGCAGGCTTTGAGTCTAGGTCTACAGAATTTCAGAGCATGAGTGTCCAGTTCAATGACTTTCAAGCACCTGGGCTAGCTTCATCCGATTGGGTAATTCCAGGATTTGGCTTCAGTAAATCACAGAATTTTATGCTGTTAATCAAGGGAGCGGAAGAAGATATCGCCTATAAGTTCCATCTTTGTGTGTGTGTGTATGTGTGTGTGTGCTCTTATTCATGCTAAGTGTGTGTGTGTGTGTGTGTGTGTGTGTGTGTGAACTATGAGGACTAGGAGCAATTATAATGTCATAGGGCAACCGAACACTTATTTGGAATATGTTTCTCTCTTACCAAATAGCACTGGTAATGGAAAAATGACATTTAACAATATTCATAGCAGTTTAAAGCCCATTGAACACAATAAGACAAACATTTAGCTGTCTGGAGAGCTTGAGCAGCATGGTGGGAAGGGAAACTGTTTAAGAATATGACCATTAAATTTTTTTGTTTGTCTCTCCTCTTTTCCCATCAAGTAATTAAAGTTCTTCACTCATTTGAAAATGGCTCAGATTTAATTTCTTTCTGTTAAGCACCTCCATTTTTCAGCTCAGAAAAAAGGCTATTAACATTCACATTACCCATTACAACCTCCTTTGTAATATGAAATTTATATGGGAAATGCTAATTGGACGTTCATCATCGTAAAGATAATGATTTCTGTACTTTTGGTGGTGATAATGAAGATGAAAGATGAAAATGATATACAACAAAAGTGGGACTTTTTTCATTTCCCATTGAATGGAGGCTTTCTGTTTCCAGATTTAGTGACAAAGAAGGGCAGAGACAAGAGCCCAAGGTAGGGTGTAAATTGTAAGGACCACGGTGTCCATCTGGGAACTCTTCAGTTACTTAATCCCTGCTAATTAATCTAGTTCCAGATGAAGGAATTGGAAAGATTTGTTTCTCAAAGTCAGGTGTCTTCAAAGACCGTTTGCAGTCCTGCCTACCACCTTATGGGTAAGAGACTCTCTCTCCATCCTGCCTCTTCCTCTGTGTCAGGAGTAGACCTAGCAGAGTTGACTACATTACTAAGAGTATTAGGCAGGCTCCAGGGCCCTTTCCCACCAAGCCCTGCCACATCACTGGGCTTTCTGATGCAGTCCAGGTTAATTTATAGGAAACTGACTCTGCATGAACATGGTATGGTCAGGATGAAAAGGCAGTCTTGTTTCAGTAGCCTATCACAGTCCAAAAGCGTTTTTCAGTTAAGTGGAAATCACTGACTTTTCTATGTGTAAGGGAAGGGACTTAAGTGTGTGCAGGGATTTAACTGCACACACTTGGTGAGAATAACACAAGCATTCCTTTATTTTTATGCTTTTATTTTTGAGACAGGATCTACCTTATGCATCCCTGGTTGGCCTAGAACTTAAGGTGTAGCTGAGAGTGACCTTCAACTTCTGACCCTTTTGGTCACTGCTTCTTACTTGCTGGGATTGCAGCTTGTGCTGCCAGCCCTGGGTTTAATGCAGTGCTGGGGTGTTGAACCCAGAGCTTTATGACTGCCAAGAAAGTACTCTCCAAGCTGGGATGCATCCCCTATCCCTGAAAATAGAGTTTCATTTGTATACATCTCAAGCAACCACGTAAGCTGTTTTCCCCACATAAGGATTACATTTTGCAAAATTAATTTTAAAGATGTACAGTCAAGAGTTGGTCTTACACCTGCAGCTGCAACCTTGATTCCCTATGCTGCAGGGAAGGGTATCCAGGCAGTGACATGGTACTACCAGTTACAGATGAGTGGCCTCACAGAGCAAATCAATAGCTATGCTCTAGGCTCCTTGACTCTACTTCGTACTTGAGTCTCTTCTTCAGGGATTACACATGTGTTTATTCATTTGTCCATTCATTGTTTCAACAAATGTATCTTGCTGTGTATTCTGGGCATTGGGATATGAAATTGTTTTATGAAACAGCTTACTCTTTTAATATTTTCTTGACTCACCATATCCCTTTTAATTTAAGCTCATTTCAGGACATGGAACTTTTTTTTTTAACATGGCATAGACCTCTAGGGTGCCTGAAGCTAATGCAGGTTAAGAAAAATCTTTCCTTAAATAAAGAAAACTGAAAAAATTGATGATGCTAATATTTCAGTGTTTTTCCTCAATCCTTTTTTAAAAATTAATTTATTTAAAATGTCAATAAAACTTTGAAAATTATTTAATTAATATTGCATCCTGATCCTTCCCCTCCCTCCTCTCCTCCCAGACATTCCCTTTCCTTTCCCCCAACACTCCCCACCCTTTCTCCTCAGAGAAGGGGGACATTCCATGGATTTCAGCCTGTCTTGGCATATCAAGTTGTAGTAGGACTGGGAGCATCTTTTATTGAGGCTAGACAAGGCTGTTCAGTTAGGAGAAAGGAATCCAAAGGCAGGCAATGGAGTTAGAGACAGACCCTGCTTTTGCTGTTAGATGTCCCACATAAGGAACAAGATGAACATCTGTTACATATGTGGAGGAGGACTAGGTCAGTCCCATGCATGTTCTCCGGTTGGTACTTCAGACTCTGTGAAAACCCATGGGCCCAGGTTAGTTGATTCTGTAGGTTTTCTTGTGGTGTCCTTGAAGAAGATCCAGAGATTTCAATGTAGTTTGAAGGTTTCATGGCTCAGATGGAATCCTCATCCCTCCTTTGGAAGTCTTGCCTGGTTACAGGAGGTGGACCGTTTTATGTTCCATATCTCCTATTTGTAGGAGTCTTAGGGTCTTCTTCATAGATTCCTGGGAGTTCCCATTGCCTTAGAGTTTTGGCTTCACCCAGAGATACCCTCCCTATCCCAATTCCAGTTCTCTCTCCCAGTTCTCTTTCCAACCATCCTCCCCATACTTGATCCCTGCTATTCCCCTCCCTGCCCCATCTCCTGCCCAGTTCCCCCTCTCCATTTAACTCAGGTGTCTATGTTATTTCCCCTTCTCAGTGAGATTTGAGCATCCTCCTTTGGGCTATAGTTTTACTTAGCTTCTTGGGGTCTGTGGATTGTAGCATAGTTATCCCGTACTTTCAGCTAATATTCATTTATAAGTGAGTACATACCATGCATGCCCTTTTGGGTCTGAGTTACCTCACAGAAAGTCATATTTTCTAGTTCCTTCAATTTGCCTACAAAACTCACAATGCCCATGTTTTTAATAGCTGAGTAGTAGTTCATTGTATAAATGTGTCACATTATCTTAATTTATTCTTTGGTTGAGGGACATTTAGGTTGTTTCCAATTTCTGTGTATTAGGAATAAAGCTATGAACATAGTAAGTAGAGCAAGTATCCTTGTGGTATAGTGGAGCATCTTTTGGGTATATATCCAGAAGTAGTATAGCTGGGTCTTGAGGTAGAACTCTCAAGAACTCTGAGAAACTGCCAAATTGATTTCTTAAATGGTTGTACAAGTTTGCACTCCTACCAGCAGTGGAAGAGTGTTCTTCTTGCTCCACATCCACACCAGCATGTGCTGCTTGTTTGAGATTTTATATTAGACATTTTGATAAGGAGAAGGTAGAATCTCTGAGTTGTTTTGATTTGCATTTCCCTGATGACTAAGAACGTTGAACATTTCTTTAAGTTTTTCTCAGCCATTAAAGATTCCTCTGTTGAGAATTCTGTTTAGTTCTGTACCCTATTTTTTAATTGGGTTGTTTGGTTTGTTGCTATCTAATTCTTGAGATCCTTATATATTTTGGATATCAGCCCTCTGTTGGATGTAGGGATGGTAAATATTTTTTCCAATAATGTAGGCAGTTGCTTTGTCCTTTTGATGGTAACCTTTGATTTACAAAAGATTTTCAGTTTCATGAGGTCCCATTTATTAATTGTTGATCTTAGTGCCTGAGCTGTTTATGTTCTGTTCAGGAAGTTGTCTCCTATGTTAATGCACTCAAGGATAGTCCCCACTTTTTCTTCTAGTAGATTTAGTGTATGTAGTTCTATGTTGAGGTCTTTGATCCACTTTGATTTGAGTTTTGTGCAAGGTGATAGATATATATCTATTTGCATTCTTCTACATGCAGACATCCAGTTAGAACAGCACTATTTATTGAAGACGCTTTCTTTTTTTCATTGTATGGTTTCAAATTCTTTGCCAAAGCTCAAGTGTCCATAGGTGTGTCGGTTTACTTCTGGGTCTTTGATTTTATTCCATTGATCAATCTGTCTGTTTTTATGCCAATACCATGTGGTCTTTATTGCTCTCTAATACATCTTGAAAACGGAGATGGGGATACCTCCAGAAGTTCTTTTATCATACAAGATTGTTTAAACTATCCTTGGTTTTTGCTTTTTCATATGAAATTGAGAATTTTTCTTTGAAGGTCTGTAAAGAATTGTGTTGGAATTGATGGGAATTGCATTGAATATGTAGATTGCTTTTGGTAAGATGGCCATTTTCACTATATTAATTCTGTGCATGGGAGATCTTTCCATCTTCTCCTATCTTCTTTAACTTTTGTCTTCAAAGATTTTAAATTCTTGTCATACATATCTTTCACTTGCTTGGTAAGAGTTACACCAAGATATTTTATATTATTTGTGGCTATTGTGGAGGGTGATGCTTCCCTAATTTCTTTTTCAGCTTGTTTATCATCTGTATAAATTAGGGTTACTGAGTTTTGTGGGTTTTTAAGTTCAATTTTTATCCAGAGACCTTGCTGAAGTTGTTTATCAGCTGTAGGGTTTCTCTGGTAGAATTTTTGGGGTCACTTATGTATACTATTATATCTGCAAATAGTGGTATTTTGACTTCTACCTTTCCAATTTGTATCTTCTTGACCTCTTTTAGTTTTCTTATAGTTTTAGCTAAAACTTCAAAGTACTATATTGAATAGATATTCAGAGAGTGGGCAGCATTTTCTTATCTTTCTTTTTAGTGAAATTTCTTTAAGTTTCTCCCCATTTAATTTGATGTTGGCTATTGGCTTGATATTTATTGCCTTTTTCTGTTCATGTATGCATCTTGTATTCCTGATCTCCCCAATACTTTCATCATGAAGGAGTGTTAAATTTTGCCAAAGGATCCTTCAGCATCTAATGATATTATCTTGTGTATTTTCTTTCAGTTTGTTTATATGGTTTATGTTGATGGTTTTTTGGTATATTGAACCATCCCTGCATCTCTGGGGTGAAGCCCAGTTTTTCATGGTGGATGATGTTCTTGGATTCAGTTCATATTGTGTTGAGCAGCTTTGGATCAATGTTCATAAGGGAAATTGGTCTTAAGTTCTCTTTCTTTGTTGAGTCTTTTTGTGGCTTAGGTATCAGGCTGACTGTGGCCTCATAGAATGAAGATGGCAGTGTTCTTCTGTTGCTATTTTGTGCAATAGTTTGAGGAGTATTGGTATTATCTCTTCTTTGAAGGTTTGGTAGAATTCTGAGCTAAATCCATCTGATTATGGGCTTTTATTTGGTTGGAAAAATTTTAATGACTGCTTCTATTTCTTTAGGAGTTATAGGACTAGTTAGATAGTTTACCTGATCTTGACTTAACATTAGTAAATGGTATTTATCAAGAAAATTGTCCATTTTGTTTAGATTTTCCAATTTTGTAGGGTACAGGCTTTTGAAGTAAGACCTGATGATTCTTTTGATTTCCTTGGCATCTGTTAGGATGTCCCCCTTTCATTTCTGACTTTGATAATTTCATATTGTCTCACTGCCTTTTAGTTAGTTGATTTTTATTAAAAAACCAAATCTTGGCTTCATTAATTTTTTTGTATTGTTCTCTTTGTTTTTAATTTATTGCTTTTAGACCATAGTTTAATTATTTCCTGCCATCTACTCCTTTTGGGTATGTTTGCTTCTGTTTGTTCTAGAACCTTCAGGTATGTTGTTAAGTTGGTAGTATGAGATCTCTCCAAGCTATTTATGAAGACACTTAATGCTGAAAACACTACTTTCAAGGTATTACATTAAGTGGGACCATACTTTATTGGGCCTAGAGTTCAGCTCCAATGTGAACATCAAGAATTTAAGAGAAGTAATAAAATACAATTTTAAAACTGGGGATGACAATAATTAAAGAAACTTTAGTAAAGCTCAAAGCACACATTGCACCTCATACAATAATAGTGGGAGACCTCAACACACCACTTTCACCAATGGACAGATCATGGAAACAGAAACTAAACAGGGACACAGTGAAACTAACAGAAGTTATGAAACAAATGGACCTAAAGGATATCTACAGAACATTTTATCCTAAAACAAAAGGATATACTTTCTTCTCAGCACCTCATGGTACCTTCTCCAAAACTGACCACATAATTGGTCACAAAACATATACAAAAATATTGAAATTGTCCCATGCATTCTATCAGATCACCATTGACTAAGGCTGATCTTCAATAACAAAATAAATAATAGAAAGCCAACACACACATGGAAACTGAACAACACTCTTCTCAATGATAACTTGGTCAAGGAAGGAATAAAGAAATAAATCAAGGACTTTTTGGAGTTTAATGAAAATGAAGCCACAACATACCCAAACGTATGGGACACAATAAAAGCATTTCTAAGAGGAAAATTCATAGCTCTGAGTGCCTCCAAAAAGAAACTAGAGAGAGCACACATTAGCAGCTTGACAACACACGTAAAAGCTCTAGAACAAAAGGAAGCAAATTCACTAAAGAGGAGTAGACAGCAGGAAATAATCAAACTCAGGGGCGAAATCAACCAAGTGGAAACAAGAAGAACTATTCAAAGAACCAACCAATCAAGGAGCTGGTTCTTTGAGAAAATCAACAAGATAGATAAACCCTTAGCCAGACTCACTAGAGGGCACAGGGAAAGTATTCTAATTAACAAAATCAGAAATGAAAAGGGAGACATAACAACAGATCCTAAAGAAATCCAAAACACCATCAGATCCTTGTACAAAAGGCTATACTCAACAAAACTGGAGAGCCTGGTTGAAATGGACAAGTTTCTAGACAGATACCAGGTACCATAATTAAATCAGGATCAGGTTACTGATCTAAACAGTCCCATATCCCCTAAAGAAATAGAAGCAGTCATTAATAGTCTCCCAACCAAAAAAAGCCCAGGACCAGATGGGTTTAGTGCAGAGTTCTATCAGACCTTCAAAGAAGATCTAATCCCAGTTCTTCACAAAGTATTCCACAAAATAGAAGTAGAAGGTACTCTACCCAACTCATTCTATGAAGCCACAATTACTCTGATACCTAAACCACAAAAAGACCCAACAAAGATAGAGAACTTCAGACCAATTTCCCTTATGAATATCGATGCAAAAATCCTCAATAAAGTTCTTGCTAACCGAATCCAAGATCACATCAAAACAATCATCCATTCTGACCAAGTAGGTTTCATCCCAGGGATGCAAGGATGGTTCAATATATGGAAATCAATCAATGTAATCCAGTATATAAACAAACTCAAAGACAAAAACCACATGATCATCTCATTAGATGCAGAAAAAGCATTTGACAAAATCCAACACCCATTCATGATAAAAGTCTTGGAAAGATCAGGAATTCAAGGCCCATACCTAACCATGATAAAAGCAATCTACAGCAAACCAGTAGCCAACATCAAAGTAAATGGTGAGAAGCTGGAAGCAATCCCACTAAAATCAGGGACTAGACAAGGCTGACCACTCTCTCCCTACATATTCAACATTGTACTTGAAGTCCTAACCAGAGCAATTCGACAACAAAAGGAGATCAAGGGGATACAAATTGGAAAGGAAGAAGTCAAAATATCACTTTTTGCAGATCATATAATAGTATATATAAGTGACCCTAAAAATTCCACCAGAGAACTCCTAAGCCGGATAAACAGCTTCAATGAAGTAGCTGGATATAAAATTAACTCAAAAAAGTCAACAGCCTTTCTGTACACAAAGGATAAACAGGCTGAGAAAGAAATTAGGGAAACAACACCCTTCTCAATAGTCATAAATAATATAAAACACCTTGGTGTGACTCTAACTAAGGATGTGAAAGATCTGTACGACAAGAACTTCAAGTCTCTGAAGAACGAAATTAAAGAAGATCTCAGAAGATGGAAAGGTCTCCATGCTCATGGATTGACAGGATCAATATAGTAAAAATGGCTATCTTGCCAAAAGCAATCTACAGATTCAGTGCTATCCCCATCAAAATTCCAACTCAATTATTCAAGGAATTAGAAAGGGCAATCGGCAGATTCATCTGGGATAACAAAAAACCTAGGATAGCAAAAACTCTTCTCAAGGATAAAAGAACCTCTGGTGGAATCACCATGCCTGACATAAAGCTGTACTATAGAGTAATTGTGATAAACACTGCATGATACTGGTATAGTGACAGACAAGTAGACCAATGGAACAGAATTGAAGACCCAGAGATGAACCCACACACCTATGGTCACTTGATCTTTGACAAGGGAGCAAAAACCATCCAGTGGAAAAAAGACAGCATTTTCAACCAATGGTGCTGGCACAACTGGTGGTTATCATGTATAAGAATGTGAAATGATCCATTCCTATCTTCTTGTACTAAGATCAAATCTAAGTGGATTAAGGAACTCCGAATAAAACCAGAGACACTGAAACTTATAGAGGAGAAAGTAGGGAGAAGCCTGGAAGATATGGGTACAGGGTTAAAGTTTCTGAATAGAACAGCAATGTCTTGTGCTGCAAGATCTAGAATCAATAAATGGGACCTCATAAAGTTGCAAAGCTTCTGCAAGGCAAAAGACACCGTCAATAAGACAAAAAGACCACCAACAGATTGGGAAAGGATCTTTACCTATCCTAAATCAGATAGGAGACTAATATCCAATATATATAAAGAACTCAAAAAGGTACACTCTAGAAAATCAAATAACCCCATTAAAAAATGGGGCTCAACCGGGGTACCTTGCCAGCGGAGTCGCCTGACACCCGCAAGGGCCCACACAGGATTCCCCACGGGATCCTAAGACCTCTGGTGAGTGGAACACAGTGTCTGCCCCAATCCAATCGCGCAGAACCTGAGACTGCGGTAAATAGGGCAGCAAACTACCCGGGCCTGACCTGGGGCACAAGTCCCTTCCACTCCACTCAACCACCGGGGTACCTTGCCAGTGGAGTCGCCTGACACCCCCAAGGGCCCACACAGGATTCCACACGGGATCCTAAGACCTCTAGTGAGTGGAAAACAACTTTTGCCAGGAGTCCGGTTCCAACACCAGATATCTGGGTACCTTCCCTGCAAGAAGAGAGCTTGCCTGCAGAGAATACTCTGCCCACTCAAACTAAGGAGAGAGCTACCCTCCCAGGTCTGCTTATAGAGGCTAACAGAGTCATCTGAAGAACAAGCTCTTAACAGAGACAACTATAACAGCTAGCTTCAGAGATTACCAGATGGCCAAAGGCAAACGTAAGAATCCTACTAACAGAAATCAAGACCACTCACCATCATCAGAACGCAGCACTCCCACCACACCTAGTCCTGAGCACCCCAACACAACCGAAAATCTAGACCCAGATTTAAAAACATTTCTCATGATGATGATAGAGGACATCAAGAAGGACTTTCATAAGTCACTTAAAGAATTACAGGAGAGCACTGCTAAAGAGTTACAGGCCCTTAAGGAAAAGCAGGAAAACACAACCAAACAGATAGAAGTCCTTAAAGAAAAACAGGAAAACACATCCAAACAGGTGATGGAAATGAACAAAACCATACTAGAACTAAAACGGGAAGTAGACACAATAAAGAAATCCCAAAGCGAGGCAACGCTGGAGATAGAAACCCTAGGAAAGAGATCTGGAACCATAGATGCGAGCATCAGCAACAGAATACAAGAAATGGAAGAGAGAATCTCAGGTGCAGAAGATTCCATAGAGAACATGGACACAACAGTCAAAGAAAATACAAAATGCAAAAGGATTCTAACTCAAAACATCCAGGAAATCCAGGACACAATGAGAAGACCAAACCTACGGATAATAGGAATTGATGAGAATGAAAATTTTCAACTTAAAGGGCCAGCTAATATCTTCATCAAAATAATAGAAGAAAACTTCCCAAACATAAAGAAAGAGATGCCCATGATCATACAAGAAGCCTACAGAACTCCAAATACACTGGACCAGAAAAGAAATTCCCCCCGACACATAATAATCAGAACAACAAATGCACTAAATAAAGATAGAATATTAAAAGCAGTAAGGGAGAAAGGTCAAGTAACATATAAAGGAAGGCCTATCAGAATTACACCAGACTTTTCACCAGAGACTATGAAAGCCAGAAGAGCCTGGACAGATGTAATACAGACACTAAGAGAACACAAATTCCAGTCCAGGCTACTAAACCAAGCCAAACTCTCAATTACCATAGATGGAGAAACCAAAGTATTCCACGACAAAACCAAATTCACACAATATCTTTCCACGAATCCAGCCCTTCAAAGGATAATAACAGAAAAGAAGCAATACAAGGACGGAAATCAGGCCCTAGAAAAAGCAAGAAAGTAATCCTTCAACAAACCTAAAAGAAGACAGCCACAAGAACAGAATGCCAACTCTAACAACAAAAATAAAAGGAAGCAACAATTACTTTTCCTTAATATCTCTTAATATCAATGGACTCAATTCCCCAATAAAAAGACATTGACTAACAGACTGGCTACACAAACAGGACCCAACATTCTGCTACTTACAGGAAACCCATCTCAGGGAAAAAGACAGACACTACCTCAGAGTGAAAGGCTGGAAAACAATTTTCCAAGCAAATGGTCTGAAGAAACAAGCTGGAGTAGCCATTCTAATATTGGATAAAATCGACTTCCAAACCAAAGTTATCAAAAAAGACAAGGAGGGACACTTCATACTCATCAAAGGTAAAATCCTCCAAGAGGAACTCTCAATTCTGAATATCTACGCTCCAAATGCAAGGGCAGCCACATTCATTAAAGATACTTTAGTAAAGCTCAAAGCACACATTGCACCTCACACAATAATAGTGGGAGACTTCAACACACCACTTTCATCAATGGACAGATCATGGAAACAGAAACTAAACAGGGACACAGTGAAACTAACAGAAGTTATGAAACAAATGGACCTGATAGATATCTACAGAACATTTTGTTTTAAAACAAAAGGATATAACTTCTTCTCAGCACCTCACAGGACCTTCTCCAAAATTGACCATATAATTGGTCACAAAACAGGCCTCAACAGATACAAAAATATTGAAATTGTCCCATGTATCCTATCAGACCACCATGGCCTAAGACTGATCTTCAATAACAACATAAATAATGGAAAGCCAACATTCACATGGAAACTGAACAACACTCTTCTCAATGATACCTTGGTCAAGGAAGGAATAAAGAAAGAAATTAAAGACTTTTTAGAGTTTAATGAAAATGAAGCCACAACGTACCCAAACCTATGGGACACAACGAAAGCATTTCTAAGAGGGTCACTCATAGCTCTGAGTGCCTCCAAGAAGAAACGGGAGAGAGCACATACTAGCAGCTTGACAACACATCTAAAAGCTCTAGAAAAAAAGGAAGCAAATTCACCCAAAAGGAGTGGACGGCAGGAAATAATCAAACTCAGGGGTGAAATCAACCAAGTGGAAACAAGAAGAACTATTCAAAGAATTAACCAAACGAGGAGTTGGTTCTTTGAGAAAATCAACACGATAGATAAAGCCTTAGCCAGACTCACTAGAGGGCACAGGGACAAAATCCTAATTAACAAAATCAGAAATGAAAAGGGAGACATAACAACAGATCCTGAAGAAATCCAAAACACCATCAGATCCTTGTACAAAAGGCTATACTGAACAAAACTGGAAAACCTGGATGAAATGGACAAATTTCTGGACAGATACCAGGTACCAAAGTTGAATCAGGATCAAGTTGACCATCTAAACAGTCCCATATCCCCTAAAGAAATAGAAGCAGTTATTAATAGTCTCCCAGCCAAACAAAGCCCAGGACCAGACGGGTTTAGTGCAGAGTTCTATCAGACCTTCAAAGAAGATCTAATTCCAGTTCTGCACAAACTATTTCACAAAATAGAAGTAGAAGGTACTCTACCCAATTCATTTTATGAAGCCACTATTACTCTGATACCTAAACCACAGAAAGATCCAACAAAGATAGAGAACTTCAGACCAATTTCTCTTATGAATATCGATGCAAAAATCCTCAATAAAATTCTTGCTAACCGAATCCAAGAACACATTAAAGCAATCATCCATCCTGACCAAGTAGGTTTTATTCCAGGGATGCAGGGATGGTTTAATATACGAAAATCCATCAATGTAATCCATTATATAAACAAACTAAAAGACAAAAACCACATGATCATCTCGTTAGATGCAGAAGATCATTTGACATAATCTAACACCCATTTATGATAAAAGTCTTGGAAAGATCAGGAATTTAAGGCTCATACCTAACCATGATAAAAGCAATCTACAGCAAATCAGTAGCCAACATCAAAGTAAATGGTGAGAAGCTGGAAGCAATCCCACTAAAATCAGGGACTAGACAAGGCTGACCACTCTCTCCCTACATATTCAACATTGTACTTGAAGTCCTAGCCAGAGCAATTCGACAACAAAAGGAGATCAAGGGGATACAAATTGGAAAGGAAGAAGTCAAAATATCACTTTTTGCAGATCATATGATAGTATATATAAGTGACCCTAAAAATTCCACCAGAGAACTCCTAAGCCTGATAAATAGCTTCAATGAAGTAGCTGGATATAAAATTAACTCAAGCAAGTCAATGGCTTTTCTGTACACAAAGGATAAACAGGCTGAGAAAGAAATTAGTGAAACAACACCCTTCTCAATAGTCACAAACAATATAAAATACCTTGGCATGACTCTAACTAAGGAAGTGAAAGATCTGTACGAGAAGAACTTCAAGTCTCTGAGGAAAGAAATTAATGAAGATCTCAGAAGATGGAAAGATCTCCCATGCTCATGGATTGGCAGGATCAACATTGTAAAAATGGCTATCTTGCCAAAAGCAATCTACAGATTCAATGCAATCCCCATCAAAATTCCAACTCAATTATTCAAGGAATTAGAAAGGGCAATCTGCAAATTCATCTGGAATAACAAAAAACCTAGGATAGCAAAAACTCTTCTCAAGGATAAATGAACCTCTGGTGGAATCACAATGCCTGACCTAAAGCTGTACTACAGAGCAATTGTGATAAAAACTGCATGATACTGGTATAGTGACAGACAAGTAGACCAATGGAACAGAATTGAAGACCCAGAGATGAACCCACACACCTATGGTCACTTGATCTCTGACAAGGAAGCAAAAACCAACCAGTGGAAAAAAGACAGCATTTTCAACATATGGTGCTGGCACAACTGGAGGTTATCATGTAGAAGAATGTGAAATGATCCATTCCTATCTCCTTGTCCTAAGGTCAAATCTAAGTGGATTAAGGAACTCCACATAAAACCAGAGACACTGAAACTTTTAGAGGAGAAAGTAGGGAAAAGCCTGGAAGATATGGGTACAGGGGAAAAATTCCTGAATAGAACAGCAATGGCTTGTGCTGTAAGATCGAGAATCGATAAATGGGACCTCATAAAGTTGCAAAGCTTCTGCAAGGCAAAAGACACCGTCAGTAAGACAAAAAGACCACCAACAGATTGGGAAAAGATCTTTACCTATCCTAAATTAGATAGGAGACTAATATCCAATATATATAAAGAACTCAAGAAGGTGGACTCCAGAAAATCAAATAACCCCATTAAAAATGGGGCTCAGAACTGAACAAAGAATTCTCACCTGAGGAATACCGAATGGCAGAGAAGCACCTAAAAAATTGTTCAACATCCTTAATCATCAGGGAAATGCAAATCAAAACAACCCTGAGATTCCACCTCACACCAGTCAGAATGGCTAAGATCAATAATTCAGGTGACAGCAAATGCTGGCAAGGATGTGGAGAAAGAGGAACACTCCTCCATTTTTGGTGGGATTGCAAGCTTGTACAACCACAACATGTAAATGAGGAAAATATCTAATAAAAAAATTAATCAGTCTGGCGGTTCCTCAGAAAATTAGACATAATACTACCAGAGGATCCTCTGCTGGGCATATATCCAGAAGATGTTCCAACCGGTAAGAATGACACATGCTCCACTATGTTCATAGCAGCCTTATTTATAATAGCCAGAAGCTGGAAAGAACCCAGATGCCCCTCAACAGAGGAATGGATACAGAAAATGTGGTACATTTACACAATGGAGTACTACTCAGCTATTAAAAGGAATGAATTTATGAAATTCCTAGGCAAATGGATGGACCTGGAGGGTATTATCCTGAGTGAAGTACCACAATCACAAAAGAACTCAAATGATATGTACTCACTGATAAGTGGATGTTAGCCCAAAAACTTTGGATACCCAAGATATAAGATATAATTTGTTAAACTCATGAAACTCAAGAAGAACAAAGAACAAAGTGTGGACACTGTGCCCCTCCTTCAAATTGGGAACAAATCACCCATGGAAAGAGTTACAGAGATAAAGTTTGGAGCTGTGAAGAAAGGATGGACCATCTAAAGACTGCTATATCCAGGGATCCATTCCATAATCAGTGTCCAAACGCTGACAACATTGCATACACTAGCAAGATTTTGCTGAAAGGACCCAGATATAGCTGTCTCTTGTGAGACAATGCCGGGGGCTAGCAAATACAGAAGTGGATGCTCACAGTCAGCTATTGGATGGATCACAGGGCCCCCAATGGAGGAGCTAGAGAAAGTACCCAAGGAGCTAAAAGGATCTGCAACCCTATAGGTGGAACAACAATATGAACTAACCAGTACTCCAGAGCTCTTGACTCTAGCTGCATATGTATCAAAAGATGTCCTAGTCGGCCATCACTGGAAAGAGAGGCCCATTGGACTTGCAAACTTTATAAAGCCCCAGTACAGGGGTATGCCAGGGCAAAAAAGGTGGGTAGGGGAGTGTATTGGGGACTTTTTGGGTAGCATTGGAAATGTAAATGAGGAAAATATCTAATAAAAAAATTAATTCTAAAAAAAAAAAAAAAGAAAAGAAAACTGCTGCTTTTAAGTGTCCAGGGACCTCAGATCGATTCCCAGAACACATATTTCAAAAGCCGGGCATGGTAGAATGTGCTTGCAATCCCAATGCTAAGGAGGTGGAGACAGGTCGGATCACTGTCACCAGGAATTGCTGGTCAGCTAGTCCAGGCTTCTCTCATGACCAGCTTGTCATGGTCCCAAGACAAAAGAGAGACCTTGCCTCAAAAAAAAAAAAAAAAAAAAGAAACAAAAAAAAAAAAACCCAAAAACCAAAAACCAAAAAAACATACACACACACAAAAAAAAAAACAAGGCAGAAGGTGTGTTGAGGTTGTCCTCTGACCTTTAAATGCTCACACATGTGAACATGTTCACACACACACACATACACACCACACGCACACACACACACACACACACACAGAGAAAGAGAGAGAGAGAGAGACAGAGAGAGAGAGAGCACAGAATGGGTGCTAGAGATAAGTCTGACTTGCTGACTTGAGGTCACTATGCACAGTTCTCTTCAGCCTTTCTTTTTATTATTGTACCTTTAATAAACTCTTATGTCTTTTCTCCTAAATATTCCTTTTCCTATGAAATCATAATGATACAAATGTGTTATATGCTATTGTATGTCTGTGTTTTATATACAAAAAGTAAGATCAATTTCCTGCTATCTTCCAAGAAAAACGTTTTACGCAATGAGCCTGACTGGTCAGCCCCTGCTGCCTGCTTCCATAAACCCTGAACAGCCTATGCCTAGTTCTAAGAGTAAGTTTATGTTTTTGTGAATTCTCTCTCTCTCTCTCTCTCTCTCTCTCTCTCTCTCTCTCTCTCCCTTTCTCTTCGTGTGTGTGTGTGTGTGTGTGTGTGTGTGTGTGTGTGTGTATGTGTGTGTGTGTGTGTGTATGTAGAGTTGAGCACAGCATAGACTCCTGGGAAGATTGTTAAGTATACTGTCCACGCTGTCTCACCCCTTGCTGTGAGTCTGTCCTGTAGACAAGCAAAGCTGCCTCCCGCACCTGGTTGAGGTCAATGCTGTCCACTTGGTTCTGACCATGCCATGCATTAATCCTGTTTCTTCCCAGATCATCTGGGGACAGCAGTGACATGAGTGCTCATAGATGCTCATAGACCCTCCAATCTGCAGCAGGTTTCCTGGCAACAGAGATGAGGTTAGCAGTTCCTGGAACACAATAGCTTTTAAATATTCTGGAGTGCCTGAAGGATGTGCTCATGGAAGCTTTCTGTAGGAAGGCAATAAATGAATTGATGCCTGTATCTCAACATGCTGTCCTGCATTTGTGTTAAAATGAAGGAACAAGCGAAGGGATTGGGTGGAGAGATAAACTTCTTCATCATCTTTGGCTGTGCCTCCCGCAGCCTAGTATCTCTGTTCTCCCTGAGCCAGTCATGCAGACACACATGGTATAGCTGCAGTATTAAGTTGGGTATGATCTTCCTGTGTGACCATTTCCTCTTTTTTTTTTCTTTTTTATGCCTCACATCTCCAATGTGTTTTCTGCATGGACCACAGCAAGGGTCTCCCTTATCTTTTTGGCTATCTTGGGGTTCTGTCAATGGGGGAACCCTGAGAAGACTTTGGGGAAAGACTGTGACAGCTGGAACATGTATTTTACATGCTCACTCCTTTCATGCTGGGCTGACATGGGCTGAGTAGCAGCTCTAAATACACACCTGTGTTTTGGGTGGTCCTCTTTCCCTGATTCTATTTTGAGCTTACAACAATCACTTTGGTCTTTTATCAGATCTAGGAGTATATACTAACACTGTTTTTTTACTTACCATATCTTAGAATCTTAGGATCATGGTGTTTTAGAGCCTGATGAACAGAGAGAGAGAGAGAGAGAGAGAGAGAGAGAGAGAGAGAGAGAGAGAGAGAGAGAGAGAGAGAGAGAAGCTTTATCCCAGAGTTAGCTAACATAAGCAGGAGTCTTTGTCATGAAGCACACCTTTGGTATGTATACCTACTCCACATTACTGTTTATCTTGTTGTTCAGGGGATTTTGATCAGGGACACAGTCCCCTAATCCACAATCATACAAGGTGTGGGGCTTAACCTTGTTCTAACCTTCTAGAGGACTCTAAAATCCCAGCAACTGATTGGCTATGACAGTTTATTCTGCTTTACCTACTCTTTCTTGAGAAAAACAAAGTTCAGGCCCACATTTTCCTCCCCCTCCCTCTTCTTACTTACTGGCTGTGTGCTTCCAAGGTGCTCATGTCTGGTATGGTAGGCCAACTCCACACCCCCACACTTAAGAATGGTGAACAATGAACTATCTTTTCAGTGGCTACCACCTCCTGATGTGTTTATCTCACAATACTAAAAAGGAAACAAAATCTTTGGGGCTGGTGAGATGACTTAGTGGGTAAAGTCACACACCACAAAGAAAACTGAGTTCAATTCCCCAGGAACTGCATGGTGCAAACACACACACACACCCCACTCACACAAAATAACAAAATAAATAAGAAAGAGAGGAATCATAGCAGAGTATCATTAATAGTGTCAGGGGCTAACTCTGTCACACGGGATGGGTCTCAAGTTGGGGGAGTCATGGTTGGCCACTCCCTCAGTCTCTGCTCCATCTTTATCTCTGCATATCTTGTAGGCAGGACAAATCTTGGGTTGAAAGTTTTGTGGGTGGATTGCTGTCCCCTTCCCTCCTCTGGAAGTCTCAGCTAGGGTTATCCCCATAGACTTTCAGAGTCCTCCCCTGTTCCAGGCCCCCAGTTAGTCCCCAGAGTTGCCCCTTCCGATTTCCTTTCTCACTCCCAGCTCTCATCTGTCTTCACCCCTCTCCTCACACCTGATTGCTATTCCAGTTCCATTCCTTCTCCTCCACAACTCCTTTACTGCCCAGTCCCTCTCTTCATCTACCTCTGATAACCATTTAGGTTCCCTTCTGAGTGAGATTCTCTCATCCTCTCTTCCGATCTCCTTATTAACTGGTTTCTTTGTATCTTTGTATTGTAGCATGGCTATCCTGAACTTTATAGCTAATGTTCTCTTATCAGTTAGTGTATACCATGCATGCCCTTTTGGGTCTGGGTTACTTCACTCAAGATAATATTCTCAAGTTCCATTCATTTGTTTTTAATAGCTGAATAGTACTCCATTGTGTAGATGTACCACATTTTCTTTATCCATTTTCAGTTGAGGGTCAATTAGGTTGTTTCCAGTTTCTGGTTATTACAAATAAAGCTGCTATGAACATAGTTGAGCAAGTGTCCTTGTGGTATAGTGAGGCATCTTTTTTTTTTAATTCATCATTTTATTCATTTACATTTCAAATGATATCCCCCTTCCACAATTCCCCATCCCATCCCCCTCTTCTCCCTCCTCTTTGCCTCTATGAGGGTGTTCTTCACCCACTCATGGACTCCAGCCTCACCGTGCTAGCATCCCCCTACCCTGGGGCATCAAGCCTCCCTCTCCTCCCATTGATGTCAGATAAGGCCATCTTCTGCTATATATGTATCTGGAATCCTGGCTCCCTCCATGACCCTATACATTTGTAGCAAATGTGCAGCTTCATCTTCATGTGGTTTTCCTACCAAGTGGAGTCTCCATCTTTCTTCCCTGACATTGGGTCCCCTTTCCCCTACTTGGACTGTGTGGTTGTGCCTCAGTGGGAGAGGAGGCTCCAAGTCCTGCTGGGAGGAAATACCCCAGGGTGGGATGGTAGCGAAGCGGGGTTCTCTTGCTCTAAGAAGAAAGGGAGCAGGCAATAACAGGAGAGGTTTGTAAGGAGGGTGGGGATTGGAAGAAAGGAGGGTGTGTGCGTGTGATTGGGATATAAAGTGAAAAAGAAGTAAAAGAAAAAAGAAAGGAAAGAAAAAGAAAGAAAGAAATATCTTGGGCACATTTTAAAACTCAGAGCCCAAGCTCCCACATCAGCCAGTTATGGAGGATGGAAAGGTTACTATAGCTGCATCCACAGCACTAACCCAGGGCCACTCTGATTCAGAGAGTCAGCAGGTACCCTACCTTGTCCCTTGGCTACAGGTAAGTATGATTAAACTTAGTCGTGTCCACTGAGTTCATCAGGTGTGAAGAAATGTAGGGATGCTCTGTAGAAGGATATGGAAACGGAATGACTCAGAGAGACTGACCGAGGACTGCAGGGAGCTAATTAAATTAACACCTTTCGTCCCATGCTCTGTACCCAAACCTGATGTGAGGAGGAAGCAATTGACACAAGCAGGTGAAACCTTTCCGGGCTGCATTTGACCTTGCTTATCTTCAGCTATAGTATCTTCTTAGTTGTGAACTTCTGAGATCACCTGACACTTGAACAGATGACAATGGACTTCCAGAGTGCTTCACCAAGGTCATCTCTGTGACTACACTAATGGTTATAGGGTGGTGATTGCCTTGTCCCACCTATCCTTTGGAAAAGGTTTTGTTATATGGATGACATAATGCTAATCTTTGAGTGTTTGCATATTTGGGAAGCCATTGGAGAGACAACCAGGTATAATGATGCTTCCAACTACCTTATACTGGGGCTGAGTTAATTGAAAAGAAAAAGCATACTACATGAGTGCAAAAGGAGACACCCAGAGTTAATAATGCTATTAAATGAACACTTCAGTGCCAGTGGTGGGCTACCCCCTGTGATTTGTTGTCTAGAAAAGCCCCCAGTTACCACAAACCATAAAGGCCATTGATACATCTCTTGATTGTATGCCAAGATTAGATGGTAAGATCGTATTGTTGAAGATACTGAATGCTTTGACAACTAGAGTATGGAAATGCCAGTCAGGATGTGACTTCTCGTGCAACAGTGGCTTGGCTATCTTGGGTAAGACCAATAGCCTTCTGATTGTATTTAAAACCTGGTCCACAAGAGAGAGTTCAAGTCTGCTATAATAAAACAGGACAAAAAACTTGTTGCTGGAGATGTCACAGCTCCCAATGAGGAAGCAATCATTTTATTTGATGGCTGTAATATGCCCATCAAATTGTCCTCTAAATATGTGCTCATGCCATAGATCACTTTTGTAAGCTTTAAATCATTATCACTGGTGATGCACTTGAGAACAAGTGGCCATTGCTGGAGGCATGATGGTGGATATCTACAGTCAACCTCTTCCAAGCTCAGGGATCATTGTAGAAAAGTAGCTAGAACACCATAAGAGCTGGAGGAAGGAGTGGAGTGCTATGTAGCAGTTTTTGCTGAGATTAAAGCTTTCTGCCCTACAACCAGAAGATAAACTATTCAAAATAGCTTCAGGGAGTCCCTGAAATTGACCAAATTTCCGAGGCTCCTCCTTCCCAAGGATAAACAAACATGCCTCAAAAAAGACTGACACCACACCAGCGGTCTAGAAGAAGCAGAAACCAGGTGAGCTGCCTGCAAGAGGTTTTAAACAACCGAGTCACTTGGTAGGGATACTCCACAGGCTGTGGAGCTGTCTGCAGGCTGTGTAGTATGCTCCAGGTTTCAAGATTTGTGTGCTGTCACAGTACTGGGATGGGCTGTGATGATGCAGCTGCCTTTGCGTCATTTCTGCCCCATATAAGTAACTCCTTATCTATATTCCTATTGGGTAACCCCTATAAAACTCATTGGTTTACCAAGCAACCAACCAGTCAACAAACAAAACAAACAACCCCAAAACTCCAGGGCCCCCTTTTGTTTGTTTTCTGAGACAGTGCTTTCTTTGTAAATAGTCTTTTAGAAAGTCCCTCTTTCACAGTTTCAGTAAGATTCGCTACCCAATTCCCCTTGTTCTTGCTGGACTTTTCATGTCTCTGAATCCAGAATTTGTGAAGGTCAGGGCCACACAATGGGGAAATCTCTCAATAGGTTGTGACTTTAATCATTATTTTTCATTTATCAACCCTGGGAAAAAGTGACTAGTGCAATGGCTGGTACCTGTTAGATGCTCAATAAAAACTCAAATTAAGATCTCTTCCCGTCATGATTTGCTCTGTGCCACACTCCATGAATAAATCACACAGAACTGAGTACAACTAGAATGGTTCTTGATATTTTAGTGTTTGAAGTGTCTTTAGAGATGCTTCGATGCTCCCTCCTTCTCTCCTGGTTGACAAATGAATCCATTTGAATATATAAAGGGAACATGTTCCCAGATTAGAGGTAGATTCAAGACTAGAATTCCAATTCCCTGTTCAGTATTTCTTCACACTGTTTAGAAGTAATAGTTGTAGCAATATGCCCAACATTTTTTATTGAGAAATGTATGCTAGGATTGTGTTAAGCAACTCCTGTTCATTAGCTCATTTAATCCTCACCCAACTATCTCAAGTACTTATTATGATTAGCACGAGCCTTATCTTATGCTCCAGGTCCTTGACGCACAGAGACTAAGTAAGTCAATCACAGACACACAGCTATCAAGTGGTAGACATAGGCAAGTTAGGCAATTTGGCCACAGAACTGGTGTCACCTATCTTCCTGGTTTATAAAGTCACATTTGGTGTGGTTTCCATTTGTCTTGCTTCTTTCAAGAAGGAATACACAGGACCAACTCCCACTGTCATTCCCTCTCACATGGGAATTTGATGTGGTATGTGATAGATAGTAAGTGCCCAAACATTATCAACCAATGGCCCAAAATTCTTTGGACTTGTAAGCTGAAGCCATAGCTGTAGTCAGAAGTTAGTGCTAGTTCAGTGGCCTTTGTTTGGTATCTGCTGTAGTCTACCAGTTCCAGGTAACCTTATCCAACTTAACGAAGATGATCCAACTCCAACTCCCTGGAGAAAGAGCATCCTCCTTCCCATAGGCTGAGGGTGGCCTTGTAGCTGACTGTGAGAATCCCTAGAAGAATTTGCTTCGTCTTGCAAAGGAGGGAGACTGGCATTTTTACTTGCCTTGTATTATGAAACTTGTAGTAATAAGACAATTTAATTAGCACAGCAGTTTGAGGTTTTAATAGTTACTGTATTTAAGCAATTTCCTTGGCACTCCTGCTGTTTTATGAAGATATAATTTGGCTCCCAAAAGGAGAAACAACAAGGGCACATCAAGAAAAAGATGGCAATGAGATTCTAGGGGTTAAAATACTCTCCAGCCTAGAGTGAGGGAGTAGTGAGCCAGGATACTCATCTCTACTGGCTTCCTCCAAAGCCTTTCTAATTGTTCACTGTGCTTCATGGAGTAGTTGTGCTGAGAGTTACACTGTGTGACTATTACATTCAAAACTGATAAAGAATTTGATAGGACTTGAATCCATGTTGGTTTGTTTCTACTTGAACAAACAAAACACTGATGTTAGCAAGGAGACAACAATTGAGAAACACACTATTCATGTATAAAAAGATAGTTTATAGAGTTAAGGATGAAGGAAGCACTCAAGGTCCTGGAAGGAAATGGTAGAAACTAGTTCTTATGGTATAGAGGACACAGGGAGATATGTGCTTCCTAGTCAAGGCAGGGTTGATCCTAGATGTGTGTGTGTGTGTGTGTGTGTGTGTGTGTGTGTGTGTGTGTGTGTGTGTGTGTGATGCACAACCAACCATAAGGTATTTATACGACAAGGGTTGGATTACAGTTATTCTAGAGTAGCAGCTGGTATTGATGAAATGGACAGAACAGCTTTTCAGAGACTTCAAAGTGGAGTATCAGCCCAGATTCTTGGCCTCCATAAACTATGAGACAATAAGGGACATAAAGTACATAAGGTACATGCTATCTTATTTGCTTTGTTTTGGGAACACTTTGTTACGTGGCATTAGATAAGAGATACACGTGCTTTTACAATACTAACAAAAAAGCGTGGTTAGAGGAGCCCATCTTTAATAAAGTTAATTTCATATTTTAAAAATGTTTTCAGAGAACCCATATGACTTTACTCTGAATCCCAGTTCAGTTCCAAGTACTTGAACAGGACTGTCTCCCTTTCTAATCCATTGACTACTTTTTGATGCAGGAGTGATTTTTTTTTAAATCAGGTAATTAATATAAAGAGAAGGTATACAGGACAGATGCCCTAGAATTCCAGCTTAGCAATACACATGAAGAAGTTGCACACTTCATGGTCTTGATCCTCCTGACACCAGGTCTTTTTCTCAACAGGCTTGTATTATTTGAAAGTTACATTATAATCAGAATATATGGCATCAATTATTTCACTAGACAAATACTATATATCCATTGAGAAATATAGGGGTGTATGATGCAGACTGATTGGGGTGCCATTTCTTAAGCCCAACCTTAAGTTTGAAGTCAGAGCATAAAGAATCTGGGTGGTATTTCTAAACATTCTCTACATATGTTGTGTCGAGAGGGTGCTGTGCGTTTATGAAAGCACCTAAGGTTTGGAACAGTCTTTCTCAACTGCGTGACAAAGTGAATCTGGCCTCCACAGGACATTTGGAAATGTCTGGTGACAGTTTTGTTTCTCACATTTAGGGGTGGGGAAAGGTGGGCATCTAGTGGGAAGAGATCCAGAATGCTGCTAAGTGTCCAGTGTCACGCTAGATAGCTTGCTCAAATGCTATCTGCCCAACACTTCAGCAGTGTGGAAGCAGATAAACCGTGATCTAGAGACAGTGACAGAGGATCTTAGAATTTACTGTCTAGCACTGGTGAGTTCTCCTTACTCTTAAGCCTGGGAAGGTAATTGGCAGATTTCCAGAATCCAGAGAGTGGTTGTTGGTAAGGATTATGAAAAGTTGTCAAATCAGGCAGAAAGAAATGGCAGGGGCTCACTATCTTGATCATACTTTCTTGATGCTCTTCTGTCAGTGACTAACCAGAGATCAAGTGTGCCCACCGATAGAATTCACATAAGCAGATCTTGAAGGAAACAGTGTAGGGCAGACAAAGACTGAGAGTATATTTGAGGCATGCATGGGAGAAATCTAGTACAGACCTTCTAGGACCCTAGGATGGTTCATCTTAGCTATCAAGAGGGACCCTCATTTGAAGGATTTGCTCCATCCTATTAGACTGGGAATGTGTCTTTGGGGCATTATTTTTTATTGCTAATTGACGTGGGGCATAGTTTCAGTGACGTCATTCCTTAGGAGGTGGGCTTGGGCTGCTTAAGAAGATTGGCTGACCCTGAGCCTGAGAGGTGGTAGAATCCATTTATCACTTCAGTTCTTGCCTAGACCTCCTGCTCTGACTTTCCTCTAGGATGGAGTATAATCTGTCGACTGAGTTAAACCCTCTTTCCTTCAAGTTGGATTGGGTTAGTATTTTATCCAACAATAGAAAGCAGACTAGAACAGGACCTGAATTTGGAAAACGCTTATGTTTACAGGACGCTTCTAGGGGCCATTGTCACCTCTTTGGAACCTTAATTGTGTAAGTATTCTAAGCTATTGTTATTTTCTTACTTCTGAGTGTTAGCGATGGATATGGACTTTCATGGACATAGGTACAAGTTAGTAGAGTGAAAATTTCAGATTTGAATGTATGTAGCCAAAGCACCCATAGTATAATATAAAGAGATGTAGAAAAAGATAGAAAAGAAATGGAAAGGAGTTGCCTATAGCTTGATGCAGAGTTTATTCTGGAGCTGGCCCTTAAAATTGAGGTGAAACCAGCCTGACCTGGGACAAGAGAGACATGGTCATGCTTGAGGTTTCCCTAGACACAGCTCAACAAATGAACCTGGGTCCCTCTGTGTAGAGCTAGCAAGAGGTGAGCACGGAGGGATTGTTGCTGGGAAGAGGGCAGGCGTTTTATTTTCTTGCTTTGTGTTTCAGTCTTAAGATCATGTTACTTATTCTTTTTACAAGACCAGATGAGATGCTTTTGACATGTGCTTAACTGCAAGTGGTTCTGAGGATAATTCCCTGTAATTATTTATCTCTTCAAGGGCAGGGCTCATCTGTGAACCTTAGGCTTTTGTATTCTCAGTGAACAGAAATTACGGGTGGTCAATGTGTGTTTGTTGAAAGAGTGTATGAAAGTACCTTGGAGCCTGTGTGAATAGTGGAAGAACAATGCTGGTCACTGGATCATTGATCATCCATCTTGCCTTGTGCTCTGCAACTCTTTTTTTGTATATCCTATGTTTAGGTGAAGGGTTCTTTGCTTCTCATTCCTATATGCCAAAATAGACTTCTTATACTCACCTTCCTACCCATAGTGCATCCTGCTTTCTGGAGGAAGCATCAGTGTTATTAGAGTGTTACTTTTGAGTTTCTCCCCCAGTGTCCTTTAGGTCTAGAAACAAAGGAGATCATATTCTTTTCCGATGCATGTCTGAAGGATTGATGTATGCTCTATATACTGTTAATCCAGTGATATTATTACCTAAACACTAGACCCACCATTGAGGAAGACTTGGCATTTAGGTTCAGCATGATGGCAGATGTGTCATGTGAACAAGCTATGCCAGAAGATGTGGCTCTGATCTTTAAGGATGATTTTTCATTATTTTAAAATCATGTGTGGGTATATCTCTGCCTCTCTATCTCTGTCTGTTTCTCTGTCTGTCTGTCTCTGTCTTTCTCTGACTCTGTCTCTCTCTGTCTTTCTCTGCCATTGTCTCTGTCTCTCTCTGTCTCTGTCTTTCTCTGTCTGTCTCTCTCTCCTTTCCTCCCCTCTCTGCACAAATGAGTGAAGGGGCCCCTGATGGCAGAATAGGGAATTGGATTTCCTGGAACTGGCGTTAACAAGTCGTTTGTGAGCTGCTAGATGTTGGTGCTGGCAACCAAACTCTGGTTGTCTGGAAAGGCAACACATGCTCTTCACTGAATCATCTTTTTAAATCCCATATGATGTGATTCTTTTTGAGGGCCCTACTTTTAAGCTCTGTAGTGTTCATTCTTCATTTCTGTTCCTTAAACATGAACCTTAAAAAGTTTTCAATAGAATTTTTTAAACGTGTAAATTCCTGAAACCTCTTAAATATGCCTTTAAAAATATGTAAGTTTCAGCCACTCATAACAACCATCAATAGGAAATGTTGGGGAAAAGACTTGAGAATTCACCAAGTGTAGGAAGGACTTTGAGTACAATTTTTTTTCCAGCTTTCCAGAGCTTTATTGACCTAGCACGACAGTATACGTGCTCAGGAATCCACCCTCATTGCCATATTTTGTAGCAGAAACACAAAAGCCAGGTTTGTAAAGAAATATAATGAATATACAATTACGGGTTTTGCCAAAGAATAGTACAAAACACCACATACAGAACCAGGAACCATGTCAGAGAGCTCAAGAAACCCCAGCTGCTAGGAAGGAACCCACCATCTTCCACTCTGCGCAGGTGGCTGGTTCCACATCACAGGCTGTTACCTACTGGGTGGGGGTGGGGGGCATCATTGAGCAAACAAGTGGGGCACGCCTGCAATCTCCATAAGGATCACATGACTGAACTATCTTCCCTTTGTAGACTTGTTTCCCATGTTGCATAGAAAACAGGGGCTATGAAGTGAAGGTCTCTATGTATGAGGTAATACACACGGTGCTATAGCCATAAAGCAACAGAACCGGCTCAGTGGGGCTCAGTCTCCATATTGCCACTGGGAAAACTGCGGCTCAAGTGCAGTGACTACATTACTCAAGTTCTTGAGTTGGAACAATGTTTTTTTTTTTTTTTTTTTTTTTTTTTTTTTTTTTTTTTTCCGAGACAGGGTTTCTCTGTGTAGCCCTGGCTGTCCTGGAACTCACTCTGTAGACCAGGCTGGCCTCAAACTCAGAAATCTGCCTGCCTCTGCCTCCTGAGTGCTGGGATTAAAGGCGTGCACCACCACGCCCGGCTAAGCCAGGATGTCTGTGTACCACCCTTCCTCTGTGCCAGTCCAGGTGAAAATGGTCAGCAAGAGGCCAGGGCTCTTCGGGGTCCTTGCATCTCTTAGTGTAAACAAGCATTGTAGCAGACCCTGTTAGCTTTTTTTTCCCTTTATTTTCCTGTGTAGCTATTTGAAAATAATTATCTTCCTGTGACATGGCTTGCAGTTTTTCTGTGTGGTTCTCTGAAGGTGTTGGTAGTTAGAGGTCATTTCTGATGGAAGGTAAGGTTAAGCTCTGCTTGTTAAAGGTGGTCCATGGTGGGTTTCATTCCTTCCTGCTTCATATTTGCTTTCTGAGGCCTGAAAGAAGGATAAAGCAGAATATTTGAGGCCAGTGCTTTGTCACTTTGTAACTGTCAGACCTGGTGCAAGTTTTCTCCCTGAGACAAACTTGTCTGACCTTCCTCAGGAATGTTTGATGATGGCTAATGGTGGTATTTTCCATTTCCTCTACAAAAAATAAATTGGATTTTTTGTAATCAGTAAATACTTACTTTGTTACCCTAAAAATCAGGTTTCTGAAGTTTCAGACTGTGATAGCTGTTGTGGGGCAGCCATTGACAACAAACAGAAAGGTAGATCCACAATCTGGCAGGCATTTTATTCAACAAACATATGTAGTGTTTATTTTGTGCCAGGTCATGTGATATGTATGTATTACATTTATATGTTATTATATATATTCATATATGTGTGTATACAATTACATTATAGTTATATATAAGGGTATTGACTGCATATTATATAGTTGACACTAATAATTAAAATATTACCCTTAGCATTACATATAAAGTTATTGACTCTGTTGTGAGTCAAATACTATTATTCCCATATTACAAATGAGTAAACTGAGGTACATAGAAGTAAACTACTGTGCCCCAGGTCATATGTCTCATAAGCAGTAGGGACGTAGTTACTCACACCAGAGCAGTTTATGTCCTGGGCTCACACTATTAACTCTGTCCCCTGTTTCCTTTCTGGTGTGCCAAGGAATGAAAGCAACACAGACTCTCCCAGCTAGAGGGACGGCTTCCTATGATGCAGAAGCCAGCCAAGCACATCCTTCTTCCGTCTTGATTAGAATTCTCAGTTCATGCTTAGCTGCCCTGGGATGTTTGGCTGGTTTTGGGTGTGCTGATGTTAAGGGATGATTTGAATGAGTGAGCTTGGGTGCCTCGGGCATTCTCCAGTGCAGACCTTGGTGTTCTAGCAGAGTTAAGTATGAAAACTCACAGATGTCACCACCGCTGGGCCAGTGATCAGGACCCAAAGTAGGATGTGGTAAAATTCATCATACAGACACATTCATAAATGAAACAAAACCTAAACCTTCCTCTGGTTTGTTTGTTGACTTGGGATGCTTAATCAAAAATAGTGTAGTATGGAAAGAAAAGTAAGAAAGGCAAGGGAAAAAATGATCAAAATGTACCCCAAATGGCAGAAAATAGCATGAGGCACCTAAAAAAGGTGATGTAGAAAATACCTCAAGTCTAATCTGGATGATGAAGGTGACAGTGAGTCTAAAACTGGGAAGAAGAACAAAGGTTTAGGAGCCAGGAAGCAGGGACAGCCAGGGGTGTGGTTTACCTCACAGAAATGGTAAGACTGGCGCATCGCACATGGAGAGTGGCATAATTAGATGTGGGTTTTAAGGCATCTTTTCAGGACTGGCTTGGAGAGCTGATGACTGACAGGAGGGGATCATGCCTATTCCCCACTGTAGTGTGTTCTCTGACTGTGACCAGCTTGGTGCCCTTGATGGCCTCTGGAAGAAAGATGAAGATCTTAACCATCCCGCCTTCTACACCCGAGAATGCCACAGCAAGGTTCCGAGCAGGGAGTCAGCAGGAACAATGGTCAATTCTCATCCATGTAATAATTTTCTGACATCACGGAGCAATGTCCATCGACATTTAGGCTTCACAGATGTGCTCAGTCGGGTTTGTTTGGAACCTACCAGATGCTGGAATCTGCCAGGGAAATAATGAAGGGCCATTTATCCCGCCGAGAGTCTCCTTAAAGGGAATCAATAACCTCATTGGAAAGAAAAATTGCATCATTTTGACGAGGCCCCTTCCAGGTGAACAATTCTGCCCCAGTGCTTAGCTGTCACTTGCAGCATGCCTTCTGATGGCGGGTCCCGTATTCTGATACACAGGGTCTTATTTCATCCATAAGAGGTTCCGTTGCTCCCAGTTTTGGATGAAGATACTGAGGTGCTAAGAATTTAAAGGAATGTGCCCACCAGCACACAGAAAACAGATGAGAATTTGAACCTGGGTTTATCAGACATTAAAAACACTGCATAGTGTGTGTGTATGTGTGTGTGTGTGTGTGTGTGTGTGTGTGTGTGTGTTGTATACAACTAGTTTTTATAAATCTCTGTGTGAATTTCTTTACTTGTAAATTGGGCATAAAGCTACCATTTGTTGCTCATAGTTGTGCATTAATAAAATAATATATTTGAAGAGCATTTTCTAGAATGATGTAGAAATAAGCATAGTTTTTATCCATTGACTAGTGAGTTGCCTAAGGGGTAGGGACCATTACATTTCTTTACACATGTATGGATTTTGACCTAAATACCTCTAAAGAAGGCTCAGTGTCTGAGTAGTTTTATTATTTTGGAGGAGATAATGGTACAAAGACTGTGGTTCTGGGGACATTTTAACGATTCCACAGTGATTTTTTTCCCCCACTAGCTAAGAGTCTGAGTAGCCTGAGAGGATTGTGAAAAGGTTAATCATCAAAGAAAGTGGTTCTGTTCTCACGTCACTGAGTCAGATCAATATACATTTTCTCTTGGATAATTCTGAGGGCTAGTTAATTTAGTGACACTAATGGTTTCTATGACAATCCTGGAGTTGAACATTGCAGATTTCCTACTGGGGAAGCCAGAAACCTGGGAAATCACCTACCCCTCCAAGGGAGACCTGTAAAATTGTTGCCCACATAATTAGGGGATTTGCATGTTAATTCTTAATCAGAGGCTGGGGCTAAGGTTCCTGTAGGCCATAGAAATAAAGGCTAATGTGGAAAAAGGAGTTAGAAGCAGGTAAAAAACTGTATGTCTATTTCTACTGCTGGTTGAATCTCTAAAGAAATTGCCCCGAGGTCATTCTGAAAAGTAAGGAAAAGAAAACAAAGCAACTCTCCCTAGTGTCATCCTTCATGCTCTGACCTCCGTGCTTCACATGTAAGCAGGACAGATGCAGCAGTTGGGTGGATTAGCCCTTACTAATAATGCTGATAATGGCTGCCATTATTTAGGACAACAATCGGGATCACTTGGAAAGGCCATTGTTAACCCTTGGCCTTTTCTCAGCATGGGTGGCTGATTCTTAGAATTTTTGGTCTGGCTTTTCTCATCATGAGAAATAGAAAGAGAAAAGACTGAAGGTGAGACTTTAGCACCATTCTAGCACGATTCCACATGCTTGTTTGCTTGGAAGAAGTTTTGCAAGCAAGCAGATGTGACAGTCCTTTAGGTAAATCAGTCGGGGAGTCAAGTGACCTGTTGGGGGGGGGGGGAGAAACAGTTTGTTTTGGAGCATGCCTGAGGGAAAGTAACTGAAGCACTCTAAGTAAGCAAAGGGGTGTTCATTTTCACTTGTACAGATACAGGCATTGGACTAATAGTGGGTCAGTGACTCAGTAACATGACCAACAAGTCAGACTTGATAGGAAATACCAGTAAGGTTTTATCCCTTTCTCATTTGTTTCTGTAGGGTGGTAGCAGTCCTAGAAGCTTCTAGTGTTTGTGGAAAGATGGGATATATTCAGAATGGAGACATTACAGAACCATCCTGGTCAGTAATGGAATTCTGGCGGTCAGAGGAAGGCTGCCACATACAAGCTATGACTTCCTCCTGGGACCAGCTCTCTGACCCCAGAGTTGCATTTCTACTTTCAGACTCTGCCTCTGAGCTCATGGTTTGCCTTTTGTTCTCTCCGACTCACAAATCACAGGGGAGCCATAGTGTGTAAACACTACAGGCATCTCTTCTTGGGCACTTGCTGTTTGTTTGGAGAATTAATTTATGTTCCTCTAAGAGACTATTGATTTGAGTTAGGTGATTAAAGGCACTCGATAAAGAACCCGCTAAATCTATTCACCTGTGCTCTACTGATTATGGAAGAGGCTGTATCAATCTTTTCTCATCAAATGACTCTTCCTTTGCTTCAGCCACTCTTCTGTTTTTGCTGCCCTCGGGCTTTCAATTAGGCTAAGAGGCAAAATTCATGGTTTCCTGGGGAGACATGAGAGGGCAGGTGCGGTGCAGAGTGCTCTGGGAGGCAGAAAGAGGAAATGGCTTAACCTTTTAACTAGGTGTACCATCTTAGAATATAAATTCCAGGTCCCTTCTTATCTCTCTCTCCCCCAGTCATTTTCTGATTCCATATCTAAAATGTTGCTCAAATCGATTTTCTTGCCTTCTTTGCTTTTGCTGCTGTCCAGGTTCAGGGTTTAATTGTAGTACCTGAAGGTCACATGGAACCACACACAGTCCCTTAATTGACCTTCCTGCCTCCTATCTCCTTCCATGCCTCCAGTCTCCCCTCCATCCTGCCTTTGGGAATCTTTCCTAAATGAAGTTCTGGGAATGTGGGTGATGTCTCTCCCTGTCCTATTTGAAGTCTCCCTTTACTGTTTATAAATTTTCTCAACTTGTTGTCCTAGAAAATATTTCATAGCCTTCATTTAGTATATGAGGCACACTCACAAGTACTAGGCTATAATCAGGTGGCACGGCCTGTCTGTCACTCATTGAGTGACTTACTGCTGTAGTTGTCTTTTCTTCTCTTGGAAGCTCATTTATTTTCAAGGTCCTCCTAGAATAGTCAAATGTAAAACTTTCGCTGATTCTCTCATAGAGGCAAAGGGGAGGGGGAAGGGGATGGGGGTTTGCAGAGGGGAGACCAGGAAGGGGGACAACATTTGAGGTGTAAATAAATAAAATAACCAATAAAAAATGTATTAGATTCTTTTGTTTGACCTTCCCACATAGCATTTTGATATTTCCTTACTTAGCAGTTTTAGAGTGATCTGGTTTTTTTTTCTTCCTCCTCATGTGAGGATAGAAATCAATTAAGACTTAATGCAGTTTAGTATTTCCAGAACCTGCTGGGGGAGTGTAGTGCATACCAAGTGGGAGACTAGACTGTTTTTCAGAAGAAATGTACTTTCCTTCATCCCTCCTTAGGTGGAGGACACTTTCTTGGCCCCACAGACTTCAGGCTTGGCAGTGTGATTTCTGTAGAATGGGAATGGATGTAATGTAAGCAGAAGACAGCATATGCATGGATGCCTCCTCATCTCATGCTGTGCTCTTTTGAGTCCCTGGAGGCAGTGGACCAAAACTAGCAGGGACACACAGGAATGCAAGCAGAACAAGAACCCAAATCAAAGGCTTGACCTGAGTTCATCCAAGTTGAAGATCTGTGAGCCAGCAAAATAACACATGTTGTTTGAAGTCACTGAGCTGAGTGCTAGTTATGACTAGATATTTTTATTATACGGGAATGGCAAATTAATTCAGGTCTTTAAATGTTCCAACCAATGCATAGATGGAAGAGAGAGGAAGGATTCAGAGGGTATAAACTAGGGCTGGAAAGGTAGCTTAGTCTGTGAGGTGCATGCCAAGCATTCGTGAGGACCTTTATTAGATCCTTAGAAGCGGTGTAAAACAGTTAGGCATGGTGGTGCATGCTAATATTGCTGGGCAGATGAAAATGGATGGATTCCCAAGGCTTTCTAGGGAGCCAGCCTAGCCCAGTTGGCAAGTTATAAGTCAATGAGAAATCCTGTCTTGAAAAACAAGGTGAATGGTGCATGAGAATGAATGCAAACCGTTGGTTTCTATGCACACCTCTATGCATACTGCCCACCCCAGCCCCACATATGCGCACACAAGAAGAAGAAAAGGAGGCCATGTATCTAGCCCATATGCATTTATTTTTTGGCATGGCATTAGGGCTTCATCATACATAGGAATTTCAAGACGAGCTTATGCAAAATTATGGTAGTATCACAAACGTTAGTGGAAAACATTACATTTCAGTTCGGCAAGCCAGGGATGGAGGTTGAAAATTAAATTATAAAATTTAAAACTTTAAGATAGAAATTAAGTTTTTTCCCCTTAATCATTCATTGTGGAAAGCATAATTGAAGGGGAAAATCTTGGAAGAAAGTCACATAATGAACTTCAAGTTCTAATAGAAATTATTATTGGATTGTAAACTATTTTGGATTAACCATGCCACAGTTCCCCTTCATTAGTGTGGATAATTAAAAGTTAGCCATGTATCATTTTTCTTGATATTTATGGATATCGCTGTGCCAGTGATGGTGTGATTTGGACTGTATACAACTATTTTCTTCAGTTGCGGCACTCATTGAATGACTCCAAGATCAAGGACTGAGACTTACTTGAGTATATGAACTTTATCTTCATATTTTCAAGTGCTTGTCAAGAAGACCCAATGAGATTGTATGTCTGAGTAGACACTGATATTTAGCTTGAGAGATCTCAAGGTCATATAACACTAAAGACATGAGACCCGGTGTCTATATGCACAAGAGATTTAAGCTATAAAGGAGGGCTAGGGAAATGACTCAGTCAGTAAGGTGCTTGCTGTACAACCATGAGGCCCTGGCTCTGAACCTCCAGCATCCACGTAAAAAGCCACATACAGTATTGTGTCCCTCTAACCTCAATGCTGGTGTGGTAAGAGATAAAATGATCCCGGGGCTCTCTAACAGTCAATCAGTGAGCTCCAGCTTCAGAGAGACAGCATGTATCAAAAGTTAAGGTGCAAAGTGATAGAGGAAGACACTTAATGTCTACTTATGGCATGCACAAACACAAATAAAACTATCGAGAAGATGACAAATGATACCCAGAGAACTGGATCATCTCATGCACATGGGACGACTCCCAGCTTTACTTTGGGAGCGATTCTGGAAGGAGAAATGAGGTTTAGCTAGCCACGTTTAGAGTTTTCATGGTGTAGGAAGGCCACTCATAAATCTAAATCTACTTTGTGTGTTTTCTGCATTCAAAGGCTCGGGGTTACTAAAATTTGTAGGAGTGAATTTACAGCTGTTTGAACTCAAGGTTAGAAATTTGTTTGCTTACCTGAATATTAATTTTGTGGATGACAAAAGATGTCATAAGTTGCTAGGTTGATTGGGATTAACAAGGTCACATTTTTACTTCCAATAGAGAAAATTACATATTTAGAAGGACAAATTTGTTTTTCCTGTTCTAGTTGGAACTCTGTGGCATTTAAGGATTCTGTTGACCTGTTCATCTCATATTCTCAAATTGGCCTGCTGTTAGTTTAGGATATAGAAGTATATCATGTGGTTGTTACTTCAGTGTCATTCCTGCAAGGCAGGCACTCCTGGAGCTCTCTCCTTTCTTTCCACCCTGGGGAACTTGCTAGTGACACCAAGCAGCTCTTTGTTTATTGAAAATACCTTTGTGGATGTTAAGAAAACTTTGGTGAGTCTGAGGCAGATAGTACTAATGATAAAATTGGATTTCTTCCATTTAAGGGCCTGACAGTATTCTGCCAAGATACTCATAGTAAGTTTAAATATTTCTTCCTAGATAGCTTTATATTTTATTATTTTTTTAATTTAAAATTTTTAAAATTTTATTATTATTATTATTATTTTTGGTTTTTCAAGATGGGGTTTTCCTGTATAGCCCTGGCTGTCATGGAACCTGCTCTGTAGACCAGGCTAGCCTTGACCTCAGAAATCCACCTGCCTCTGCCTCCTAAGTGCTGGGATTACTTTTTTATTTAATCAAAGATTTACTTTTATTTTTATTCTTGTGTCTGTGAGAGTGTACACCATACAAGTCAGAAGCAGGCATCAAACTTTCAGGGACTGGAGATACAGGTGGTAATCAGCTGTACCTGGGTGCTGGGAACCAAACTTGGCTTCTTTTCAGAGTTAGTGAGCTGTCTTGACTACTGAGCCAACTCTCTCGCTCCCTAAATAGTCTTAGGTGATAACTATCATATATGTACTCAAGTGTTAGAGCTGAATTCACATGTGACTGGATAATGATCTTAAACACTGTGGTAATGAACAGAATACAATAATGTGACACTTTGGGATCCTGTCATCTGTCTTTCACAGAAACTGGGTGCTGAAGGGTTACTCTGAATCAGGATAGGACTGGTACATGGTATAGATTATAATAACATAACCCCAACAAGAAGTTACACGTGATGAGTCACTGAGACAAAAGACAAAATTAACTCTCCATTGTTGGGACATTAATATCCAGAAAGAGAATCTCTGAAAACCTGGCCTGCTGGAGGCAGTTTGTATCTTACAATTCATTACTGATATTTTTTGCTTTCTTCTTCCCAATGGAGGCAGGGCATCATTTTTCTATTCGATGCAGAGAGAACATAAAGAGGAAAAAGACAGCTTTCTCAGTGGCTCGGGGTCTTTTGTAATAGGAGAGCTGGGGAAACAGACTGAAATAAACACATGTACCATTGTTATCGATGTGTGGGGATCATGAATGCATTTCAACACTTTTTTGCTGTCAGTTTTTCCATAAGTTATAGCTTGTTCAAAACAGTGAAAATTGCTTATATTATAACCAATCTCTTATAAATGTGGTTTCCCTGGCATCGCCCTGCTGCCTCTCCAGTTTCCATAGATCTGGGAATCAGTCCTGTGTGGCGAGACAGTGAGATGAGGTTTCTTTTTCCGTGTAAGTGGAGCAGGTGAGATGAGTGAGTCACCTCCTCTGACTGCCCATTTTGAATGAACTCTTTGTACAGTTGTGGAATTTACATCCTGCAGATGAAGAGATGTTTATTGCCACTGCTCTCACATTGTGATGTCAGGAGCATGAGCTCTGAATCAGACTGGATGAGTTGGATTCTTGCTCTCACACTTAGCAATAACCTAGTCATAGATAACTCATTTGCACATGCTCTCGGTCACATTTGTAATAAGAGCTTTATAGTACTCTTCACAGAGTTAATATTTTTTTTAAAATCAAGCTCCTTTGTTTGGCTTCAAACTTACTACATAGCTGAAGATGACCTTGAACTTTACCTAATATGTTCTGATCTCTCCTTAACCTAATATGTTCTAGATTACAGGGGTATACCACTGTATTCTTCTTTATGAATGCTATGGATGGAATCCAGGGGAAAGTGCATTAGGCAAGCAGGCTACACCTGAAGCTTCAACCCTAGCCCTCCTAGGGTTATTCCTGAAGATTAAATGTCAACTTTCTGACATGTGGTAAGTGCTGTCAGCTGTTGGTGATGAGGATCTGTACACTCTAGTGGTAACACACAGCGTGTGCACCTTGTGATGGTGCAGACTACCCATCCACTCCACCTTCCTCCAGAGCTGTTGAGTACCTGGTATAACTTGTTGGTGACCTAGCATTAAGCTATTGTCTACCTTGCATTAAGCTGGCTTGTGTACTCTCCTTTCCTCTCCCTTACCTCCCTTTTAATTAAGGAAACCAGCATACATTTTAAATTATGAAATATACCATCAAATTGTACCTATGTTTATTTCCGTTTTCTCACGTTTTAAGATAGTTTTTAAGAATGTCATGAATCTTACTTGATAGTTTAATAGATTGTCAAAGCTTCACTGTAGAAGTCACTGAGAGATGGGCTTGTGGAACTTTATGGTGTGAATTGAAAATGAAGATGACCACAAAACCCTCCCTGGTGAAGGCATAGCCAGCTAATGGGAGGATTGTTATGTGGAGAGACAGACCTTAAGAGTGTCCAAGATCACTCTGGTGATTTGCCATATTATCATCTAGATTCCAAGATTATTTGTACAGACAGGTAGGTATGTTGACTTCATTCTTTCCTCCTGCTTTCTTATGGATCCAGGTCTTCATTCCTGTCTGAGATGTCTCACCATCTCCACTTTGTCTTTTCTCTGAGGATTATGTTCTTCACATCACAAACTGTCCTTGGAATTTTCTTCCACCTTTTGCCTTATCATCATCTTCGTCAGTGTCATCATCATAATCGTTGTCATCCACAACAGCAGTTACAAAAAAAAAAAACAAGCAAGTCCCCCTCCCAGTACTAGAATCACTGAAATGTTTGGTGGCAAACCCATTCATTGTTGCAAATGGCTGAGTAGGTACAGTCCTCATGCATACACTTCTGGGCCTTCAATGTTCTTTCCCTTTAAAGCCACATTATTTAATTATACAACCTTTTAGACTCTTGAAGGGACCAATCATTACCCTCAGGACATTAGCCTTCCTTCCTCATAACTTTGGTGGCTGCTTTACTCTTTTTTCCTTATAGATCCAGTCAGTGTGTAGATTATTTTCTTTCTAATAAAGTAAATATAACCATCAATTTGATGAAAGAATAAATAAAATGAAGAAAAAATTTAAAATACATTTGTAATTCAGAGATACCCATTGCTATATTTCTCATCTACCTATATGTCTCATCTGCTGCTCATCTATCTCTACATGTTTCATCTATCAATTGATCATGTATATGAATGTAGGCATAATATATATCTTATAAAACGTTATTAGACTCACCTATGTCACCTACCTAGCAAACTATTTTTTCTTCAACATAATATTTTTATTAATTGGGGTTTTTGTACAAGGCACCTGATCACACTCACATCCCATTACTCTTAGGTCCTCTCTTCCATTCTTGTGCCCCACTCCCCCAAAATAACCCCACAAAGTCCAAATTGTGTTGACCCTATACTCCTTGGAACATGGTCAAACTCCTAGTGGCCAACCCTTTAAAGATAATCAAGTCTTAAACCCATCCCCAACGCCTTCCAGAAGTTATCAACTGTAAAGAGCTACACTTCAGCATCTTTATCACAATTTTAAAGGACCATTTTTCTTTCAATAGCTTCTTGTCTGAACTCTTTCTTTTGGGGGAGGGTGGTTGTCTCAGAAGCCTTCAACGTCTCTTATTCTCAGTTATGAGTTTGGAGTCATCAATACTACTGCAAAATAAGCTCCCTTGCTCAAAGCATCCAGGTAGCGTGGATCCTGGATTTCCACGTGGTTTCAGGTGGCAGCCTTGACCACCGACATCAACATGGTTTTCAGTGCTAGCATGGACCATAGACATCAGCGCAGTCTCAACAAGGCGGCATGAACCATGGACACCAACATGGCCTCTGGTGGTAGCATGGACTATGGAAGTCTTTCAAGGAGGCTTAATCTAGAGAATGTACCGTTCTTAATCCTAGATATCTTGTTATTGCTCAGAGTCAGGGTGATCATGAGGTTGGGCAATATAGCCAGGGTCAGGACTTGCACAAGTTCTGGTCTACTTGCTGAACACTGCCCTCAGAGCAGGTGGCCTTTGGGTACCCCAGGCATAGCCATTACCTTTATAGTCCTCTGACAGTGCTGTGGCCCAGTGTTCTCTTCCCTGCAGCAGAAGAAACAAGTGGAACAGCAGCAGAGCATGAACAAGGTCATCACCATCATCGTCATCGTCATCATTATCTTCATTAGGATAAGCATGAGGATGAGGGTGAGCATTATTATGAGCATGGAGCATGAGCCTCTTCCTTCTCTGCTTCTTCTCCCTCCTTCTCCTCATTGTCATCATTATCACCGGCTCCATGCTGTGGCCAGGGCTTTGGGCCCAGCAGCTGCACTGGCTTAAGTGGTGGAGACTGGGTCAGACAGCCCGGTGGTGGCCCAAGCTTCCCAACACCAGAGAACAGATCCTATTTGGCAATGACACGCTCCTTGGACTGCCAGTTCTAGTGGGCCATTTTCGATAGTTGATCTTTGACACTTTTCTCTTAGCCTCGTGGTTGGCTTCTCTTGAATTCCATTCTCTTGAATACAATTTTCTGTTTTCTTCTGCCTTGTCATCTTATCCCTGTGTGTTATAGTTAGAGAAGGCTGAAATGCATGACTGGCCTTAGTTTCCTGGGCACAAGTTTCCATTGGTAACACTAGGACACAGGTCTGCCTTTCCCCCTGCCTTTCCTCTCACTCCTATAGCTCAAACTGTGGGTGAGAGCATGGTAATAAAACTTAAGATCAAGTGGCCCAGACTGAATTCCAGCTTCTCACTTAAGATGCACTTCAGTGTCCTCATCTGCACTCGAATAGATTGCTCTAAGTGACAAACACATTAACACCCATTGCAACCCCTCAGGAAACAGTTGTAGGATTGACATCACTTCAATCCATCTCCTACACCTACATTCTTGTTGACACTATCTCAATTGAGATTCCTTGTTCCCAAACTGCCTCTTAGCAGATCCTGGCCTACACTATTTTATGCCCCTGCCTCATTCTTCACGGAGCAGCCAGAGTGAGTTTTCTAAAATACAAATCTAATGAAGAACCAGCTGACACCTTTCAGCAGTGCCCTGTTGGTCTCAGAGTAAAGGCTAATCTCTTTTCCTTGATCTATGATGCTCTTTAAGATTTGGCTCTTGTCCCTCACTCCAGCCTCTCTCTTGCTATTAGTCCTACTCCAGTTAAAGCTGTGCTCATGTGCTGGGGAAATGGCCTACTTGGGAAAATGTCCACCAGGAGAGCAGAAGGACCTGAATTGAGATTTTCCAAATCCACTAAAGAGCCAGGTATGCAAGCATGTGCCTGTGATCTCAGCACTGGGTGAGTGAGCAGACAGGCAGATTCCTGAAGCGCACTAGACAGCTAGCCTGGCCAACCCATAAGCTGAAGGTTTAATGAGAGACTCTCTTTCAAAATATAAAGATGAGAGTGATCAGGGAAACCCACCAAATACACACACACACACACACACACACACACACACACACACACACAGAGACAGAGAGACAGAGAGAGAGAGAGAGAGAGAGAGAGAGAGAGAGAGAGAGAGCTGTGCTCAGGTACATAAGTGTCTTCAAACAGATCTGCACATTTTTCTCTCCTATTGTGATCTCAGTACTGTTCTGTTTCTTACTCTGTCCAAACCGTCGGTCACTAACAACTGATTCCCATACATTCAGGATCAGGTAGAAGTTCCATTCTTCCTAGAAGTTCTTTATACCCCCAGGACAGCCTCAGTTAACCAAGTTTGGGTGAGGTGCCTCCAACTTCTCCATAGCATCCTGCTCTCTCTTTTTTTTTTAAATAAAAAAAAATAGCATCCTCTCCTTTAATCATTGGGTACTGTTCTGTATGATGGATATAATATAATGAAATCTTTATCCATTTCCTCTTCCAATCTGTAAATATCCTGAAGACAGAACTATCTGTGATCCCAGAAAGAATTTAAGCTTATTAATTAGAATTTGTATTTTCCACAGTGATTTGTGTGATTATTATGTGTTAACTTTCAATAGCTTTAGTCCTTTTTTCTTTTGAGTGCATGTGTTACATTGTTCATGTGCATTTTGTTATGTGTGTGCTTGTGTACTTTGTTGTTTGTGGCATAAGCACTTATTAACATGATGTGCATATGTAGGATCATGTGCACGTGTATATAGTCCCCAGAAGTAGATGCCCGGTATCTTCCTCAATTGCTCTCTATTTTTTTTCTTTTTTGAGAAAAGGCCTCTCACTAAATTTTAGGTTCATTGATTTCGATGGACGCTAGGCCAATGAGATTCAGATACGCCTGTTTATGTGTCCTTGCCTCCAAATTGCTGGGATCATAGTCCTATGTCATTATAACTGGCCTTCTTACATGAGTGCTGGGGATTCAAACTTAGGTCCTCTAGCCTGTATTTCATGTACAACAGGATGTGAGCTATCCCCCAGCCTCAGTCTTCTCCTGTCTATTTTTGACTTCATTTTCAGATCCTTACTTCACCTCTTCTCCATCTCCAGGTTCTTGCTTCTTCCCAACTGTTTAGAAACATCAATCTCTTATTTTCTTCTCTTCCTATAGATTTTTGTATGCACCCTGTCACTTCCTTTCTCACTGTGACTGAGGTGAGTGAGCTACCCCAGTGGCTGCTTTCCTTGAGTTATGAGCAACATGAATGTAAAGGCATTTCGTCCTTGGCCATATATCTTCTATAGAACTGTGCTACAGGAAGATTTTTTACAAATTCAAAGCTTTGAAGGGCCAGGCCAGGAAACACACGCTAGGATCCCTTTCTCTGCAATCCTATTATGAATGCATAGGAGAGAATGTTTATAAAACAGGTGCAAGAAGTGAGAAGGAAGTTTTCGTTTAGGCTTTAGTTTAAATTATTGGTATCTTTTTTTTCCCACTGAAAAGCTAGAAAGCAGACTTCTGTCTGAGCCTGGGAAAATCTAAATAAGAAGCAGAATATTAATGTATTTTATGTGGGGCATGGTGAGGGGGGTGACTGCTCAAGTCTACATTTGTCCTCTGTAATGTAAATGTGGTTAGCACACAGATTGTTCTGAGGACTTAGTGTGGTGATTCTTAAAAATTCTGTAGAAAAAAAGAGCATAGTCCATAGGCAGCATTTATGGAAAAAACCCTATTCTTACTGCATGGCAGAGGTGTTATCCACGTGATAACTCTAGAGGTTTTCTCTTTACTTTTCTGAGGACCACAGATGTCAAATAACTCCTGTAAGTTCATAGAGCACTGTTCACTGTTCTTGACTCTGCGGTCCACAATTTTTCATGCTGTTGTTGTAAAAGAATGGCATGCTCAACTGTGGCTTCACTTGGAGCATGAGTTTCTTCTCTGTATATACAACTCTTGGTCTATATATAGATATGACTTTGGCATTTTGTGAACACATATCAGAATTTGAAGCTATGTTGGGAATCTGACTCTTAACCAGTTATAAGTGGAGTTTTGTAGCTACAAACCTATTAATATGTTGGGCTGGATAATTCTTATTATTAGACTATCTCTCTCTTTTTTTCTCTTTTTGCAAGATGATCGGATTTATTGCCCATGTTTCCCCACTAGAAGTTAATGGCACCTCTTGTCCCTAGGTTCGACAACCAAAACACACACGTGCTTTTGTCATCTCTCCACAGCCATGGAGCCTCTTCTTAATTGCACACGAGGCAACACTGAATTAAAGGTCCACTTAAATGACCACATTTAACTTAACAATGTCTTTAAAGCTTTTTATCTCCAACTCAGGTCATTTACCAAGATGGTAGGGATTAGAGTTTCAGTATGAAACATTTGTGGTCATTTCTCTGCAGGCTTTACAGTGGGCAGGGGGAAAGGCTCAGGGTGAGGTAACAAGAAATTGGCTCAGCCCAATTTTATTGTAAATGGCGCTGGACTAAGTATTTAGATAACAATTAATTCAGTCTGAAGTACACAGCAATTTAAGCCATGTTTACATTGAAGCTCTTTGAAAAGTACACATGGCTTCATGCATAAGATGGTTTCTTGTTGGCTTAGACACAATTCTGAAGATAAGGGTCTGGGGGAACGACTGAGGTAAACTCAATCCCTGGGCCTACGATAGCACAAGCATCACTTAGGATGCTGTAAAACACAAGAGCCATCACTCGTAAGAATGGGTTTTATGATCTAAAAGCAATGCTCAAAATGTAGGGGGAAAGGGTCTGGGATAAGTAAAAACAACAATTCTGGAAGATATGGGCAGAGCCTGTTTCATCAGAGAGCCAAGGATGACCAGATTGTAAAACTACATCTTTACTGGCATTCCAGGAAGAGCAGCTACACATCTCATTCCAGTGAAGGGGTAAGTTGTATGTTTTACTTCTCTGCTTTCTCCAGTGCTTATGTGTATGCACAAGGCCTTTTTGCTCTCTACAGACATTAAGGAAGATATAGTTCACCTGTGAGCAAATACCAGACAAGAAGCATTTTAAGGGAAAAGGCTTATTTTGCCTCATGCTTTAAGCCTATAAAGTCCATTGTGGTGAGAATGGTGTGGTGGGGGTGGTGGGGCTCAGTGTGGCAATAACATTACCTGGTAACTTCTTGCTCATGTTTTATTGACCTAGGAAGCAGAAAGAGGGCAGGAATTACAGTCAGGCTATAAACCTCATGGCCTACCTATAAGGTACCTTCACTACATTAGCAAGGCTCCACCAGGACATCTGGAGACAAGTATACAAGCCAGTGGAGGTGGCATTTTTCACTCAAACCATAGCATCCTATTTATCTTACCTACGATTATGTTTTCCATGAATATTTAAAATGCTGAGATGGTTCATGTTTTGATAATACAAATGAGAAATAGCAAAACCTATATCCTTATTTGATCACAAATGTTAATCTAGCTACCACTCTCATTTTTATCTTCTCCTTAATCACAAAGTTCTCTGAAAAACTTGTCAGTTTCCTCTCTCTCCAGTGCTTCCTTCGCCAAGCACCTGGTGGTCCAAGCTCCCTGGAAAATAATTGCTGATAGCAGGGATTTCCATGACGTTGTATTCAGTCCATGTTCATTTCCCGGTCTTCATTTTATCTTTGTTCTCTCAAAGGCACTGGCAAATGCTTGTCTCTGTTTTCCTCAAACTGCTTTTGTCATTTGCTTCTGAGACTCCATCCTCCCATGGATTGGCTCTCAACTCACCTTTGTCTCTTTCTGCTATACTCTGAAGATTCTTCCTGGCCTTTGAATCCTAGAGTGACACAAGACTCAGTTCTCTTCTTTTATCTGTATTCTTCCCACTTCAACCATAGTAGATCCTAAATATGCATCTATGTCTGTCTTCCCAGTACTGATCAGTAGATTGGGGAACTGGTTTCTTCTCACTAGACTGCGGATCTTATCCTTCTTTCTTTGCATTCTGTTATGTCCATTTGATTGGCAAAGAACTGTGAAGATTGACGTACCATTTCCAGGCACATAGAATATCTCCACTTACTCTTTGATCCCAAGGGTGAAGTCCTCAGATGTTCAGAGTAACTGAACTTGAGCTATACCAGAAGCTAGACTGGACCAGTACTTTGGGGGTGGTGTGTGTGTGAATGATCACTTTCTTCTGAAGCATAAAACAAAACATGTGGAATAGGAGCTAGCAGAGAAATGGATGGATGCTCAAGCATTGTTTTTGGAGTTGTAGAGATGGAAAAGCCTTAGCAGGACTAGAGGAAAGCAGAGCATGTAATATGTGGGACAATGGACTGTGAGAGGTAGCCTGGTCCTCAGTTGAGCTAAGGCTAGAAGCCCCAGAGACTCTAAATGGAGGAAAGGAGCTTTGCCTGCTTCTGGGCACCAGGTCCCTGTTACTGGCATTTGTGGCCATCAGTCATATAAGGCAACGCCCTAAGACCCTCCACATGTAGCCCTAACATCTCAGACCAAGACAATAGGAAAGAAGCTGTGACCACAGATCAGGTAGGCCAGATCTCCATTTTAATGAGGTACCTAGAGGCCTGGAGGATTTAGCCAATAACCTTTGCTTCCCAGACATTCTTCCCTGCAAAAGGTATTTAATCTCAGACCCACCCTGAAAAGTGGGGTATGGTTTTACACATCTACTTTCCACCATGGCAATAAATGATTTGGAACCTCAGACTGTCTCTTTTCATGGGGATCCACCATGGGAGAGCCATGGAGAAGGCCTTTGCCTACAGAGCTGCTGTCTAATCTCCTGTAGGCGGCCTCTCTACAGTTCCAGCCACGGACCACCACCAAGCCCAAGTCTGTCACTGTCAAGCCAAGAGACCAGCTGGATGTCCCCCGTCAGGCTCCCCCAAGCTAGGTCCTGCTCCTGGGTGCAGACTCCGTTCTCAGCTCTTCTACAACTTCCAGTGGCACCTGGGTGTCCAAGAGCCTGGGAACTCCGTGGCTCCAGCCTCTTCACAGACTCAGAGACCCCTGAGCCAGCTCTAGCTCTCCTGAGCCTCAGACTATACTTTCCTACCCCCAAGTGGTGCCTCAGTGCTTCTCTACAGCCCAACACCCACATGGCATGGCGTGGGATAAGTGTGGTCAAACTCCTGGCCTTCTGCCTCCTCAAGCAGCCATGCCCAGTGCCGAGCAGACACAGGATCCACAACCCTACAGTAATTTACATGGACTTGGAATGAAGAGGAATTCAGAAAAAATTCCATTTACATTGAAAGTGGTCTCCATATTGTTTCCTGGTTTTAGTACCCCCACAAGCTCATGACTCGTGCACAGCTGTTTCTTGTGTTGACCTTGTCCCTCAGGTGTGCACTGCAATAGCCTGGACATTTCCTGGGCATATGCACTGAACATCTTCCCATAATCATCTCCTCAAATTCTGTGTGCACAAAGCAGACACAGCATGTATTCCCAAAGGCAGTGAAGCCACAAATGTGGGTGTCATCTTAACCTGTTACCTTGTGTTCTCGCCACAGATTCACCGAAGCCCGCCAGTTTTCCCTCCTTGTATCTTCTTGACTCCATCTTCTCCCTTTGTCTCGATGAGAGTGGCTCTCGGCACCTCCTTTCTGCTTCAATGCCACTGCTGCCAGGCTGCCACCTGCTTCTGTCTTTTTCCCTTTTAAATTCACCCTCTGTTCAGGTACCAGAGTGACCTATGCAAGCATAAATCTTATCATGTAGTTCCCCCGCTGAAACCTCTCCAAGTGCTCCCCTGAGTGGAATAAAATCTATGTTCCTTGGCGTGGTGTACATGGCCCTCCATACCTGGCCCTCGCTTGTCTCGCTTGCTTGCTTCACTTCACTTCTGGCCTCTTGTGGTCAATCTTGTACAGAATGACTGACTTCACCTTCCTTTCAGTGTCTTGCTTCTGCGCCTTTGCTCTTGTGAGTTCCTCGGCAGTAGCCTTCCTTTGTTCTTACTGCTTCCAGCACATCTTTGAATATCCACATCACTGTTTACACTCTATGCAGAAAGCAGCTCCTAATGTGTCTATCCCCCTTCATGTTTATTCCTGTATGTCCTGTGAGTTTGTGTATATGTGTGCACTCATGCATGTGTGTATATTACTGAAACAGCTTCCTCTATACACAAATATTTCTTGTAGTGATGTGTGTGTGTTTGTGTGTGTGTGTGTGTGTGTGTGTGTGTGTGTGTATGCATGTGTTGGGTATGTTTTACCAAAACAACCTCCTCTACACACAAACATTTGTTGTAGTGACTCCAGTAAGCTACCCTAGAGGAGGAATTCTTTTTGGATTTTGGTGTCTAGAACTCAGTTGTAATTGGATAACTAGGAATAAATGAAGAGTGTCTTGCATAAGACATTCTTCCTATTGTCTTGAAATAGCCAAGGGCTCAAATGTCAGAGAAATATGGTGCAGGAAGTTCTGACCTCCTGTTGCTTTTGTACTGGTCACATGATAGAGACTCTTCTCTGATACGGAGGTGTTTGGAAAGCAGGGAAGGGAGGCATGTAGGGGCAGTTGGCATTCTCAGTGGACTAGAATGTGCACAGTAGAGCCAGATGAAGCATCAGTCACTGTGGACTAAATCAGATGAGTTTACGCTGTTGAATGCTTTAGAGGAGGGTTACCTCGGTGAATCCTGCCAGTGCCTGGCAAGTGGGACTGGCTTTGTGGAGGTCAGCAAGGCTTGAAATAGATAATAAGTGACATCTGCTCCTACCTTCTCCACATAGAAAAGCTCTCCTGGTCTGACTCGCATGTCTCTGAGCCAGATCTAGTTTGCAGATGGCAATGAGCATTCTAATGTTGCATGTAGGCATTTTAAGACAGGCTCTCATAAATAGATCCTGTGCCCTGGGAGGCATGCCAAAACACATTTCTGTGTTGACTGCAGAGATGCTTGCTAAAAAGCAAACAGCACATTAGCAGCCCTCTGAGTTCTTGTGCAAATGGACTGTGAAATTGTGGCTTGATGCTCCAAAGCAATAACTTTTTGTCTCCTTGATGATGATTAAGGGAAGCTGGGCTTGATTTGGCTGGGAGGGTGTGGGTGCCTGCAGAAGGGGCCCAGAAGGTACAAGTGGGTGCGACTTAGATGGGGCCACCTGAAGAAGAATGGCTTGACTGTTGAAGGCCAAGGAGAAGCAAGAGCACACCTTCAACTCAAAGCTTCATCTGACCTTCAGGAAATTGTCTTAGAGACTCTGCAACTTCACGTTTACCCACAAATTAACTGCCTCTGTTTGTTCCGGGCATTGGGACTGATGAAACAGCCAGGGGATTCTGACCACAAAATTATAATAAGCAGAGATATCACATGAAATTATTTAAAGAGCCATCTTGACATTAACTTGTCAGATGGAATGAATGAAATTGAACTAGTTTTTTTAAACAGTATTTATAATGGCATAGGTAGAAATTCAGGTGTGGCATTTACTCTGGGTTGTGAAGAAGATATTGTTTTCAGGAGATGTGTCTCTGCATCACTTTCATCCAAAATGTTAATTAACCAACAAGACACCCAGAAGGTGGGTCAAATGCGGGATCCAAAGGTAAAGGGTATAGTCACGATTTTCTTTCTTCCTTTGAAGAATCATTAACTGAAGATGTGAGAGGGTAGGCAGTTGGAACATCTTATTTTAAAGTAAAGAGATGTAAGATTTTTGTTTAGTTCCCATTCTTGTCTAGACTGGGCAATGTGAGATGTTAGGTTGTAAAAATAACATTATTCATAAGTGTAAATAGCATTATTTATTGGTTATCAAAGAGGCTTTTGTTCATTGGATATGTATATAATAGATGTGGATTCTTACTAACACTCATTATGGACCAGTCCTGGTTCCAATTTTCACTTATTCATGCAAATGTTTTTTTGATCATGAGGAAGAAAAGGAGTTTTTAAGCTTTTTGCAAGTAGTGACCATTCTGACTGATGAGATAAAAGAAAATTAAATTATGAGATACTAGATATGTCTTAAAAATGGTAACAGGGTCATTTGACTTGAATATTTTTCTTGTTTCTGCAGGAATTGTGGACACAGCAGCTGAAGCTGAGGTAGTTATGTCTTATGATAGAAATTTAAGTAAAGGCTAAGAGTGTTGTCAACATATCTCTTGACCATTGTATTCTTAATCCTTTGTATAAAATCTAATGCTTTTCTAGCCTTCTCACAATACAAAAGTCCTCGTGTGTGTGTGTGTGTGTGTGTGTGTGTGTGTAGAGGTGACTATTATTTAGGCACTATGCTACACAAGGTTAAACCTAGTCCCTAAGACATACTCTACCTACCTATTGAAACACTAGCTTATACACAGATGTGAACTAGATTAGAATGGACAGATTAGAATACCATTCCAACAGGAATACAACTCCCTGATGGAGGTACAAGCCTGTGCTGTCCTATGATAAACCTCACAAGTGGGCTGTGAAAGCAAAGTTTCTCCATTCTTGAAAGGAAGCATATCAGAAGGGATGGTCGCCTTTTTTTCTGTAGACACTGCTGCTGAGAATACGATGTTGGAAGCTACTGTGACCATCTTGCAACTCTGGAGGAAGATACTTTGGGAGAAGTTACTGGCATATGGATGTGTGGACAGATCTAGCCTGTGGTGATGTGCTGACACCATTGTACTGTCAAGATAGAGAATTAAGATAGAGGTTGCTCATCTTCAGGCCTTGAGGATTTTTCTTTTTCCGGTCTTACCTTTTTCTTTGACAGTTTTTTTTTCTGTACTTGCTGTGCATGAGGATGAGGGCTGGATTTAGTTCCCAGCATCTAGCATCCACACAAAAGTGGTGTATAGCCTGTGCATGCCTGTAACCCTAGCACTGGGGGGAGACATGAGGATCTCTGGAGCTTACTGACTGTACACCTTGCCAAAGAACAAGAGTCTCAGACTCACTGAGAGACCATGCCTGAGCAAAGCAAGGTGAGGAGTGATAGAGGACATGGGTTTCCTTTGGCTCAGCACGTGCGCGAGCACACACACACACACACACACACACACACACTCACACACTATTTGGAATACTTTAGCTTTTATATGTCAATTCTGTCATTATGATGTGAAAGCAGCTATAGATAATGCGGAGACAAATAGGCACGCAGCTCCAATAAAGTTTTACTTTACAAAGATAAGCAGTGGTGGGGTAGATGAGGTCCAACATGCTTCCATTTCAAAGACTTGAAGAAGGAAAATGGGAAGAAGAGATAGTAAAAGCCATCTAGATGTCCTATCAATAAAGCAAAAGAGCACATGTCTCAGGAGAATAGGGAAGGAAGATAAATCCAGTCCCTAGAAGAGGGCTCTGGAAAAAGAAAATGCCATAGAGTATAAAGGTGTTTGTGAAAAATTTAAATTCCTTTCATTTATTTGACATATATATATATATATATATATATATATATATATATATATATATAGTGCTTAATTATCATTGTCAAGATCCGAAGCTTCTCATACAGATGTAAAAATGTGTTCACTCTTTTAGAAAGTGCTCCCATCTGACCCATAATAATGTAGAATTGGTGTTTCTACCTTAGCCTGGGAGTCAATGCATGGGGCATATAAGCAGACAGCGAAAGCATGGTTTAAACGTTGTATAGTGGCCTCTGGTATTTACCTGGCCCCTCACTCTTCTTTAACTTTGATTGACTCCTCCTCTGCTTTCTTCTGTCTAATAATGGTCCTGAAATGCTCTACTTGATTTAGGTATCCTGTCTTTTTCCTTCCTAAGCCCTGTTTTCCCCCCAGATGATAATGACAGGCAAGTGGTAAAGATATATATATATATATATATATATATATATATATATATATATATATATATTTCAGATTAGCAGCTAGAGACCTCTTTTCTTCTTCTTTTTTTTTGTCTGCTCTAGTAAAATCCTGAGGAGGTCCTATTCTAGACATGGACATGAGACTTGTGAGTCTTCAGGGGTTTTGGCATGTCTCTGCCATTGCATTTAGTTGCCGAGTTCATTGTCACCACTATGTTTGGTCCTTCAGGGGTGATGCAGCTGCTGTGGTCATAAGCAGGAACAGTGACAGGTCTTCCTCCCTGCTTTCCTTCCCACCACTCTCCCTGCATCTGAAGCTGACTGTTTTGGTTCTAGTCAATTTGTGTCTGTCTCTTAGTAGGTGCAAATGCTTATTGGATGTGCTGGAACAGAAAACCTATGGTCCTTTATACATAGATGATACCGGAATTCTCTAGTTTGTCTGTTGTATCCTGAAAGAGGAGTAATATCAAGAATCCAAATGTCCTCTGCATTTATTTAGATTTCTAATGGCATAAGAGACCCAGAAGGAAAAGGTCTTGCAAAATGATCCACAGGCAGATAGAGATGATGTTAGGGAGGACCAGTGGTTCCTGGAGACTTATCACCGCACTACAGTGTTTCAGAATACACTGAATGTCCTTTTGGGAAGTGCTTATGTAGTGTCCTAAAAATAGGCACGAGAAAGACACAAGGTAAAAGAAGGAAAAATAAGCATAGAGTAGTAGATGTCTTGGGGAAAACAGAAATAGAAAATCCTATAGTATAGAGTTTATCAGGTACATTTTTATTGACAAGGACAATTTCTACTATGTAAATTTAAAAATTCAGATTACAATGCAAAATGCAATCCCCCATTTTGCTTACAAAATTAAAATAGATATGCCTGCCTATCTATCTATCTATCTATCTATCTATCTATCTATCTATCTATCTATCTATCTATCACCTACCTACCTACTTATCTACCTACCTATCTTTGTTTCTTTATAATTGATCAGTATGGAATATTTTAAAACTTTTTCATTCTGGAGTAACTTTAGAAACCAGAAAATTAATTCTGCGATTATTTCTGAGGCAGGAGATGGATATCTTGGAGAAATAGAGAGAGGAATAACAGGATAGAAGAAATGTCTTTGGGGAAGTGGGGAAAGGGGTATAATTAGTGAGAGGCGAGAGTAACTGCAGAAGAACGCAGGAGAGTAAAACAGCAGTAAGGAGATCTGAAAGATTGTGAGGAGTCATACCATTAGCTATCTGCCTAAAAACCTATAATACAGGCAACTCTGTGTATAAATATACATATGTGGTTTAAGTGAAAATTTCTTATCTCGGGTGGAAATGCTACCTTCAAGAACCAAAGACCATTACCCCAGTACCAGGCACGAGAAGCTCTTAAGTGAGTTGTTTTTTTTTTTTTTTTTTTTCTTTCCAGGGCTGTCGCAAGGGACTCTCAAAATATAGCCCCTGTGGCAATTACCTTTGGTTCTCCCTGAGAGGTGGGATATAAGTATTGCTGAAGATAGCACACACATCAGACAGTGCATATGGGACCCTGAGCTGGAAGTGATCTTAGTGCCTCCTCCATAAGGACTAACTTTCATGGTATCAGAAGGTACATATGGGTTTCCAAAGGAGGGAAGCAAACAACACGCCTGCCCAGCATTGATGCTATGAACCATAACTATGGCCAGCATGGCGTGATAAGCCCTAAGTGTGCAGTAGTGGCACACATACCTTGGTGCTAACCGATAGCTTTCTACTTGGGCTTAAGACATACTCAACAAGAGAAAAATTGTGCCTGCCTCTGGAAATCTCACCAACTCCCTGGGGCTAGAGAAGTCAGGAATCTTTGAATAGAACCTACAACCACGGCTTTACCAAACCAGTGCAACCTCTAATTATGTGCTAAATTGTTTACCCTTCTACCCACAGGGAAGCACAGTTCTCATCTCTTATCAAGGATACTTCTCTTTACAACAGACATGGACCATTACAGAAAACCACAACCAATTAAAAAGGCAGAGTTGTGAAGCCTAGTACTAACGGACACATCTACAAATTGCTCCTGCACTTAAGGTTCAGGGAACATTGTAAGAGACTGATATCAGGGAGTTTTTCTGTAAGAGTGTGTCTCCTAGTGATGTCAGAAGCTACACCCATAAAGTCTTGCCGACATGACTGCCTAAACAAGGATCATAACAATAGACATGTTAAAATGGATAGGGGAAAGCCCTTGAGGCATCAACCCTATACAAAGAGTTACAGGCAATTAAGGAAGTCTGAGAGTGGAAGAAATTTTTCCTAGGGGTAGAGCACACCAGTTACAGACTGAGCAGATTATGTTTTAGAATCTGCATGCATATCCATAACTATAATCATTTCCATATATGCATGCAACAATAATTAATGACAAAAGAAATGGCATTGAAAGAGAGCAAGGGTAGGTATATCAGAGGGCTTGGGAGGAGGGAGGGAAGGTGAAAATTATGGAGTTATGTCATCATCTCAAAAATAAAATGCATAACTAAAACATCTTATAATAAAGATGTGTGATTGAAATTATAATTATTGTAAAGACACTTGCAGATGATTTGTAAGTCATGGTTAAAAATACATCCATATACTCAGATATGCCATTTTATATTTTCATTTTTCTTTTCTTCTTCTTGATATATTTTCACTATTTTGTCCCAGGCTTGTCGTAGACTTGCTGCCCTTCCTTAGCTTCCTGAGTGCTGGGATTAGGGGCAGGCACCGCTGTACTTGGAATACTATTATTTTTTAGTGAAGAATTAACTGAGAGCGCCTTTCACCCGGGTTGACTCCTTCACAGTCCTTCCCACTCAACAGCCTGGTGATCTGAAGCATTTTTCTTCCTTTTCACCCTTTCTTTGAATGAATGAATATGAAATCATGAAGCTATAGATATATCTCGGTGAGAGAACAAAGCCTTGTATTTGATTCATAGTACAGAAAAAAAAAATGCATTGGTTGAGGCATTACAGTTAGCACCAGAGGATGAATTGACGTTGCATTCAGGAATGAAAACAAAGCAATCTCCTCTCGAATTAGTTTACCAAGAATGAATCAAATTTAAAATTCCTACTTTATTTCATGTTCCTTCTGTTTGTCTGAAGTTTGTGGTTACTGGCCTATCTATAACCTGTCTGTTGTGTGTGAAAATGCTGGTGTGTGTGTGTGTGTGTGTGTGTGTGTGTGTGTGTGTGTGTGTCCCTAACAAAGGACTTTGCTCTGTATTTGTTGAACAGCACAGAAAACATGGTATGGGGAAGGGATGTTGGGTGTTTATAGAAATCTTTAACAGAATTTCAGAAGGTATGGTTTTACTTTACTGACCTCAATTGATTCTAAATGGCACTTAACATTGCAAACAGATATTATCAACACACATCCATATGTTGCTTTCAGCAATTAGCCAGTATTTGGTATGTTTAAGGTCGCTTCCAACCCGTTGGCTGTTTTCAGTAACTAACACAAGGCATGCATACACATATATTATTTTGTGTCAGGGATGAGGAGGAGTATATAACAAAATGAAAGGTATGCATTCAGCTTAGGTTGTAAAGGCTGATTGCATGGGAAATCTAAGGTATAAAGGTTGGTTGCACTGTTCTCTTAAAAGCAGGTTAAGCTTAAATTGGATGAATACACAGTAGGATAGTAGGGTAGCAGGTTAAATCCACAGTCTTAAATGATCCAAAGTTATATTCTTAACTTGGTGGCTAGGTCTGGAAAAAGTTCAGTCTATTTGAATGTAAGAGATATTTTCAGAAAATGCATCACTATAGTCAAACAACAAAATTATAGAGATAAGGGTGTTGGGATGTATGTGACAGAACACATGTAATATAAAATGGAAGAGACTGGGGTATACAGAGAGTGAGCAGTACAGCAAGGTCAGAGGTCAGGGAGATGGGGAAGATGAACATGAGGATGATGGGAGAAACCAAGACTAAGTATTTGGAAAAATGCTATAAGAAAAACTGCTATTTTATGCTAATTGAAAATAAAAAGAAACTTTGAATAATATTATCTAATATCACTGAGATTAAAATTAGCCTATAAAATGATGTGAATGAAGAATAAGAAATGGACATAGTTATGATTCTTAAATTTGGAAGCAGAGTTGTAAGAAGAATTAATAAAATGCTCAGTATAATTTTTCCCTCTAGGTCACATGTGAAGAGAACGAGATCCCCAGTCTGGCTGAGCACCATTAAATATGGAGGTACTTCAGATGCACTGGGACTTACTCAGATGCTATGGAGTTGAATGGACAGTTATGAGCCCAGCATATTCCAGGAGGGTTGATCACTCTAGATGCACTAGGAAGAACAGGAAAGATGAACCTGGATAAATGGAAAGGAATATATTGAGAGATAATGGGAACTTAGTAGTATTAGCCATGTGTAAGAAATGTTTAGCAGAGCCCAAGGAAGTTGAGTTTTCTTTGTGTGACTTTTGACTCAAGCCTGGAATGATGGCAACCAAAGGAAAATTAGGATGTCATCAGAAGTAGAAGCTGGTGGCAAAAGGACTGTGTTTTAGTTTCATTTCTGTTGCTCTGATCAAACTCCCTGACACTTATGCAACTTATGGGAGAAAGGATTTATTTTATCTCACAATTCCAGGTTACAGCCCATCACTGTGGGTAAATGTCAGTGGCAGGAGTTGGGACAGTTAGTAATCTCACATCCACAACAAGAACCAGAGAGGGGGAATGTATACATGCGTATGGTCAGCTAGTTGTTTCTACCTTCATAAAGCTCAGAGTTCTGAACCTGGGAATGGTGGACCCACATTTAGGCTGGCTCTATCTACATCATTAAGGTGATCGAAGCGATCTCCACACAGACATGTTCACAGGCCAGTATAATGTGGATGATAACACATTGAAATTTATCTCAGCTGATTTTAGATAGTGTCAAACTAACCATCTCCAGAGAGGTGCTAAGTAGTGATCTACTGGGAAGAATGGGGGAAAGGGAAGGTGAACTCTTGAATTTTTGCTGCCTACTCCCTTATCATCAAACAGTATTGATACCAGTAATGTCCTCACAAGCCCACTTGACATTTCAAACAAAATATAAACCCCTCGCCTCCACATCTCTGTAAGGCTTTGCATAATGTACCACCATCCCGTCTCCTTGGGTGCCAGGCTCAAGAGGTGTCCTTGTGGTTGAGGACAAGCAAGCTCAGGAAGAGAGGCTCTGTCATCAGATCTTAGTCCCTCTTAAGTCCTCTACCCACTGGATAATTTACTTAAGTATTATCCCAGTTAATTTATAGACTTTGAAATATATGGAGCTTAATTCTGGATTTGGGAATGTTTGGGATGAAAGACTTCAGACATAATGGATTTGAATGGATTTCCTGAGACAGGAAGGGCTCTGAAGTAAGAAGCAAAAATTCTAAAGTTAAAATAATCAGCTTGAGTGTCACTATCTCATGATAGCTTGGTGTTCAAAAATAATTTTGGTAAAATAAGAGATTTATGTGCATATGTATAGATGTGACAAGAATAAAATCTATAATAAGGGGGAAATTGTGTATATTGTCCCAAGTTTGGGGAATTGTGCTAATGATTTCCTCTGCCTGAGTACCCATGCCCTTGAATCTCTGCTTCATTACCTATGCCTTGATTTTCAAGTTACAGCTTAAAGCCCAGTCCCGACTTGCACCAGATTTTCTTCATCTTCTTTATTATCCAGCCTCAAATGTATCATATCATTTTTCTTATTTTCAACAAAACACTTTTTATTACTTGTCGTGTGTGTGTGTGTGTGTGTGTGTGTGTGTGTGTGTGTGTGTAAAATATCAACCTGGACTGCAAGATAATTCTCAGAGAAAAGAAATGAGGTTTGCTGTAGTGTGAGAAGTGTCCTCTACACATGGACAGGACCTTATCTGTGGAGTGCATGAGTATATATTCTGCATCATCCATCTTAATTCTAGCAAGTCTTCTGTGTTCCCTTAGGCTGACCTTGACATCTTTCTATCTTTCTGTTTTTGAACACAGAATTCAGCTAAGCAGTGAGCACTTATGAAAACACTGTCACTTGATTTTTCACTCATGGAGCTCTGGCCTGTGCTAGGAACACGGTGCTGAAGGAATGAATGAATCAATGGATGGATGCCATGCTCAAACATGGCCTATCCCTTGTTACAATATTCAAAGTAGAGAATCCGTTTTTTTGTATGAGTGGAAAGAGGAGAAGTCAAAGTATTGTATTGACCTAGCCCTCACCATATTTAAAAGATAGATCAGTGAAGCGATAACACTACAAGGGCAAGAAGATAAGTTATTAAAGACAGAAGCCACTTGAAACAGCCTCTTACACTGGAAATCTGGAATGTCAATTTTAGAAGACTGCTTGGTCTACTTGGCTTTCCAACATTGATTAAGGATGGAGGCCATCAGTGCCAGTCACATACATTGGAGAGGTGATTAAATAAAAAAATTCTTGCCTAAGGGAAAAATAAAGAATAGGAAACCTCAAGTGATCTGCAAGGGTGTACATTTAGAATAGGAAAATAAAGAAAGCTAGAATGCTCCATTTGTTGTGTAGAACTCCGCCCACTGCCACTCTCTAGAGCAGTGGTTGTCATGCTGCAACTCTTTAATACAGTTCCTAATATTTTGATAATCACAGCCATAAAATTATTTTTGTTGCTACTTTATAGCTGTGATTTTGCTACTGTTATGAATCACAATGTAAATATTTGTGTTTTCTGATGCTTTTAGGTGAACCCTGTGAAAGAGTCGTTTGACCCTCAAAGGGGTCTGTGACCCACAGGTTAAGAAACACTACTCTAAGAGACTGCCCCACTTAAGGATTCATTTTATCTGCAGACACAAAACCCAGATGCTATTGCTGATGCCAAGAAGCGTTTGCTGACAGGAGTCTGGTATAGCTGTTCCCTAAGAGGCTCTTCCAGAGCCTGACCAATATAGATGCGGATGCTTGCAGTCAACCATCAGACTGAAGAAGGAGATCCCAATGGAGGATTTAGCGGAAGGACTGAAGGAGCTGAATGGGATTACAACCCCATAGGAAGAACAATATCAACTAACCAGACTTCCCAGAGCTCCCAGCAATTAAAACACCATCCAAAGAGTACACATGGAGGGACCCATTGTTCCAGCTGCATATGTAGCAGAAGATTCCCTTATCTGGCATCAGTGGGTGGGGAGCCCTTGGTCCTGTGGAGGCTGGATGCCCCAGCATAGGGGAATGCTAGAATGGTAAGGCAGGAGTGGTAAGGTAGGTAGGTGAGCACCCTCATAGAAGTAGGGGAAGGGGAATGGGGTAGGGGGTTTGTGGACAGGAAACTGGGAAGGGGGATAACATTTGAAATGTAAATAAATAAAATAATCAATAAAAAAGAAAAGATTAAAAAAAAGAAATGTTGTTCTAGAGTATTGACAAAGTCTTAAAACTGCTATTGCGTATACTCCATGGTCTAGGGAGGTTCATTTATTTCATTATAATTTTTGATTTCATAGCTAGCTAGCACCAAATAAGATCCCCACTATTCAGTCTATCTGGGGAATCAGGGCTTTGGAGGATTTTTATCCTGGTAAGAATAAAATTTTCACATCTGCTACTGGTTCCCTTCTCTGACACCAAAGATCAGAGAATATGATCCAGCATGTATTTATTCTACGGATATTGTGTGATATGGCACACTATTTATTAAATGTTGCTCTAGGAGATATGGTCCTATGAGGTGCTCCACAAACAAAGGCTTCTTCAAAATTAGTTTGAAAATGCAATTTACTCCCTGTTTCCTTGGAGATTTATACTCCATGTTACCATGGCAAAGGCCCAGAAAAGGCCTATAGGAAAGACAACAAACTGCTTAGATTCTCAAACTCATTTGCCTACGTGATTTTCAGACGTTCATGCCAGCACACTACTAACACTTATGCAGAAATTGCACTGAATGGAATGCTTTAAACACTAAAGTCAGAGATGTGGGTTTGGATTAATTATTGCTACTTATCTGTTGTGTGACCTGAGATAACTGGTTTAATTCCTCTGGGTTCTAGTTCCCTTTTGAAATTTGGGTAGCATACTTAGCCCCCTAAGATGGTATTAAATAAGATAGTAATGATTCTAATATTTGACTGAGAGCCTGGACTAAAAGTTCAGAGACATACTACCGAACTCACAGGCAAGCAATTCAAGTATGTAAGTGTGTGTGTGTGTGTGTGTGTGTGTGTGTGTGTGTGTGTGTGTGTGTGTTATAAAGCTGAGTAAAATACTATACCTTAAAGAGGTATACATATTAGGTATTACAAAATATGTGTTGAGAGACCTGTGGGTTCCTCACTTCCAGACATCTGGGGGAGGCAGAATTATATATACCTGTGAGGGACTTGCTCTCATGATCTTACTGTGCTGCCCTCTGTCTCATGTATGCTCTTTCAGCCGGCTTTCTGGAAGACCTTGTTCCCGACATGATGCCTAGTTGACTTCATCTTGCCATTAGAAAATAACCTTGTTTGTTTCACATATTATCTCTCCAGGTGCAGGCTCCCATGAGACATATATTACTGCTAGAGTCTGTCTCCGTCTTCCTTGTAAATGGCATGCATGAAAATGGAGAGTCTCATGGGCGACAATCAGGTGCTTAGAAACTGGTAGGCGAGGAATCAGATGGCAGTGAGGGACCTGCATATAATGAAGCTCTCAAGAAAACTACAAGGCAGGCACAAAACTTCCTCTCCATCCTCCATCAAGAAACAGAGAGAATGGACGCTTCCTAAATTTTGGAAAGAACATTTGCAGGTTTTAGTTTAAATGACAATTTGCCAGCTACTTCTTGAAAAAAAATGATCTTGAGACATAAGAAAATCCGTGATTATGAAAACATAATTGTCCTTCCTGTTCACTCCCCTTAGATTTGGGGACTTGTATTTGCATCTACATTTAGAGTCATGGCAGATGCTCAGAACCATCAAGAAAACCTCTGAGAAAAAAAGTTCAAGTTTTCAAATGATTTGAAAGGTAGAAAATGATTTTGCATTCTCTGTAAAACCTCTTTAGTTCCTTTATGTACATGTTTTAAAAACCAGGAGTGTCTTATGAATCTTTCGAAGAGAGGATGCTTCACGGAGCCCCAGGCACTCAGCGCTCCGCGGCTTCCAGCTACAGCGTGCTCTTTGAAGGCAAGAGATTCTGCTCAGAAGACTTGAGGAGGCTTGCAGGTAAAACGACAGAAAATATCAACCACGTGACTCCTGAGGGACAGTTTCCTGTCCCAGAAAGTGACCTTGAAAGGCAATTTGAACATCAGTGAGACATGCACGGCTCCTTTTGGCTGAGCAGTGCATGCTCGTGGCCATGAACTGCAGTCTTGGCTTGAGTCTGCTTCCAGAGAAAAAAAAAAAAAAAAAGAAATGAGCCAGCGAGCCTGTTGAACGCCGAGAGTGCATTTTCACTTTGAACCTGCACCGCCACTCCACGGCAGCTATATCATTATCTCCAATTTACAGATGATCTTTAATTTTCTGAGGCCCAGCACGGTAAAGTGATTTGCTCAAAGTCATAAAACTTGTAAGACGTGGAACTGGAGTTTGAATCCAGGTGTTGTGTCTCTTTGTGATACGTACTTCACTGCTCATCTGCTGACTGGCATGGCCCACCGCATGGACGCCTCACATTCAGTTCTTCCTGTGTATAGCTGCCACGATGAAGTATCTCATTTAATCATTTCTAGCAGGCTTTCTGGTAGGTATCCCTGCTAGGAAACCTGCAGATAGTTTAATCTCTTCCACCCAAGGGCACAACATCTGCATAGAATGCTGCAGTTTTCCAATGGGTTTTTAAAATATTGTTAAAATGATGGAAGTGTTATGCAAATAGTTGTTATATTTTGCTGCTTGACAATAACAGTGAGAAAAACAAAAGCCTATGTATATTTTGTCCAGAAGCATTTTGTTTCTTCGAGTAATTTTCCGTCTGTTAATCTCTCAGATGTGGAGCCTGCAGATTCAGAAGGGTCATTGTATTATTCCGGTAGGTCTCCACTTCGAAGTCTAAAAGCAGGGGTAGAGGGTAACTTAACCCAAGTCGCACACCTAGTAAATGATGGCAGCCAACGTGGAAGTCAGGGAAGTTGGTTCTTACTATTCTCCTTAGCCATCACTTTAGCTCTTCCTTAAGAAGTTCACTATGTGCCCATCAGCTGATGAATAGATTCTGCACATGTAGTACACTCACCCAGTGGAATATGGGCTGTGAGGAAACAGGAAATTATGAAATTGCAGATAAATGGGTGGAACTAGAAGCAATCATCCCTGGTGTGGTAAGCCAGGGCCAGAAAGACAGTACAGCACGTTTTCTTTTATCTATGAGTATTAGTTCTCATGCTTTAGCTATGAGTGCTTTACTTAGAGCAGAGATTAGAGTGTAGAAGGCAAGTAGGAGGCCAGCGTAGAGGAGGGGGTCTTCTAAGGGAGAGATAATAAAATAGAGTATTATAAAGACATAAAGGGGGAACAGGAATAGGAACATTAAATGGGGAGGGGGCTGGGTAGAAGAGTGAATACGGGAAGGTATTCACAACTAATACTAAAGGTCTTCTAAAAAGCCATATGGAGACCTATCACCAGGGAAACTCCCTAAAATATGTGCATCTATAAAAGGAATTTAAATGGAATCACAATATAATGAGGGAGACAATGCCCCAACTAGACATCATAAACTACCAAAATCCCCCATTACCTGGTATGGGTCGCATCTTTTTTGAGTCATTGGCCAAAGTGGTCACATACACTCCCCCAAATGTCACACACTATTGCCAATGCTGTTGACATACCCTACACAGCATGATAGCTAGACTCTGTGGCTGAAGACATCATACACTTAGGCTATAAAACATGGAGAGATCTATGTGGTACTCAAATGGAACCACTACTGACTATCATTTATAGTGCTGGAAGGTGCAGTTAGTGCTGAAATTTAATCATTAATCTATCTCACTCACCTACAAACTTTGCAAGCAGAATAGTGACCTGTGTGTAAAATATACTTGTGCAATAGAATGAACAATGTTATGTCAGTGACCAATCACTTTCCAACTAGGTTTAAGGCCTACTCCATGAGATGGAACATACACTTAACTCTGTTAACAGGGCCAAGAACCTGAGACTAAATTGATCATGGACCTAGGAGAAACCAACTACAATTATTTTGCTAAGACTCCCAGTGACGCATTGCTCAATCCTTATTGGAGAAGCTTCTTGCAATTAACACTGAGATGGCAATTAACACTGAGACACACAACTGGACAATGAACACAGAGTAAGAAACTTTGGAACAGTCAGCCCTAAGTGGTATGTCTTTTCCACACCTCTTCCCTAAGGTCTGGGGATCTATGCAGAGGAGAGAGAGGAAAAAACATAAGAACGGAGGATGGTGGATGACTCCAAGGGAAACGGTGCCTTCCAAATGTAATAGAGCGATGCACAAATAAACTCACAGAGACTGCGACTGTATACTAAGACCTGCACAAGTTCTAGTAGACAAAACCTCAGCGAAGATTTTGAGCCCAGAAGAGAAAGTGGGATCAAAGACCCACCCGCCCTAAACAAGAAGCTATTTGCAATTGATGGCTGATAGGTCAGGGAAAATTAGTTTTCTTCAATGGAATGACATTGGGTATATCAAACACACTCTAGGGCAGGCTTATGCTCAGGAATAGTTGGCTAATACAAGTGAGTGTTCATTTTTCCCCGTTTGTGTGTGTTTTTATCCTTTGTTTTGTTTATTTACTTATTTATTTATTTACTAAAGAGAGAAAGAACATGGTGTTTTGTGGATGCAGAAATAGAGGAGGACCTAAGTGGATCTGGGGGAGGGGGAAGTATGATCAAAATATATTGTATGACGTTCTTAAAAAACATTAAAAAATATACTTATTCCCATGTCTATCTATATATTAGACTAAATACTTGGAATAAAACAAGTTCAATGTAATGGACCCTGTAGAAATAATCCCCTAAAATAAGTTCTCACTATCTCTCTAGAGCTGCATTAACAAGCCACCAAAGATTAGGTGTCTTTTTTTCTTTGTCTTATATTTCTGGAAGTTGGAAGTTTAACTTCAATGTGTTGGCAAGTCTGGTTCCTTCTGAGAGCTCTAAACCATGTAACGGTTCCAGGCCTCTTTCCTGGACTTACAGATTGCTAACTTCTTATTCAGTGTTTTCTCCTTATGTGTGTCTGTCTCCAAACTTTCCCTCTTTTGAAGAAAGAATGGTTCAACAGAATTATTTCAAACATCACTAATTCATGCAGCCTTCCATCCACTTACTCGTCTGTTATTAGATTTCTGAAGAGTGTGTACTTTATTTTGGGTACTGTAGTAACAGCTGGGAGAAAGTGAGACCTGTGGGATTATTTCTGCCCCTACAGAAAACACACATGTTAAACTGTGGCAACCTCCAAGGAGAAAACTCACTATCATGGAACTTGAGTCCCCTCTAATATATTTAACGGCTACTCATGAATATGCAGGCTAATCACTGGGGCCAGCAATAAATGAGACCATTTCTGGTACTCCACTTATACTAATTATCACATGCTCCCAGAGACAACACTTGAAGGGAAATTTATAACAAAGATACACTTGAGTTAAGATGCTGGTCTGTCTTTACCTTAGAGTGGTACTCTCTGGAAGAGGAGTGTTGCACTCATCTCTGTCTCCTCTTGACCTCTGTCCTTGCTGCTGCCCTTAAGAAGAAGAAAAGAAAGGAAAAGAAAGGAAAAGAAAGGAGAAGAAAAGAAAAGAAAAGAAAAGAAAAGAAAAGAAAAGAAAAAAAAACCCCAAAACAAACCAGAAACATAAACAAAACAAAAAACCTTACAGGGGCCATTTGTTGGTCAAGCTGGCTGTTGCTTGAAGTTCAGAAGAGAACCCAACTAACTGAATGTATTCTTTCAGGCTGATGCCCAGACATTGGTTTGACCTTGAACTCAGCTCAATGCCAAAGCTGGTTAAGTTCTTCCATTACCTGCCTCCACCTCCCAAGTACTGAGATTACAAACCTCGGTTACCACCCTTGGCTTGCCTTATAGTCTTCTAAAAGAATCTTGTTGCAGGTCAGCAGGACCCCAGACACCTCTGTACTACTTTTCTCCCCACAGCCACTTGGGGCTCATTGATATTTAAATTACCACCGGGTAGTGGAGCCAAAGCTCCACACACAGGTCCTTGAAGGAATGGGACTGCATTTTCTTTCTGCGCTAGGATAGATAATGAGAATTAGTGAAGGGTCAAAAGGGATTTTGTATGTGAAAATAAATGCAGGTTTTGGTTAACTATCTATTTAATGCAGACAGAATGCTATCCCAGGGACTGGTGGTCTATTTTTGTTTAACGAGTTAACCTATTTAGTCTGACTTTTACAGAATAAACTTCAATGACAAATCGAAATCTCTTACTTGTAGCTTCTTTTGAAGGCAGACGGAAGTACAGAGATGGAGTTTAAAGTTCCTCCTTAGGGGATTGTTTGAGTGACAGCTGGTGGGGAGGAAGGAGTGTGTGGGATTGGAATGAGCAGTGTTTTGTCTTCTCTTTGTTCGGAGACTGCTCTCCTAAGAGAAGTGACTGACACTTTGGTTGCTACAGAGCCGTAATTGTGCACAGGCATTGGATTCTAGGGAAGAGCTCAAAGCCTGCAATTTCTCACTGTTCTCAAAGACCTGTTTGGGCAGAAAGGATGGGGCGGGGGGTGTCTCTCTATTTTGCCCACTGCATGAGAGTCCAGAAGACATTATAGTCCGTGGGAGTTCAGATTCTTGATTGCTCCTTTGTCCCAGTTGGACTAGCTCAAGGTCAAGGAGGATGGTTTACAGACCCCAGAGGATGCCTTTCTGAGGCAAAGCTTGACTCTAGGCATTTCTGAGCCTCTCACTTAAGTGGACTAGCGACTTAGATATTCCACAAGCGGCCCTGACATTCTCATGTGGCTTACCACTGGCAAAGCTATTTCCTACCCTAGAATCTCTGCATACCCACTGATACGATTTTTTTTTTAATTTAAAATTTTTTTTACTTATTCATTTTACATCTCGCTTACTGTCCCGCTCCCACAATCCTTCCCCCATCTCTTCCTTCTCATCTGAACAGTTGGATCCCCCTCTGGGTATCCCTCCAGCACCGGGTGATTTTTAGTGAGTTTGGATCCTATTTCTCTGGGAACTAACCCTTGACATTTTTGGCTCAGGAATCTTTGTAATGCATGCTTGAATTGTTCTTAACTTCACCTGTCTCTGTAGTTATTACAATAAATACCCATTTTAAGTTACATGTTTATTTTTAAAAATTAACATGTTTTTAAAAATATATTATGAATGATTGAACTCACTTGCTGATTGATTTATTAATTTGATTACCCGGTGAACCAAATATTTAAGCAAATTAAAGTCTGTAGTGGTAGAATTGAAAATTCTTTCTGAGCCCATTTCTCTTAAGCTTTGCTGCCCGGCCAAGAATCCATTTCTAACAATTTACAATAGACGCTTAGCAAACTATGACCCAAGGAACTAATATGACCATACATTTGTTTTCGTAGATAATGCTTTATTAGAACACATTCATACTCTTGTATCTATGCATTCCGTAATTCTCATAATGTTCTAATCACAGAGTCAAGTAGCCCACAGGGTGACACAGATTTGCTGTGTTACCCTTTGTGGGAAAAAAAAGTGCTCATCACTAATTTAGAGTATTTTATGCGTACTCATGTTTTTTTTGTGTATTTTGCATAATGAGATCATATTATAGTACAACTTGTTACCACATGGATGCTGGGTCCTTTAGAAGAGCAACCAGCCTCTTTAGTTAACCCATCTCTCCAGCTCTAAAGCATCGACCTTCTAAAGGTTTATTTATTTTATGAATATGAGTTTTTGCCTGCATGTATTTATGTGTAGCTGGTTCAGTTCAGATGCTGATTCTGATTCATCAGTTCCAGGCTGGGGCTGAAAAGCCTGTGCCTCTAGCCCATATGGAAGCTATAGTGCTGGTTGGCGGGACATATTTGAGTGGCATGACTCTTGATCCAAGGTAGTCAGACTTCAGTGTGCCTTAGAACTACCTGAAGTCCTTGCTCAAATACAGATTTCTAGGACCATTTAATGGTTTCTGACTTTGTAGGTCTGGAATGAGGTCTAAATTATATGTATATGTGTGTATGAGAATGGGATTATGTGTGAGTGCAGTGTCAGTAGCGGCCAGAAGAGGGCGGCAGACCCTATTGAACTGGAGGAGGCTGTGCACTTCCTGATATCAGTGCTGGGCACCAAACATAGGTCCTTGTCTTAGTTATTGCTGTGATAAAACACAAGATGAAAAGTAACCTGGAGAAATAAGGTTTATATAGCTTACAAGCAGAGAAGCCTAGGCAGGAACTGAAGCAGAGACCATGAAAGAACTTTGCTTACTGGCTTGCTCCCCATGGCTTACTTAACCTACTTTCTTATAGCAGTCAGGAGGACCACCAGCTGAGAGATTCCACCACCCACAGTGGGCTGGGTCCTCCCCACATCAATCGTTCATCAAGAAAATTTCCTACAGATTTGCCCACAGGTCAATCTGGTGGCAGCATTTTCTCAATTGAAGTTCCCTTCTTCCCACGTGACTCTGACTTGTGTCAAATTGACAAACCAAACCAAACCAAACCAAACCAAACCAAACCAAACCAAACCAAACCAAACCAAACCAAACCAAACCAAACCAAACAAAACCCAAACCAGAGAGCCCCAAAACCCTAACCAGGACAGCTCTCTTCAAGAGTAGTATGTGCTGTTAAAAGCCATTCCCAGCCCAGGAGACCATGTTTCTAACAGATGATGATACAGCTATTTGGGAGACACATTGAAACTCATTGAGACTCAGTGCTTGAAACCTATGATTCTTAACCTTGGTTCCCTGTCAGAATTTAAGGGTGAGCACGTGTACCCAGCTCAGCTTCACTCCCCCTGATTTAATAATCGGCAATGGACTCTAGCACTTGCATGTTAAAAAAGGTCATCAGGAAAAGGAAACACATGCAAGTTCTTTTGTCAGCCTGACCTTTCCTCAACCAGTCCATGAATTGACTTCTCTGAATGGAGTTCTAGTCTGAGGTGTCAACAGCTGGGGGAAGAATTCACAGGATTCGTGTAGGCTCACAGGGTGATGGCTCTGAGGTTGAGGTGGTTGCTCTGAGTAGCCCAGTGAGAAGGCAGCCTTGTTTGTAGCCCACTTGGCTAACAACACTTAATTTTGGAATTTCTGGAGGGGTTTCAGTGTGATTGGTATGGGCTTTTTGTTTCTTGACAAAGCAGACACACTTCCATCTGAATTGCATTATTGCTTGTCTTCATTCAGTGTTACAGGCTGTGGCAAATACCCAAATACAGACTGCACTCATGTGTTTCCTTGCCTGCTTCTGTTACTAGTCAGTGGGTCCACACCACACATGTAAGCGTTGTGGCTGTCCCAGGACTGCAGGTTGCAATGGAAGCATTATAATACCTTCCTGGGGGAGGGAGGAAGGACAAGGACATCTCCAGGTAAAGAAACACATGCAGATTGCGGTTGGGCCAGCTCTATCATAGGATTAGCCTCCAACTCAACCTCAAAGAGGGTCTTTGGATTTTTGCTAAACCCTCTGGAGAATTATGACTGTTTAACCAGGTAAGCAATTTGACTTACTCATCATGTTCTCGAATAGGAACTAAGAGAGTGAAGCATCATTTGTCTCTGGGTGTAGGACCATGTCGTTCTTCACCTGTGACTTAGCCACTTCGTCTCAGAGGACAGAACCTTGACATTGCTTCCTTGATCACTCATGTCTAAGGAGTTCTCTAAGACAGGATAGTAACTATGTTTACCCATGGCAGGCATGGTGCTCATTGTGTACTAAAGTCCTATCTTCTTTACTGTCATGCTAACCTCAGAAATAGGTGTTTCATTAAGCCCAGTTCATGACTGAGTAAAACTAGGGGAGGGGAAATGAACGTTTATCCACAAATGGAAATCTAATCACTCTCTCCCCCCTCCCCCTCCCCCCATCTCCCCTCTCTCTGTGTATCTCTGACTCTCTCTGTGTATATGTATGTGATATGTGTGTATCTGTGCATGTGTGTGTGTGTGTGGGCAAACATATGTGTGTGTGCCTGAGGCTGCTATCAAGAGCTTCGTGAATTATTCTCCACCTTATTCTCTGGTAGAGCCTGTCACTTGAGCTCAGAGCTTACTGATCTGGCTACCCAACCTGCCAGGCTTGCATAGTCCCAGTCTCTGGCTTCCCAGCAGAGAAATTACAGGGTGGCAGCTACATCCCCTAAGCATCCATGTGGGTTCTGGAAATCTAAACTCTGTTTCTTGTGTGGCAGGGCAGGCATTTCAACTGTGGAGCCATCTTTCCAGCCCAAGGCCAATTTTTAAACTGATTCTATTTTCTTGATGCTTTTAGTAGGACCAGTTAGAAAATCCTCAGAAAAGAAAGGGATAGGTGTGTGGAAGAAATGGGCAGAATCCACTGTTGTGTTTCTGGTATAGTCTAGCTTCCTCTGTCTAGGTGGTCACACAATTTAAAACTCTCATTGCACCTGTGGCAGATGGTGCATCTGTCTGCTGGTGTGAAGACAGAAGGAACACGTCCCTTGCCTTGTTCCCCACCATACTGTCAATTCTCCTCTTCAGCTTGGATATTCATGGTCTTTGTGTTGATCTTGGGAAGAGGTAGCTTTGGTATTGGGGGGGGGGTTGGCACTTAGCAACACTCTTAGGCTTTGAACCCATAAACCTTTGCAGTGCCCTTTCTCGAAGACCCACTTGAAATATTTCCAAATCATACTCTAGAAAAAAAATAGTGATTATTTTTCCAGCCTAACTTTCTTAGCCTTCATTTATCTTAATTGCTGTTACTGCTGGATCCCAAGGGAGTATGGGTGAAGAAGGTCTGCTTGCCTGTTAACAAGCTATGATTTCCGTGGCTTCTTGGGGCCCTGTCATTTCCCGTGCTCACTTAATAACAAATGAACTTTCGTAGCATTTGTCTTCCTAGCAGAGCAGAAGAAAATAAATTTGTTGCTGGTGGGGGAGCATCAGCCTGAGAGGGTCAGTTTGAAGGAGCCCTGTGAAAGGAGAAAGACAAAATATTAAAAAAGATATGCGTGAACTAGCAGACTCTCTTCTTTGGGTACATTAGTTCAATAGACTGCAGAAAGACTAAGCTTTCAGGTTAGACCTGGAGCCACACACAGATTTATGTCTACTTTTGGACTCTGGAGTATGGCGAGGAAAATGAAGCCGTTCGCTCCTCTCAATGATTAGCTGGCACGGAGGAGAATGAACAGAAAGGATTTCCCATCCCCAAAGCCCCAGGAAGCCGCCTTCAGGAGCTTTTATTCTCTCCTTCCCCGAGACTTTAATTTATTTGACATTTAGTAGTTGAAGATGATTTATTTTCCGAGGCTTCTTTTCATTATCTTGGGCACTCAAGAGGAGGATATTTAGACTAGGAGACAGGAAAGCAGTTTTGTAGGTAGTTGGCTACTCCGAGTGTCCACTCTGGGACATCTCTTAGGAATCGGGCAAAAATGTGTCATCTCAGGTCCCTATTTAGATAGACAGAATTAGACTCTGTATTTTAGCAAGATGCTCAGGTGATTAGTATGAACGTTACGGCTTGAAAAGCATGGCTCAGCCCAGGAATGCCTCTGCCAGGCTCTGGGATGCCTGAAAATTGCATAGTGTACTGATCTAAGGCATATTTGGTAAGACTGGTATAATTTTGCACCCATGCTTAGTGCATATCTCCTGACACCTCCTAATGTCTACATTGTCCTGATGGGAAAGATTACTATGAGCCAAGGAACATTCTATGTGCTTTGCAAACTTGTGATGTCATGGACTCCTTAGAACAACTCTGATGGTATTATCTTTTTATCCTTATAGATGAAGAAACGGAGACCAGAATGATTGATCAATATTTTTTTTCCTCAGTGGAATTGCATTTGAAACACTGAACCTAGAAGAGGCTAATTGAATGGGAAGAGCTTAGTCAATGGTTAGATTGACAGTAATGTAATTTGGATATATTCTGCATATAGGCAATATCATCTTGAGAAGATGCATGTATATATACGTACATACAGATATGCAATCTATGGGTCAGTATGAGGATAAAGTACTATGGCCACTGGAGAAGGTACAGCCGAAATCCTGGATCATTGAATGTTCTCAGTCAACTCCTTTCTTTTCCTTCTCACTTGCTATTTCCTTTTTTTAAAATTTCATTTCCCTGACCCACTCTTCTACCGTGTGTTAGCCACCTGCTTGCTAACTCTGCCACATCTTTCAATGCTAAGGACCTCTGCCTAGGAATCCCTAGGAGTACGGGAACAAAGATTTCATAATGCACTTAGAATTAAATTTGTGCAGTGTGGAAAGAACTGTAAAATAAGACTTTAAAACAGTTTTCTACTGATTAGTAAGCATTCAAGAATTAAATGATTAGATTAAATAATTGCAAGGGTCTAAATTTGTACTAGGGAGGGATTTAGATTTGGGGGCTGGGAAGATAGCTCAGTAGGCATTTCGCTCAGTGGGAGATTAGATTTCCCCATTACATGGACTCAGAAGTGGTTAAGTAGAGTGGAAATAAGCACCTATACGAGGCACTGATTTGAGTCACACCTGTTCTAGAGACTCCAAATGAATCGGCATGATTGTTCCAATAACCTAGGTATAATTACCTAGTATAAGTATAATTATCTCCATGCTGCTGATGATCATGTTGTGGCAGTGGTGTACCTGTGTGAGGACTGGGAGTTCAACTCTTGGTGCCATATTCCTGTAAGCCTAGTACCTGAGAAGCAGAGACAGGCAGATCTCTGGGGCTCTCTAAGCAGCCAGCCTAGCCTTCTTGGTGAGTTTTCAGTCTGTCTTAAAAGAAAGAAGACCAAACCTAACCAACCAACCAAACAAAAAACGATGCACCTGAGGAATGACACAGAAGATTATCCTCTGGCCACTACACTCACATGCGTACGTGTGCATCTGCACACACATGGACCTATACATGCGCATATACTCCTGCAAGGGAATTTAGACTTCAGTTTGCATTGAAAGTAAGTAGCTTCAGGTGTAATGGGTGACACCATAGATTAGGTAACTTTCCTTTAGCACCACTTTAACCATAATTTATCATTATGACCTAGTGTAATCTGAGAACAAAACCGTAGTGTGATAAATATCTAGACTAAATGCCAAATTGCCTTGGTTGGATTCTTGACTCTGGTGTTGAGGAGCTGTAAAAAAATTACAAAGTTGTCTAGCCATGTCTGTGCCTCAGTGTGATCAGCAGCAGCATGGGGTAATAGTATTTCCTAGGGTTATTGGGACAATCACGCTGATTCATTTGAAGTCTCTAGAACTGGCGTGGCTCAAATCATTGCCTCATGTAGATGCTCACTTCCATTGTAGTTAACCACTTCTGAGTCCTGATTGCCTTTCCCATTACATGGGGCAACCTGATCTCCCACAGAGCAAAAAGCTTAATGTGGTCTCATCAGTGGTCTAGCACAGAGCCTGACATTGGGCAGGTACTTGTGTTTCTTCTCTTCTGTAGTAGCGTGATGCACAGGGAGCCAGCCTGCATTTCTGTGCTTATAGGTTGTCAGAGGGGATCTTTCCTAGGCCTAATTTAATTTACTCATTTCTGTTTCCTCATGGATCTCTAAAGAGAGACAGAGATGTCACAAGAGCTGACAAATACCCAGTGGGGTGGAACACATAATACTAGCCACGATGAAATAATGGAACATTTCCTGAATTCTCCTTGGAAACTTGCATTCGTCTCCAGGGGTGGTGGCAGGGCAGATGTTGACTAAAATGTCATTAGATAAGGAGATGCATCCATGGCAACTAATGAGACTGGAAAGAGGCTGGAGAGACCCCGCTGGCAGTGGGTCAGGTGACAGAATGATGGAAATGGCCTTCTTTAACTGCTTTCCTGCCAATCATCAGCTAAACTTGGCATTCAGACTGCCCCAGGTGAGAGGTGATCATCATGGGTCTGTACAGCTTATTTCTTTGTAGTATTGGGATGCATTATGACAACACCAGCTGTGACCTTGCAAGCCTTCTGAGAGGTGGGGAGACGCAGAGTGACATTCTCCTATCATACAGATTGGCGCAGTTGTTTTCAGTGAATGCTGAGATGGGATTTTGTTCCTGTCTTCCAGTCCCCAACTCTGCAGCCCTCCAAATCTGTTCCTTGCTCACAACCCCTCCTTAGAAAACCTGGCTTTCCTTCTCTCATTTCTTCTGAAGCCCCTTCTCCATCTGGTTAAAGTGAAGAGTTCAGATGGTTCATGATGGAGTTAGACGGTAAATCACACAGCTAAGGATATTTTTTTCTCTTGTGTTTATATATGAAAGTGTCTTAAGACTAACAACTCTGCTGTACAGAGTCTGCTGTATGAGAACAGATTGATAGAAGTTGCGCCAGCATCCATAGGTTAGCCTGGGTTCTGGTGTCTTTGTTTATCTTCAGGGTTGACTGTGAATTACAGAGAGGCAGCTGTGGCTCCACATATGTTCCCATATGTCCTTAGTCCCTTGCTCTAACAGCTCTTGATTTTTTATTTGTTATAGTTTTGGTATTTTTTTTAAGACAGGGTTTCTCTGTTCGTAGCCCTGGCTGTCTTGGAACTCACTTTGTATACCAGGCTGGCCTTGAAATCATAGAGATCCACCTGCCTCTCCCTCCTGAGTGCTGAGATTAAGGTGTGCCCCACCACTGCTTGGCATACAGCTCTTGATTTTTAACTTACTTTCTTGTCAATGCTCAGCCAAACCTGCCAGGTACTCACTCACAAGGCTCCATGGAGGAGTACACAATTGGTTCTGAAGATGTAAAAGCTTACTAATCTCAGCTTGAGCAGCACAGCCTTAACGAGGGGCTTGAACTGCATGGTGTCTTGAAGAAACCACCGGTAACTATAAAGTCAGTAAATGAACAATGTACTTCCTGCCATTACTTTCAGTCTCCAATAGGTAGAAGCAGAAGCAGGATGGCCAGGGGTTCAAGGATAGCCTGAATACATATCAATATCCTGATCAAAACACACACCCAGACACCCAGACACCCAGACAGACAAACACACACACACACACACACACACACACACACAGAGAGAGAGAGAGCTGGGGGGGGAGATGCATACACAAACACATAGAGAGAAATGTACACATATCTTAGTTACTTTTTAATGTTGCAAGGAGTAAGCATGACCAAGGCAACTCACAAATGGACACACATTTAATCTAATTGGTAGATTGATTACATGTTTTGGAGAGTTAGTACAAGATAATCATGGAAGAGAGCATGGTGGAAGAAGATAGAGGGTATAGCCCTGGAGCTGTGGCTAAGAGCTTATAGCCTGACCCACAGGCAGCAGAGAGAAAGAAGGGGAGAAAGACTAGGCCTGGCATGGGCTTTTGAAATCTCAAAGTAAACCCTCAGTGACTCATGCCCAACAAGGCCATACCTTTTCCAACATGATCATACCTCCTAATCCTTCCCAAACAGGGACCAAGCACTCAAACATATGAGTCTATGGAGGCCACACACACACAGACATACACACTAGACAGACACACAGACACACAGACACATAGACATACATGTACACACCACATACACATACACACTAGACACACACATGCACATACCACACACACACACACACACACACACACACACACACACACACACACTTACACATACTAGACAGACACACAGACACATGCACATACCACACACATATACACACACAAACACACCACACTTGGGTGTTTTCTATTTTAATAGAATTTTTGTCACATGTCCTTGAGTTTTTCCTTGTGTATGACCTCATTTTAGACTTTGGAAGTAAGCTAGGCCAGTGATGTCTCAATATGGTTCTCCAAGTAATGTAAAATTTGTTTCTGAAGCTTTGCCCCAGGATCATGGAGTCAGCCTGGTGCCTCTCCACGAATAACAAGCTCAGCAACTTGGCACAGCACATGTACGGAGGCCATCAACCTCGACTCCAGGCACAAGCATTTGGAAACTGATTCAACACTTTTGGTATGGTCACTATAGAGACATCAGTTTGGAATGTTGTCCAAGTTCACAGTGTGGGGCTCTCAGAAAGTTGCATTCACATCTGGTCTCATAATTCTCATTAGCTTTCCCCTTCAGTGTGGCCACTAGGGAGTGCTGAAGGTTGATTACCTTTGCTGGGCAGGTGCCTGTGCCTTCCCTCTGCAAGCAGCTGAGTCACTCCTTTCTCTGCAAGGAGGATTCATGTGCCTCATCCTCTCTATGTTAGTCATGGTTTTCTAAAGGAACAGAACTGATGAGCACACATATACAAATGCACACACACACATGCACAGGCACGTGCACGCATGTGCACACACACACATACATACTCATTAAGAGGGGATTCATTAGGGCAGATTTCAGGCTATGTCTTGAGTACTCTAACAGTGTGTATCTTCTGAAAGAAAGACCAGGAATCCAGTGGTCCTTGGTGCACAAGACTGAATGTAACAGCAGACCCAATCTGGTGAAGGTGACTCAGAAGGTTCCTAGAGAGCTGCTGGTCTTCAGTCTATATTGTTATCCTGAAAAAGTAGGTTCTAATACCAGCAGAGGGGGGTCTCAGCAACAGGATAGATGAAGCTGTTATTAAGTGTGCTGGCCAGCAAGCAAAAAGCAAAAGCTTCCTTCTTCCATGTCCTTATATGTAGATTGCCACTACCAGATGTGGCCAGATTTAGGATGTGTCTTCACACCATAATGACCCGATGAAGGAAATCCAAAAATCTGTCACAGTTTGCCTAGCTGCTTTGGTTTTAGTTGGTGATTTTCCATGTAGTCAAGTTGACAACCAAGATTAATCATAACACTATTCTATCAGCAAAAGCTTTTAGCTTTCTAATGTCCCACAAGGCCCGCTTTTATTTAAAGGGCTCTATATTATGATAAAGAATGCCTTGTTGATGATTAATTTTCAAGTCAAGTGTGCATAGATAATTTATTGATGCAACACTGCACTCAGATAATTTTTTTTGAAATTATTTGTGTAACTTTATTAAGTGTGGAAGGTGGGATGTTAATTTGTCAAATTAGAAAGGGGAAAATAATCTATATATCATGGAACCATTCAGGTGGTAAACAACATTGCCCCCTACCAGAACCCCTGATACCTGTTTTCAGTTATTAGATTTAAATTCTAAATGAAATAGTGTTGGGGCATTGGAAAAATGCATGCCATGTTTTGTTAACATAATCAGAAAAATGGAGCTGCTAGCAACTCTTTCCCACCTGCCAGTCATTGTATTAAATGCTCCTGCAATTTTATTAGAATTCTCTGTCTCTGCAGATGCCAGTCGGCTGTGAAATTGAAATCGCAAACAGAAATACTACATTTTCATCCACAGCAGAAACTGAGAAAGTCCGTTTTTATGGCGGGCAAAGAACCAGCGTGACCTTGTCAACAGGGTCATTCACTGTTTAGGCTTGAAGGCAGTTTGGGACAGGCATCTTGAAAAGGAGGAAGGAAAGAGGCCCCGAAATTTTTTGGCTTTCCCTCACAGTCTGACCAACAAGTGTTCTCCAGGGTTCAAAGATGGAGAGCCTTTGAGTTTTTCAACGCAACCTGACTTTCTTTCTTCGAATGGCTTGCGGTTGTGCTGAGGAAGTTTTCGTTCTTGCAAGGGGCAGACATTTCAATAAAATCTTGGCTTTAAAATGTCAGTGTTTTCTGGTGGGTAGGAAGGGTGAATGGCACTGATGAATAGGATCGGATTGTGGTATGAGTTGGGCTTGCACTGTGAGTCCGGTTTGGCAGCTGGATCATCTATGCTTGGCATACTATGCTCTCTTGCTCCCCTGGGTGACTCCGGAACATTTTCTTAGCTTTCTTTACTGTTGCTTTCTCTTGGAAAGTATCCTCCACCAATGCCAGCCACTCATCCAGGGCCAGGTTATTGTAACTATGAATATAGGTTCATTTTATACCTTCCATTAAAAGATGCAGAACTGAGGCACTGAGTGATCTGATTTGTACAGGCTCACACAGATAATAATGAGTCAGTAGTTTGAGTTTCACTATTGAATTCCAGAGCTCAACAAATGTTAACTCCTAATAGAGAGCTGCATCTCTCCACAAAACAGAATTCAGAATTGATGCTTGATCAAACTTCGCTTAATTGACCAGAAGAAGGACCATGGGAATTACCTGGAGGGCAGTCCGTGGCATGAACCGCACAACAACTCCCACAAAGTTACCTGGATATGAGGCAACTTGGAGGGGTTTCTCTTCCCTCAGGGTGAGAGAAAAGCCTGCTTCTTGGCTTTGGAGCTGTCCAGGTGCTGCCAGCTGGTTTTGCGGTGCTGTCTGCCTGAGCTCCTGCCGTTTTCCAGACTTGGAAAGCTGCTTCCTTGGAAACCTTTGTATAAAGAAAGTAGCAGGAAAATGGGTCCTTTTTGAACATACTAGATAATATGCTAGTTGTGCTGGAAGCTAGCACATCTGTGAGATGCTGAGAAAGTGGGACCACGTGAGAGTTCCCGCTTACTCTTGTGTGGTAGGTAGGCAGCCTTTGTTTATCCCCTTGGTTTGTCTCGATCAGATGAAAGACGAAAGTCACCCCTCAAAGAGAGGATAACAAAGAAAACACCATGAAACAGATAACACAAAGTCTTGCTGGCTGTTCCACACCCTTCATGAGTTTGTGTGTGGATGGTCACATACATTGTGAGTTTATGTATGTGCAAATGTATATGTGTGTTGGGGGTGGGGTGTGTTGAGGCTAGATGTCTATGTTGTTGGATGTCTCTCTTAATCACTTTGCCACCTTATTTTTGGAGACAAAGTCTTCCATTGAACCTGGAATTCACTCCTTTGGTTATTGTGGCTGGCCAGCAAACCACAGGGATGACTTAGCCCCTACCTTCCCTGGGTTGGATTTGTAGATGTGTGTGCTGGCATCTCTGGCTTTTATGTGGGTGCTGGAGCTCTGAACTTGAGCTATCATGCCTGTGTACCAGGCAGTACTGAGACATCTCTCAGCCCCATATACATCGTTTTCTCCAGTCAATTGATACCTTAATAGTGAATAACCTTTTAAAAGCTCTCTTGCCAAGTGTCATACTATGAATTGGTTGTTTTATTACAGGGTAATTTATTCTTTTCAATATTGTTCTGATACAGGAAATATAATTTATAGCTACAGAAAAGTTTCCATAACTTAGACTTTGTTTCTTTCCCTAAGATCACATATTGCAAAGTTATTGCGACCTTACAAAAACCAAGGTACACCTGGCTCCTGAGTCTAACTCTAAGGTAAGTAAATCATTCCATCACTCTATACAGTGCAGAAGAACTAGTCAGACAACAGTAACGGGCATGGTCTTGTGTTTGTGTGAGTCCATGTGTCTGTGTGTAGTGTAGTACCTGTATACTTGTGTGTACAGATGCACACACCTGCATATGGAGGTCAGAGGAGGACATCCAGGGACTTTTATCATTCTCTACCTCCTTGTTTTTTTATTATATATGTGTTTATGAGTATGTGAATGCATGTGTATGTATATATGTATGTGTGTATGTATGTATGTGTATATATGTATTTATACATGAATATATGTTTGTGTGCATATATGTGGCACAACACCCACGGAGGTCAGAGGACAACTTCTAAGAGGCAGTTTTCTTCTCCCTACCTTGTGGGTTCCAGGGACTGAAGTCAGGTCATCAGGCTTGGCAGCAAGTGCCTCTACCCACTGAACCATCCTTCCAGTCTTTAAGAAAGTTCTCACTGAACTTGAAGCTCACCTGTAGACTAGATGAGCTTCTGGGGGTCTACCTATCTTGGCTCCCCATAATGACCATTGTCTTTAAAGTCTTTGATTTAGTTTAATTTTGAGAGGAAGATAGCCAGAGGGTCTAACTGTGTAGTCAGGGAGATAGCCATGTTTGGTGCCAAGACAGCTCTGAGCCTATGACCACCCCTTCAGCAACAAAGTCTGCATACAGCTGAAGGGCCCCAGAGGCAATCAGATGTACTTTGCTGAGGGATATAAAAACGGCAGCAGGTCATTCTGGTGTCCTCCATAGAGCTTGCTGGACACTTACATCCAGCAGTGTTTTCATCCCCCAGGCTGTCAGCCTGATGCCTTAGAAAAGCCTCTCTGGCAAAACTCTCTAGGAGGCACCTGCTATTTTTGAATACTGTCTTCTTTTGCTGGCGTGGCCTGGAACTTAATTATGTAGCCTGGATTAGTGTAAGGCCATGCTCCATCTGCTACCATACTTGGTTCTTTTCCCCTCAAGAGAAGAAACTGTCTCCATCTCTCTTTTCTCTTTTCTATTTGGAGGCAGGCTGACAAGGGGCTTAACTACTGTCTGGTGAATGCCTTCGCATTAGTAGTATCCTTTCTGATTTTTGCCCAGAATGGCTGCCACCTACTTTGAGATTTGCTTTCTCTATTTTGTCAGAGCCTTACCCTGCATGCATTCTTTTTATAAAGCTCACAGCCAACTTGATTAAAACAAAGTTCAGGGTAGATCAGCTTTTGAACATGGATGGAATTCTGCTATTTCTCCTGATCAAAGGCGACCGGAGATCAGCAGCACATTTAAGAAACTACAAATTGGCATTACACAAAGCCCCCTTAAGTGTTCTTGGATGTGGCTCCTGCCTCGAAGCCTGGGCTTATTCTGAAGCATGGCCAGCATGAAGTACACCTTCTGGGCTTACTTTAGCAGATGGGTGGGCTGTTGACAGTGCATAAGCCTTCAAGCCCACATACCAGAGCATCTTAATCTTTGATTTGATACATTTGGGGGAAACTAAAATTTAGGATTTGGAAAGTTGGACTGACCAAGTGGCAAGAACGAGATTGTTTAGCTTGTAGCTTGTATTGAACATTTTAATTGTGTGTGTGTGTATCTGCGTATGTGAACGTATATGAGCTATTGAACTTTGTGTGTGTGTGTGTGTGTGTGTGTGTGTGTGTGTGTATCTGTGTATGTGAACTATTGAACTTCCTGAAGTAGGGCTCACTTGCAACAGGGTGCCATCCCTGCTATTAGGTTTTAATAGATTTTTAAAAAGAAATGTTCTTTTCCCAGAGAGATGGAAAGATAGATGGCTGAGTAGTTAATCCTGCTTGCTGTTCCTGCAGAGGATTGGAGTTTGGTTCCCAGCACCCACACTGGACAGACCACAGCCACCTGTAATGCCAGTTCCAGGGAATCTGGCACCCTCTTCTGGTCTCTGATGGTACCCACACATGTGTGTACATATATAGAGACATAAGATCATGGATAAAAAACAAATCTTTAATAAAAGTGCTCCCTGTTCAAAAATATTCACATCAAATCCCTGGGATTTGTTGCCGTATTTTCAAAACGGGTCTTCATAGATGTGGTTAAGTTAAGGATTTTTTGAGATGAGATTATCCAGAATTAACTGGCTGAACCCCAAGTGCTATCACCAGCATTCTCAGGGAGAAGAGACAGATCACAAGTCAGGGAATGCTGACAGAAACTAGATACAAGTAGAAGAGGGAGACGCCTCTTCCAGGGGGAATATCTTTGTGGGCACGTTGCTTTGGGGCTTCTCAGACAATACATTTCTTTGTTTTTAGCCACACAGTTTATCACTAGTCGGTATGGAAGCCACAGGAAACAAAGACAGTTCTTGGATCATGATCAAACAAGTTCTTTATGTCCCCTCACCTCAAGAGGATGTGTGTCCATTTTTTTGCCTGTTTTGTGAATTCATTGCTGGGTACGTGTGTAGTAATTATTGCTGACTGAAAGACACTGTAATTTAAAAAGTTCTTTGAACATATATGTAGAGGTGAATACAATTTTATCAATCATGGAACTCTTAGGATTAGGCGCCTGGGTGCTGGAGTTTGCTTCGATCTAGAGGGGAAACTTTGCATGGTATCAGGACTTTATCTTTCCATTCATCTCTGAACATGTCATTCTCAACATTGTCCTTCTGCAGCATGCTCATGCACTTGGACCACCAAAGAGTAGTTTAAAAGGGAGTTTTGAAACAAATTTTGGCTCTAGTGTCTGTTTTCTTTTATTACTAGCTATGTCTCTTCAAGCAAGTTACTAATTAGTTTTCTTACATGTGAAATGGGGATAACAACACCTACCCTACAGGGCTTTTGTGGAGAGGAAATGATTAAAATTTATGGGGCACACTTATTCAGGCATGAGGAGATCCTAAACAAGACGCTTGTCATGATGCAAACTTATTGTTATTAACCCGGTGCCTGGCACCAGTGTAGGGACAAATACAAAGGCTGTGTTCTGGTATAACAGGGAAAGAAATCTAAGCTTAGCAGAAGGAAGTAATGCACCCCGTGTTAACCAGCATTGGATGGCAGAGCAGGGGACATCCAGGTCAGATTTAGGGTCCTGTGAATCCCCGGGAAAACATTCTTCCTAGATTTGAATTGTACTGAACCTTCCTGAAGTGCTCGTGACGTCGAAGGAGCATATTCTCCAGTTCCTGGGCCTCAGTGTTGTTGGCTTTCCGGTTCTGCCTTTATGTTTTCTCAGTTCCTCATGAACATTGCACTAGCTCATACCCCTTTCCTCAGCTCTGTCTCCTGCGAGAGGTGATTGCTTATCACAAGGCATGCACACCAGGGCTAAAGAATACGCGGTGGCACCTCCACCAGCCTGTTGGTTCATTACGGCCAAATACATGGGGATGGATGGGTTAGGGAAGAATAAATTAACATTATCCCTTATTTTTGTCTTTCCAAACATGTCTAAGTGAGTTAGACAAACTATCAATTTACTTCAGTACGCCAGTACTGATACGCCAGTAATACTACTGCAACTCTGTCCACCCCATCTTTGGTGCTACACTGCACTTAAGCAGGAACAGTTTTATTCTGAAGCCAACAAACCAGAATCCCATGCAAGTGCTTGGCAAGGGCTTCGCTCTCCAAAAGGAGCTCAGAGCAGCTCCTCTTTACTTGATTTGTCAATCAAGGAAGTGGAACTTGGTAGCTTGTAAACATCTCTTCCTTCCCTCTTAACAGTTGATGCAATTTAATTATGAACACCTGCCGCCTCACTTGTTCCTCTGCATGCAGCAGAGCAGAGACAAGAATCTAGAAATTTTGTTTGACCTTCCTATTCAGCCTGTGTTCTTCACTCTTTTCTGGCCTTCCCACTTTGTCTATTAGGATGGTAGAATGAAAGTCAGTGACGTAACCCTGATATGATACATTCGAAGAGCCATATAATGTTTATAATGTTTATAATGCATACTGGAAATGTGCCGTGTTGGTTCCCAGAGATAAACCTGGTCATTAGACTGATGTAAACAACTGTTCACTTGGGAGAAGTTTAATTACCAACTCCAGATGTCTGGGAAAAGGTGGTTCCAAGACATCAGCAACCTGTTACTCTCATTGCCAGCAGATCTCATTTACCCTTCCCCTAACCATATTTGCATGTTGGACATTTCACATCTGGGCCAGATGCCCCAGACACCTAGGAATAAGGAACTGTGACTGACAATAAAAACACAAGGGTTCCTGGACCACTTGAGGCCTCGCAAATTCTTTTCCTTTTCTTTAGTTTCTGAGATGTCTAATTCATTCTCCAAAGTGTTCCTACTTTGGAGAAGTTCTGATGTTTTGGCACATTATTCTTTATGACCATGTATTTTATAACACAGTAGTTTTTACTTTTAAAGGAATGAATCACTGACATACAAGAAGAGATAGAGATTCTATCAGTCAAAGCTGCAGCATGGCAAAGATGTCCATTGCTCTAAACGGTATGGTTGTCAGAATCAAAATGTATGACTTAGGATCTGGAGAGATGGCAGCTGTGGGTAAAAATACTTGCTGTTCTTGCAGAGGACCTAAATTTGATTCCCAGCACTCACATGACAGCTTGTAACTCCACTTTCAGGGTATTCAGTGCCCTCTTCTGGCCTCTGCAGGCACCTGTATGCATGTGGTACATATACATACACACAGGAACACACATCCAAATAAAATAATCTTAATAAATAAATATTGAAAATTACCTATGAGGAAGATTATGCATGACTTCTGCACGTGTACTATTCATCAAATAAAGCGCACTTGTGTTTGGTCCAATAGAATAATGTGTGATTTCTCTCCCCTTACTCTGCAGTTAATTGCAAATCAAATTAATTCAAATCCCCAGTTCTCAAAAGTGTATCTCTAGCTCTGATCTCTTTCTTCGATTTCAAACTCAATTGCCTATAGTGTACATTGATTTCCCACCCATTCTTTCCAATGAAGATACTGCCTCTGCCCCCAAACTTCCCATGGATAAACAAACAACTCATCTAACATAGATGCCTGCTTCTTCTAATCAGTTTATCTAGATCTCCATTAAAATAATTAGTTTTAAGAAAATATCTGCAGCTTTTCTTATAGAAAACTAGGAATTTCAATATAAAAAGAATATATAAATTAGGGACAGACAATACTAATGACTGCTGGAAGATAGGAGTAGGCTCTTAAGAAAAAGAGCACAGGTCAAGAATGGCAAATGGAATTGGAAAAGGGTGAGGGGTATGCAACTCACCTACAGAAAGGGGACTTTTGCTCAGACTATACCCAAAGATAGCCATAATTGACCTTGTGATTTTAGTTTTTGCAATAAATTACACTTTATTTAAATGCAAGCTGACTTTTAAAGTGTTTGGGGGTATTTCATAGAGTGTATAAAAAATGTAAAAGCAGTTTATTTTCAATATTGATGAGATGGGGCACAGATACATTCAGGAAAACTTTGGGAAGGAGGCTCTTTCAGGCATCACTGCTGGGAATTCAGTGTGGTAAAGCACCTAGAGGGTACTCTTGAGAGAGAGAAAGGTTACTCTAGCATTTGTTCCTTGACTTAGAGATTCCACTTGTAAGGAGTCACTGAGATCTCTATTTAATGGAGAATGGACTAAGGAGAGGCAAATATTTATTTTGACCCCAGAGTCAACTACAGTGATAGAGCCACTGAATGCAATTTGTCTCACTAACATCCTTCTCTTTCTCTATAGGAATTGTGTCTACAGAAACTGAGTGGGAAAATTGAATGGTTTGGTATGAAGCATGGACCCTTGGTCCCTATATTGATTTTTCTTCTTATTTGTCATGATCTATTTATCTCTTTAATTGGAATAGGAAGGTCCCTAAGAGTGGGGACCATCCTCAATTCCTGTATCAACATTGCAGGAATAGCACTTGGCTTGTAAAAAAGCAACAGTAATATTTGTTACTTAAATGAATAAAAATAAAAGATTGAATGAATGAACAAAATTGAATCAGTGACTTGTATTTTATATCTTATGTGTGTGTGTGCATATTTTCTGAAATTTATACAACTTGATAAAGAATTGTAGAAATAAATAGTTTTTGTTGCTTTTTTGTGGTGTTTGGGGTCAAATCCAGAACTCTAGACACATTGGACAACCATTCCTACCATGGTATTACATTCCTAGTCTATATACGATAATTTTAACCATTTAGAAAATGGAAACATTGGTATATATGACAAGATTTATCTTTGTTCACGGATTCTATTTTCACTTGTGCTTTTTGTTGAACATGTGTTATTCTAGATGATTCTGGCTACATCCACACTGGTATAGCATTTCTACTTATTCTCTAGATCGCCATTGTCATAATGTATGCCTCATTGTTTTAATTACCACAGGTATAGATGTGTGCACACAATGAATGATATAGAGATGAATGCATTCTACAAAGTAACTTTTTCTTGATGGAAGTTTTATTTACACCATAGGGATAGTCCTCATTTTTTAAGATAATTACATTCTGTAACTTGGCTGTGGTTGAGCTTAAGTAACCACTTTTTACTAATGGATCCTATTTCCTCAATATTTTATAATGCTAGCAATGTTTTTATATCTATTTTATATCTATTCATATTATTAATTTGTAGACTTAAAAAATTAACCTAGATATTCAACTCCTGATTCCAGGTATGTGACATCTCCCTAACTTTTTCTATATCTTTAAAAATTAAATGTAATATTTTATTAATTATTAATAATTTTGTGCATGCATTTTGATCATATTCCTTCCTTGCAGTCTTCCAAGATCCATCCCACATTCCTTCTAACTTTATGTCCTCCTTTTTTTTTCTCCTTACAACCTGTCATGTTCAAAAGTACCTTGTGCTACCCATGTCCTTTTGGGTGTGGGGTCATCCACTGTGAAAGTTGACCATTCCTGAGAAGTCATAGATCTCAGTAATTCCTCAGGTATGGGTGGGAGCTCATGAGCCTCTCCAGCTCATTATTTCATATAGTAAGCATCTCAATTTCTAATATCCTCTCCATTTGCACCTACCTGGCCATGCTGCGATTTGTGTCTTTTGAGTGTGGTCTATTTGTAAATCAGGATACTTCACATGAATGAGGAATGTGGATTATTCTGATTCAGAAAGCTTTGCATGTATTGGCCCATCTGGCTTTTGTCTTTTCTCCTCCACTCTTTTTTCTTCTGACTAATTAAAAATTCAAGACCCGCAGTTAATTAAATTAATTAATTAAAATGTCAAGACACATAGCAAGGTGGGGGGATGCTGCCTACTTATCACTCAGAAGGTGAATATCTGGGTCATTAAAAAAAACTGCTACAGATCAATAATACAAACAGACAATAGAAACACGGGCAAAAATACAAACAGGTAATTCATAGGAGAGATGCTACATTCAATAATATATTTAATCTTATTCATAATTAATTAACCATTGATTAAAAACACAACCCTTGCCATTCAGGCATACATAAACCATACACTGAATTATCTATAGAGCCAGAACCTTAAATGCCCAGAGTTCTACCATCAGAGGAGAGCAGATGCCTTCCCCAGTTTGAGGTGTAACTAAGTGGGCAGGGCCTGGAGAGCAGGTTCATGAGACTGAATTCTTACTGAGGAGTGACTGCTCCTTTGCTGCAAGCAGATATGAACCTGATATAGAAGAGATAAATGACAACTCGAGATTAGGGGAGACCTTGAGAAGGGGCTAAGGTCCTTGATTGTTTATCTTGAAGATGGGCATATTTGCAGTATAACCTTCCTAGACTGACTGTGGGCAACTCAGTGGGGTACTGATTGTTCAGCAATTACCATAACCACTTATGTCGGGGCAATGTAATCAGCATCAGACCAAAAGTTCGCCACCATTACTCGTATCTGAGAACCGAAGTGTCTTTTGTGATACATGTATGTACAACCTTAAGCTATGTGGTTCTGCTTAGTTACATGCTACCTGCTTAGCCCACTAGGCTAAGCAGAGTATTCCATTCCTTTGGAGAAAGTTGGGTCAGGATCAGTCATGACTCAAGTTCATCTTCTGAGCACTAGCTGTGGAAGCCTAGGTGAAACCACAGGAGGGGAGCATTCTTTTGGCCTGACACTGTTTATCTGAGAAAATAATGGCCTAGAACTTTTGGCTTGTCCTTGCTTTATAATAATCCAACATGAGAGAAAACAGAATTGGGAGAGAGGTTCCTGCTGGCATCATGTGAGTTCTAGGCATGACCAGGCAAGAAAATGTCCAATTTTCTTTTCAGAGGAGACCACAGATTCCCTCTCTGCTTAAGTCAACATGTGTTGAGTATTTGCCATAGTGGATGCTAAGGTGTGTTCATAGGAAAGTTCAGGTAAACTTATTTGAAGCAGACATGGATCTTTCTAATGGCATCTGTATGCAGATGCCCTGGCAAATGCCAGCTGGTGTTTTCTGTGGACTGAGGGCTTCTTGAGGGGTCAGTTGGAAATGAGGGAGTTAAAGAAAACTGGACTCTCAGGGCTCTCTAATATCAGCTTTTATTTTTCTTAGACCATTAAGAATGCTTTTTGGCAGTGAAATCACAAAAGTGGAAACAGCAGGGTTTTCTTAAAGCACAGTAGTCTGAGGTTTCCAATTAATTCACTGCCTGACCACCCACTGTCCATTCGGAAATGCTTTTTATTAACATGTAGCACCCTAGGACTTCTTGAAGGTGTCAGGGCTTGAAAGTAATTCATGAGAAAGGAAAAAAAAATTGAAAAGCAATTAGGAGAAAAGCTTCATGTCACACACACACATACAAGCTTAATTTAAGGTACCTGCACAGTGGGTTGGCATGGGACACCAGGTCGTGTTAATACATTCCGGTAAGCAGATGTCTTTAAAGTGAAGGCTCAGAAGTTGGTTCCTTCCCAGACCCCTGTAGGGTACTGTAGTCATTTCAAACTTTTGAAAAAAAATATAAATTGATTCCTCAATGTTTTTCCTCCAGATTAACTTTGGGTATTTCTTGGTGGTTTTAATGGCAAGGTCATTTGTGGTGATAGACCAGAAAATGCCACAACTCTGCCAACCCATCCTACTCTATGGACTTGTTACTGGGGTGATATGGTGGTTTCCATATGGCAAATGGGCAGTGCTCATTGTGTGTGTGTGTGTGTGTTTGTTGTATGTCTGAGTATGTGTGAAAGATGTTTCCTGATAGCCCTTTCTCTACCCTTCCCATTAGCTTAGTAAAACCTGTTTGCTCCTGAATGTCCCTTGATATCACTTTAGATAATAATTATTATAGATATTCACCACACTTACTATCTTTTTAGCAAAATTGCCCTGGGTTGTGTTCCCTGTTTGAGAATATCTGAACCTGGATACTAGACTCCATGATTTGCAGGATTCTAGATTATATCAACAAGAAGGTCGGTGTTTCCCTGATGATGTGTGAGCAGGAGTATTAGCACTGGTGGTGCTCTGGGGATGGGGGTGTTTACCCATAGCTGTTGAATGTCTTATAAGGGTCACCTCCTCTGGGATGCAGGTGACTCTGACTACTGGTAAAGTTTTCCTGACTGTGATGGTTGTTTTTAACATCAAGCAGCCACACATTACAATCACCTAAGGAGGGTGCTTCAACTGAAAGAATGCCTGGATTGCTGTGAGAAAACCCACCCCAAAATGTGAGTGGTGCCTTCCTGGTCAGTGGTCCAGGTAAAAAAGAGCGTGTGGCAGAAGGAAACATATTCATCGTTTGCTTGATCAACCTTCTCTCCTGCCTCCGAGCTGGTTTACCCTGCTGCTGCGCTGATTCCAGTGTTTCCAGTCTTCCAGCAATGACTAAGGAGCAGCATCTCCGAGGAATTTTCCAGGCTTTCAGCACCAGATTGGGACCTCTAAGGCACTCACCTTCATGAATGGAGCAACTGCTGGTTTCTTAGTGTCTCAGGTATGAGACACTGTTAAAATATAAATGTAAACCAATTTAATAAATTACACACACACACATACACACACACACACACACACACACACACACACATTCTGTTCTCAATGTGGGTTCTTATCCCTTTGGGGGGGGTCTAATGACCTTTCAAGGGTCACATAACTGCCACCCTGCATATCACATATTTACATTATGATTCATAAGAGTAGCAAAATTACAGTTATGAAATAGTAATGAAAATAATTGTATAGTTTGGGGTCATCACAACCTGAGGAAGTGTGTTAAAGGGTAGCAGTACTAGAAAGGTTGAGACCACTGCTCTAGACAGTTCTGACACATACACCAGTATTCTCTCTTCCCTTGACTCTCTGAGGACACTCTTTCTGTCCTTCAACCCTGAAGCCTTCTTAATGTTCAAGCCAGTCTCTATTACAAAGGGACTTCCTCTTCCTCTTCTCCCAGAGTGTGGACTGTGAAAAAGAAATGATCATTAAAATGTACAAATGAACATACAATAAAATTTCAGGGCATACTTTTTAAAAAGATGAATTTAACATGCAGTCTAGTTGATGACATAGTTATCAATGCAAATAACGGAGGTGTGACAGTAATTTCACCTAGTTTCACAATATGAATGCCATACAGTGAGTACAACCTGGCCTACTAGGACACTGCACGAAGGTCAGTCTGGTTTGAGCATAATACATGGGAATAGGAAGAAGAGCAAGAAGAGGCTGAGCAGGCAGGGGCAGGAAAGAGACCATTAGAAGAGGCGGGACTTTATTCAAAGTCCAATAGGTAACCTACAGAAGATATTATGTACCTATCATGCATGGAATTTGTACTATCAGACTATATTTATCTTCTCTTAAATTAATGAGTTTTGAAGGTTGGGGATGATTCTATTCTGGTTTCTGTGAGACTGTAAGTTGCTTTGAAAATCTAGGCCATGTTTCTTTTGTGTAGTGGTTCCTAGAAAAGGTACTGTATCATAACATCAGTTTTGAGAGAACTATCGCAAACTATGTAAATGCAATGATTCTGAGGCTGGTGAGATGTTCAGTGGGTAAAGATGCTTGCTGCCAAGACTGTCTCCAAAAGTTACTCAGGGCACATTGAAGATGAAAGGCTTATGGTCTAGACTCTGTGCTTCTTCCATAATTGGGATATGTATCAGCTCAATGCCAGCAGATGCTAAATCCTGTCTTGTTTGGGCCAAGGAAACTGGTGGAGTAGGTAGAGTTGTGGATGTTCATATGGTAGTAGTCTCACTTTGGAGTTTCTTTGGGGCAACCAGTAAACCAGTAAAATACTAAAACATCCTATCACCCGGTGAATTATTGTTTTCCAGGGGGGAATACAATACTTTATAGGGGAATGCTTACTTTAGGTTTCTGCACTCATCTTTAGTCAATGAGTTCCTAATACATTCTTATGTTGAAAGCTGTGTGGATACGTTGGATCTTCCCTTCACCAGGTTTCTTAGTTGGATGCATTTTCCTTGCTTTCTGCTATCTAGCTCAGAGACTTAAACTCCACAGTCCTCATCTTCAGCCTTGAAGCAGTCAATCCTCCAGTTTGTCTCTGAGCCATAACCCCTCAAGTGGTTAATGGCTCATAAACAAGTAATGAGAACTCAGTGTAAGTTTAAAAGAGTCCATGGTGAGCAATCCTTTGTGTTGTGAATAATTACCCAATAATTTATCTCTTTACTAGTATAGATTTGGGGATTTTTATTAGAGGGTGTCCTTGTAGCAGCATTAAGGGTAATTAAAAGGACAGTTTTGAAGACTATTGGTCCACTACAAGATAAATACAATGAGTACTCAAGGTAAATGATGTGAGATTGTGGGATGCATAACCCTTTTGTAGGAAGAGTTTAGAGAAATAACTCAAAGACACGAATGCCTTCAGGTAGCATTTTGGGGAAAGTATTGAGGTGAGGATAGGTTTTGGAATAGAAAGGCTTACACTGTGCTTCTACTCCATGCAGCTCCCCATCTGTGAAACAGAAAATGTAGTTAATTAAAAGGAAGTGTAAACTGTTAGACACTTTACATATGAGTTGAGCAGACACTGGCTACATAACCCATGGAGCAGTAAAATGAAAATGCAGGGCCTTCTGCTTATAAATTACTAAGAATTTGAAGTGGTGACAGCAAGGAAGGGGGACCAGGCATGGGCTTTCTGTGAGCTCTGAATGGGATTGTACCTGGGTAGGATGGAAAGGGAAGATGGGATTTACAGTGGGACAGACATGGGTTTTAATGTTAAGCAATCACAACTTTGGTGGCCAGTGGGCAAATCATATAAACTCTCTGAGCTTTAGTGTCATTATATAAAAGATGGAGACCTCTTTCTTCAGCTCAAGTGTTGTTGAAATTAGTAGGTTTGGTAATGCCTCACTACCTATGCTTTGTGAGAAATGAACATAATTGTGGCTGTAATGGCAATTTAATAAATGAGCTTAAAACCTAAAGCTCTTTAATGAAATGACTTTCACTTATTTTCTAGTGTCTGTTTCTTCAAGAGTCCTTATGGCATTTATAGACTTTGAAATTCTGGCATCAAGTCTTGGGCCTCAAGCCACAGCTACACAGAGGGTCTGGAAATGAAGTCGAAAGTTAAATATGGAAATTTTCTTTTCTGGAGGTATTTATGATCTAGATATTGGGATAAGACAAGAATGAATTTATCATGTTTTCTCATGGGGGGCATGGTAACTGATATAGAAGAGGCACTTGGACAAATAATGAAGAGTCAGAGAGAAATGAAGCCTGGAGTGGTCCTTTCATTGTTACAGAAGATGAAATTATTAAAGATGAAGAAAAAGGCACTACTATGAATTGAAATTAGCTCTAGTGCCTCAGTAAAAATCCCTGATATGAAGGGCAAGCTTTTGGCTTGATGGCTCCTAGACTCTGACTCTCAGCGTTCCTGCACCTGTGTTGATCTGTCCCCTTGAACCTTGTGAACTGCTATGCTCTGTAAAGCTTGGCAGAAGTGTTGCCCTGCAATTTCAATCCCAAACGTTAAGAAGGTTTATTCCTTGACTTCCACAACTCTATAGTTTTGGAGAGATCATTTAAGTACCACAAAGGAACGTGGCAAACTATTGAGGAGTCTAGGACTATTGAGAGTCAAGGACTCAGTTGACAGTGATCCAGTTACAGTGATTTTCCTTTTATTGTTGAAGACAATCCCTGAACTCATAGTTGATTCATAACACTTCAGATAGTGGTGAGCTGCATGTGTGTGTGTGTGTGTGTGTGTGTGTGTGTGTGTGTGTGTTTCTCCCCATTGCCCACACTGCTGCACTGTAACAAGTTGCTGAGCCAGTTCTCCCATAGTCACACACTTGGGACCAGCTCACCTGTGCTGTGCCCCTGTCAGGGTCAGGTCTCCTGTGCTGTCCAAGTGAGGTTCATGACCTGCTTTCCCAAGAGCTGCGGCAGGCAAGGAACAACGACAGCTCTCCCTTTTTGATAACACTGGAGCCAGCATTCTGGCCTGCTGCAGGTGGTGAGGGGTAAGGGCAGAGGACGGTATTTCTCCCTCAGCCATGATGAGTGGTAGGGTCAGCTCTCCCATGCTCATATCCTGGGGTGTGCTTACCTGCAACTCTCACAACGTGCTAGGCCTGCTCTTCCGAGTACTGCAACTGTCCTGAGGTGCCTCAGCTCTCCTGTTCTCATTTCCCCAGGTTCAAATCTCCCATGATGCCCAGCTGAGGGGTAGGGCCACTTCTGTGTAGCCCTCAGACATCAACATGTCCCAGGAGGCAGCCCATACCAGGGATGTCTGCTTGGCCTGCGCTAGTAACAGACCGCTGCTGCTGCAGAGAGCCCTGTACCCAGATGGGACCCCTGGAGGCAACACAGGCCAGGACCTCACCGTGGTCCCAGGTGGAATTACTAGCTACTCACCTCAGGCTGTTCCTCACTAATCTCAATTCTGCCTCTCTTCATTGTGTCTACATCTTTCTGTTTCTCTTTCTCTTCCATTTCTCCACTTACAGGTTCTTTTTAGTGGAGCTAAAGGACCTCTAAGTGTCTGGGATCATCTTATGAGTAGTTATAAGAGCATTATATCCCTAGGCAGGGGTCATCTTGGGCATGGTTTGACCCCCTCACAGGCCTGCATTACACTGATCTGGTGGTCTACTCAGGCTAGCTCCCTGTTTGGGGCCCTATGGTGCTGGTCTGGTGGTCTTCTTGTGCCCTTCCTCCCCTGGCCACTGCAAGGGGTCCCTTGTGAGAGTCTCAGGCTTGCTTCCATTTAGAGTTCACAGTCTCAGGTCCCAGGTGGGGTTCTTCTGGTCTCTTGCTTGCTCCCCATTATGGGAACCTTTCTGAGAATGCCTGGGTTCTTTCTTCCAGGGAACCTTAGGCTACTGATCAGTCAGATGTTTATAGGTTAGAACACTGAGCATAGACATAGCCTCTCTCCTCTCTGCCATCTACTGACACATATATGACACAGAATCCATACCTGCAAAGCCTTTAGGGGCAGGCTGTCTTACTACATAGTAATTCCTGTGAATGAGGACTCAGCACCAGAAACTGTCTCCATTGCAGCATAAAATCCCCACTGGGTTATTTCAATTGACAATCAAGCCTATTTTCGGATGCTTTAAAATTATACTCTTCTAAGTTTCTGGGCTAATATCCACTTATCTGTGAGTGCATATCATGTGTGTTCTTTTGTGTTTGGGTTACCTCACTCAGGATGATATCCTCCAGATTCATCTATTTGCCTAAGAATTTCATGAATTCATCATTTTTAATAGCTGAGTAGTACTCCATTGTGTAAATGTACCACATTTTCTGTATCCATTCTTCTGTTGAGGGACATCTGGGTTCTTTCCAGCTTCTGGCTATTATAAATAAGGCTGCTATGACCATAGTGGAGCATGTGTCCTTATTACAAGATGGAACATCTTCTGGGTATATGTCCAGGAGAGGTATTGCTGGATCTTCTGGTAGTACTATGTCCAATTTTCTGAGGAACTGCCAAACTGATTTTCAGAGAGGTTGTACCAGCTTGCAATCCCACCAGCAATGGAGGAGTGTCCCTCATTCTCCACATCCTCCCCAGCACTGAAGGAAGGACCATCCAGAGACTGCCCCACCTGGGGATCCATCCCATAAACAACCACCAAACCCAGACACTATTGCATATACCAACAAGATTTTGCTGACAGGACCCTGATATAGCTGTCTCTTGTGAGGCTATGCCAGTGCCTGGCAAAAACAGAAGTAGATGCTCACAGTCATCTTGGATGGAACACAAGGCCCCCAATGAAGGAGCTAGAGAAAGTACCCAAGGAACTGAAGAGATCTGCAACCCTATAGGAGGAACAACAACATAAACTAACCAGTACCCCCAGAGCTTGTATCTCTAGCTGCATATGCAGCAGAGGATGGGCTAGTCGGTCATTAATGGGAGGAGAGGTCCTTGGTCTTGTGAAGATTATATGCCTCAGTACAGGGGAATGCCAGAGCCAGAAAGTGGGAGTGGGTAGGTTGGGGAGAAGGGCAGGGGAAGGGTATAGGAGACTTTCAGGATAGCATTTGAAATGTAAATGAAGAAAATATCTAATAAAAAAAAAAGAAAAAATATACTCTTGATTCCTCATTCCTTGAAAGCCTCAAAAGTCTATTTTGTTTACCTTTTTCTCCATGGAGAGGCATTTCTTGAATTAATATCAAACCATGCCCCTCACTCTTCCACTCGTCATCATTTCCCAGTCCTTCTAAAGAACCTTTGTCTCACAAAAGCCACATGGGAGCACTGTCAGAGTATCCAGGAACCCAGATACTGGCCACATGGCAACATTGACAGTATGCAGAAGCATGGAAAACAGTGATATTAACAGGATCATATTATCCATGAGGTATCCATGACCTCAATAGAAATCACATGAAATGCACAGTATCCAGGAGCTCAGACACTAGTCACATGATAATATGCTCATAGTTTAGTATCTAGTATAAAAGCAATATGGTAACGTGCTCACAATACCCATGCACCCCTACAATAGTCACAACCTCCCAGTGTCTAGGAGGTCAGATATTAGTGACATCATAACATGGGCCCAGTATCTAGGAGCTGAGATACTATTAACACAATAGGATGCTCCCAGTATACAACAGTTGGTACACTAGTTACTCGGTAGCACAATCACAACATTCAGGAGTTGAGATAGTAGTCACACTGTAACACCATCAAACTATCCAAAATATTAGACACCCTCACAATATCCAGAGGCTAAGATCTCACAATATCCAGGAGTTTGGACAGATAATTTTGAGAGCCAGTTGATAACACATTCACAGTATCTAGGAGCTAATACTGAGAGTCACATGGTAACATAGTCACAGTGTCCAGCAGCTCACATACTGCTCACATGGAACAGGGTATCCAGAGGCTAAGACACTAGTTACATTGTAACACATTCTCAAATTCTAGGAGTTAAGATACTAGTCACATAGTAACACCTCCACAGTATCTAGGAGCTCAGACCCTAGTCAAATGGTTCTGTTCTCACAGGAACTAGAAGCACAGACATTTGTCACATGGTAAAACCCTCAGAGTATCCAGGAGACCAGGCACTATTCACATGGTCATACCCTCATAGTATTTAAAAGACCAGACACTAGTTATGTGAGCACACTCTCATAGTATCCAGTCTAAGACATTCACAACATGACAACTTGCTGAAGTATCTAACAGCTAAAACACTGAACACATAATGTCACCCTCATAGCCCAGACATTTGTCACATAGCAACAACTCACAGTAACTAGGAGGGAAGACACTAGGCATTTGGGGACATCTTCAGTGTATCCAATGACTAGTTACACTAGACACATGGTAATATACTCACAGTAACCAGAGGCTCAGTCATTAGTCAGAAGGTAACATACTCACAGTAAGCAACACTTTAGACACTAGACACATGGGGACATACTGTGTCTGAGGCTAAGACACTAGGAACGTGATAATATACAATGTCTAAGTAGCCAGACAGTTACATGACATGTACACAGTATATAGTTCAGACACTAGTCATTTGGTAACATATTCACAATAACCATATCTCAGACACTAGTTACATGATAAAATCCTCATATTTTCTGAAGGCTAACTAACATACTAGCAACACTGCATCATATGGTAACACTGTGTCTAGGAGCTCACATACTAGTTTCATGGTAACACCCTTTCTAGAGGTTCAGACACTAAGTACGTGATAACACCCACACTGTATCCGGAAGCTCAGATGTTAGTAACATGGTAACATTCTCCTGGTGTCTAGAGAGTAACATACTGGTCATAGTAGCATACAGTATCAGCATATTGTACCAACATACAGGCTCAAATACTTGTCACATGGAAATCATTCTCATAGTATTCAAAAGGTCAGATACTAGCCACATGGTAACATACTCACAGTATCTAGGAGCTCCTATACTATTCATAAGGGAACACTTTCCCAGTGTGTACATTCTAAAACGTCAATCATGTTTCAACACTGACAATATCTAGTAGCCCAAACTGGAGCCACATGGTAACAGTGGCTCTTACAGTTCCCTGGAGTTCAGAGGCTAGTCATATGCTAGCACCTTCACAATGTCCTTGAGCTCAGGTGTGGGTCACATGGTAACATGCTTACAGTATCCACCAGCTCAGACATTAGTCCCTTTTCCAATATCTGATGCCCAAAGGGCATGAGCAGAGTGACTCTATTTTGCTGTTGTCCTGTAATCATCTAGGATTTAGATCTCATATTTCCTAGGGATAATAATTGGACAAAGACTAGATTAATGGATTTCCCCCTGTTATTAAATGGCATTTGTAGTGTTCTTGGAGTTCACATAAATATATGGTGAGTTTGAAGGAAAACTGGGGATAGGCTAAGTCCTTTGCACCTCCCTCGTAATATCATTTTGTTCTTTATCCTTGAATAATGCTCTATTGTATATGTACTGCATTTTCCTTCTTCCCACATCTGTTGATCAGCATCTAGGCTGAGTCCATTACATGAGTGACACGTTCCTTTATTCAAACATGGGTAAGTAATATTTATCCATTAGTCCCTTGACAGGATGTTGAGGTTTGGTCTTTGACTTGTATTACAATGCTAAATACTGGCCCCCAAGACCTGGTTGCCCACAGGGACAACAGACTCTCCATGTTCCCAAGTCATGTACCCAAGTTACATTATGTAACCCTGTCCCCAAAGTTATTCCTTATTGGTGAATAAAGATGCCTATAGCTAGCTGGACAGAAAAAGAGATAGGCAGGGCTCTTGGGTTCCCAGGCTTGTGGTCTAGGGAGAAAAAAGGGCGGAGATAGGTGAGGATGCTATGGATTAGATAAGTTATGAATACATGGCCGTGAGAGCTGGCCAGTTGGAGTTAAGATCTGCCCAGATGGAACATGGCAAATTATAACTCAGGGTTATTGATGGGGAAATAGATTCTAATAGCTTAGAGGTAGCTATGTACTCAGCTCTAGTGCTAATTATTATAAATATAAAGGTTGTGTGTCTTTTATCCGGTAACTGAATGATCAAAGGCTAGGTAGAAAATCTTGCTTGAGATTAAATGATTTTCTACAACACAGGAACATTTTTTTTTTGCTTCTGCATCTAAGTTAAAGTATTGAAAGGAGGGCTATAGAAATGATTTATAAATACAGAGGTGAAAAATTAACTGCTAAAACCAAACTATGCACAGCGGAGAGAATGTGTCTGCATGAGACATGCTGTGTGGCTCTGTTGTCACAAGCTTCTTGCCCGCAGGGACCTAAAGAGGATGCAGCCACATAGTTACCAGCTTGGAGTCTTCTGATTTATTCTGAAGAACTGGGAAGAAGACCTCATTCCTCATTTGCAGCATGGCTGCCCTTCACCATGGAGGGACCCTTGCCTATTCACTGCAACACTTCCTGACTGCTGTGATTTTCCTTTGTGGCATCTGAATTAAATAGGTTTGCTTTTGGCTGCATGTCATAGCACCTCCTACCATGACAGTATTTTCATATCATAGCAATTTATTTCTTTTTCATGTAAAACAATTCTTTATTTAATAGGATATTTTCTTTATTTACGATTCAAATGTTATCCCCTTTCCTGGTCACCTTCACCACCACCCCCATCCTGGAAACCCCCTATCCCATCCTCCCTGCCCCTGCTTCTATGAGGGTGTTCCTTCACCCACCCAACCACTCCCACCTCCCTGTCCTCAATTCCTCTACACTGGGGCATCTATTGAGCCTTCATAGGACCAAATACCTCTTCTCCCATTGATGCCTGACAAGGCCATCCTCTGCTACATATGCTGCGGGGGCCATGTGTACTCCTTGGTTGATGGCTTAGTCCCTGGGAGCTCTGGGGGGTCTGGTTGGTTGATATTGTTCTTCTTCCTATGGTGTTGCAAACTCCTTCAACTCCTTCAGTCCTTTCTCTAACTCCTCTATTGGGGACCCCATACTAAGGCCAATGGTTGACTGTGAGCATCTGCCTCTGTATTTGTAAGACTCTGGCAGGGCCTCTTGGGAGACAGCCATATCAGACTCCTTTCACTTCTTGGCATCCACAGTAGTGTCTGGGTTTGATAACTGAATGTGGGATGAATCCTCAGGTGGGACAGTCTCTGGATGGCCTTTCGTTCAGTTTCTGCTCTACACTTTATTTCCATATTTGCTCCTGTGAATATTTTATTCTGCTTCTAAGAAGAACAGAAGCATTCACACTTTGGTTTTCCTTTTTTTTTTTTTTTTTTTTTTTTTTTTTTTTTTTTTTTTTGAGCTTCATGTGGTCTGTGCATTGTATTTTGGGTATTTGGAGCTTTTGGGCTAATATCCACTTATCAGTGAGTGCATACCATGTGTGTTCTTTTGTGATTGGGTTACCTCACTCAGGATTATATTTTCTAGTTCCATCCATTTGCCTAAGAATTTCATGAATTCTTTTTTTTAATAGCTGCATAGTACTCCATTGTGTAAATGTACCACATTTTCTGTATCCATTCCTCTGTTGAAGGACATCTGAGTTCTTTATAGCTTCTGGTTATTATAAATAAAGCTGCTATTAACATAGTGGGGCATGTGTCCTTATGTAAAGCAATTCTTATGTTAATTCAATTGATCTGTAGACTTGTTTAGGACTCTCTCTTTTGCTAAAATTTTAGAAAAAAAACCCTTAATTGACAAAGACAATTTTACATTCTTGGTGTACCACATGGTTTTTGGTATGTGTATATACTGTGGGATGACCCAATCAAATCATTCATATTCTTATTACTTCATATTTTTTGTGTGCTTGCTGATAATGTTCATGCTTTGTTCACTCTGCCCAAAGACCTGTGTGGTTTTCATTCTCCAGGTGAGAAGAGAATTTCTCTGTTCCCAGGTATTATATTCATGGTCCAAAACAGGAAAGAGAGGCAAGGAAGAGTAAACAGCCAGGGGCATCTGCTTTAACATTCTAAATGACTCTGTCTTCATTATCAAATCTGATTTTGTCAGCACACAAGGTATCAGTGTGCTCTTGAAGTTGGGCAAGGGTGCATTTGAACTGGTGTTATTGCTGCTAATGCAAAAGTCTGTAATTGAAGAGAAGCAGAAGAATGGAAACTTCAGAATGTTTGGAGTTTGCCATGATTTAACCTGACCAATTAACATGGGTATATTTCTCTTCGTTTCAGGCATTGGTCATCACCACCTGACACTTCCAAGTTCTCGTTCATTTATAGCACTTAGCTCTCAGTCCAAGAGTACATTCTGGAGTTTGTACATGGAGTGAACTTAGTGATTTTTTTAAGAAAAAATACTTCCTATACACACCAACATAAGGCATTGGAAGAGGAAGGAGGAAGAGGAAGAGGAAAAGGAGGAAGAAGAGGAGAAAGAGGAGGAAGAGGCCATCATAGCAATAAAACAAGACATAGCAGGTGACTAGAGACTCACAAGCAAGGCAACAAAGAGATGCTTTTGCTCTAGCTGTGGAATAAGCATCTAAATGGCTTCAAGGTAACCTGGGCTTTTATCTTTGGAATAGTAATCGCCCATCCTTCCCCTCTAAAGCCATGTTTGAGTGTGTGTGTGTGTGTGTGTGTGTGTAGGAGGGTATTGGGGAAGATGTTCATCTATCCAACCACACAAATTCCACAGACCAGCTTCTTGTTGAGGCCAAGGACCTAGGGTATCATTAGGAGTTAAAAAAAAAAAAAAAAAGCAACACCAAAAAAATACCCAAAATAAAATGATAGGCCACAGGTGGCCAAGCTTGAAGTATTTAAAGCAAAATTTCCCTCAAAATTCTTGGCAGGTTCCGAGCCTGCTCATTACCTGTGGGAGTAATAAGAGCACACATCTTGCTTAGATGTTGTTTTTAAGCCTGAAGCGTTTCCCTTTTACCTATTGCTCTTTGTGCTGTGACCACCATCCTGTGTCTTAGCTTAATGGCTTCTTTTTTGAAGCAATCAAAACAGTAGGCTCCAGTGACAGGGCCACCTCTTAATCCCCTCTTTGCCAGCATGTTGGCCCTTTCTCCCCAGTGGAGAACCATTAAGGGAAGGCTTTTGAGAGAGGCCTGCAGCTTGGTGGCTGCCTCTTTTATCAGTTTTATTTTGGAGTTTTGAGGAACTTGCTTTCTTCAGTTGTGAGACTTCAAATTGTAGAATTCCCACTTAACTTAAATTGCAAGTTATTGGCAGAGAACTTTCCCTTAACAAATTGATGTTGCCTTCTCTCTCCTCCTGTGCTGCTAGGAACCCCAGACCAGATTCATCTGTCTCTTTTGGACACTCCTGGAAGCTGCCAAAAGCACTCTTTTGTACATCTTGGAGGGCAAAGAGTAACAACTCAAGAGCTGAACACTGACAGATCAGCTTGCTGGGTATTTGATGGTGAATATTGTCAACTTGACAGGAGTTTGTATCTCCTAGGAGACAAAAGTCTGGGCATGTCTGTGAGGGAATTCTTTTAATTAGGTTAGTTGAAGTGGGGAGACCCATTCTAAATGTGGGCAGTACCATTCCATGCACTGGGGTCCCTGTTTCTTCCTCTTAGTTCTGTTTCCTTCACCCAACATTACTTCTCAAAATCAATCAATCAATCTATCAATCAATCAATCAATCACAGGACCTAATCATGTCCCAACATTTTTTAAACTAGGGAATATAAGAAAAACACCAAAATTGTGAGTTTTTTCTGTTTCTCAGATTTGCTTAATAATTGGTTTACACCCCAGAGTGTAATAATTATCAGAAGTTGGACTTAACAGCTTTTCCCGCTTTTCATAGCAGAATCCTTGGCTGTCTAGCCATCAAACTCAGCTCATTTCCCATGGCCCCTTAAACCTCTCTTTAGATATATGGTTGCAACATAACGAACGTGCAGGACTCTGTAGTTTAAAAAGGAAGGAGCTAAAGGGATCTGCAACCCTATAGGTGGAACAACAATATGAACTAAGCAGTACCCCGGAGCTCTTGACTCTAGCTGCATATGTATCAAAAGATGGCCTAGTCGGCCATCACTGCAAAGAGAGGCCCATTGGACTTGCAAACTTTATATGCCCCAGTACAGGGCAACGCCAGGGCCAAAAAGGGGGAGTGGGTGGGTAGGGGGTTGGGGGGGTGGGTATGGGGGACCTTTGGGATAGCATTGAAAATGTAAATGAGGAAAATACCTAATTAAAAAAAAAAAGGAAGAAGTAGCCCAGCGTGGTGGCGCACGCCTTTAATCCCAGCACTCGGGAGGCAGAGGCAGGCGGATTTCTGAGTTTGAGGCCAGCCTGGTCTACAAAGTGAGCTCCAGGACAGCCAGGGCTATGCAGAGAAACCCTGTCTCGGAAAAAAAAAAGAAGAGAGTACTCTTGCTAGCATTATGTGTAAGGCTTTTGCATTCTTCCTTGATTTTTCTCTTGATGCATGTGATCCTGGTTTTAAGTGTAACCATAGGAACGCTTCTTCGTGGGATTATGGGAATTCTACAGTTTGCCTTCAATTGCATGTACCTGATTTTGCTCTATCTTTCTACAGGAATTGTAGAAATAGCGATCTAAACATTGTATTATATACCCCCTATTCTACCAGCACTTCCTTAGGACATACTGATGGGAGAGGAAAGGCGGTAGGAAGAGTAGCTCTGGGCTGCCTCCATTCCGTTCTCTTGTGCACATCAGCTGCATCAGACTGCTGTTACAAAATAGCACACTTGGAGCTGAGATTGAAAGGAAATAAAACTGTAATTCATGTAATGTATGTTAAATAGCCCAAAGAGTTGTTTCTGAGCTTTGAAACCTGGGGCTGAGAACATAGCAGAACAGACCAGGACATGCCCGGGCAAGCCCATCGCCTCCCTAGCTCCCACCCCTCTGACCTAAGTTAAATGTTACAGGCTGCTGATGTTTAAATGGACCAATCATGTGAAACCGCGCCAATTCCTCCCCCAGCCCCACTCCTTTTCTATAAAACCCCCTAGCTTCCAAGCCTCGTGGTCGAATCCACTGTCTCCTGTTGTGTGAGATACGTTTCGACCCGGAGCTCCGCCATTAAAAAACCTCTTGTTGTTACATCAAGGTGTTGTGTTCTATTCGCGATTCTTGGGTGCACGCCGAATCGGGAGCTGAGTGGGGGTTTCCCCACTGAGTTCTTTCATTTGGAGGTTCCACCGAGATCTGCGTGACACCCAGGAACCCCGAAGGACCCCTTGGAGGTGCGTTTGTTTGTGTGAGTCTTGTTATGTTGTCTGTTGTCTAAGTGTCTAAGTGTGGCACTGCTGAATTTGTGTCTTAGTTTTTCAGTTCTGAGATTGTGGGTTTGAGCCCCACCTGTGTTACCAGTTCTGGTATTCTGTATTCTGGCAGCTGCCACTGCGGACCGTAAGGACCCTAGTGGCTGTGGGAAGACGACGGTCTATTTCCCCACAGGCTGCACCCTTGGAAGACATTCCGAGGGAGACCCTGGAGTGCCCGGGGTACGGAACAGTCAGGAGGACCTGGCTGTTGCCTGGCAGAGTGAAGAAGAGTGAGTGCTCTTCCTGCCAGAGGAGTGGAGCGGAATCCCACTCCATCAGAGGTAGCGTTTGGCTGGTTGTGTAAGTCCAGACGCAGACGAGTGTGCTTGGATGTCTTAGTGTTTTCCGTCTCTGTCATTGTGTTGTGTTTACTCTTATTCTTCACTATGGGACAGACCGTGTCTACTCCTTTATCTTTGACTAAGGACCATTGGACGGACGTTAGGGCTAGAGGACAAAATTTGTCAGTAAAAGTGAAGAAAAAGCCATGGATGACTTTCTGTTCCTCAGAATGGCCTGTTTTTGGAGTAGGTTGGCCAGCAGAAGGAACTTTTTACTTACCCACCATAAGGGCTGTGAAGGCCATTGTTTTTCAGGAAGGACCAGGGTCGCATCCAGACCAACAACCGTACATCATGGTATGGGAGGACTTGGCACGCTACCCACCCCCGTGGGTTCGCCCATTCCTCCCGCCTCTCCGCCCTGGCACCAAGATTCTAGCCATCCAAGAAAATGGTGAGAAAGAGAAACCGAAACCACCGCTCGGGAGAGATGATGATCGCAGCACACCAGTGACGAAACCCCCCAAGATCTATTCAGAGATTGAAGAACCCCCTGAGTGGCCCGATACCCCTCAACCCCCACCTTATGCTCCCCAGCCCCAACCTTCAGCTCCCTCGGGACCCCTGCCTCAGGCCCCGGCCGGAGGAGGGGGTCCCTCCACAGGAACAAGGAGCCGGCGAGGAGTCACCCCTGAGGGGCCTGCGGATTCAACTGTGGCGCTCCCCCTCAGGGCTATTGGGGCTCCCCCTGCCGATCCAAATAGTCTACAGCCCCTACAGTATTGGCCTTTTTCCTCTTCTGACCTTTACAACTGGAAAGCTCATCACCCCCCTTTTTCAGAAAACCCTGCAGGACTCACTGGGTTGGTTGAATCATTAATGTATTCACACCAGCCGACCTGGGATGACTGCCAGCAGCTTCTGCAGACTCTATTCACAACCGAGGAGAGAGAGAGGATTCTCCTCGAGGCTCGGAAAAATGTCCGAGACGAGGCTGGGCGCCCTGTCCAAACTCCAGCTGAGATAGATGAAGGATTTCCGCTAACCCGGCCCCGATGGGATTATAATACGGCATCAGGTAGGGAACGACTGTCCAATTATCGCCGGGTCCTAGTGGCGGGTCTCAGAGGTGCTGCCCGGCAGCCCACGAATCTGGCCAAGGTAAGAGAGGTTATGCAGGGAGCGACTGAGCCCCCCTCAGTCTTCCTTGAAAGGCTCATGGAGGCTTATAGGAGATATACCCCATTCGACCCCACGTCTGAGGGTCAAAGGGCCTCAGTAATTATGGCCTTCATTGGCCAGTCAGCTCCTGACATTAGGAAGAAGTTACAGCGAATTGAGGGCTTGCAGGATTACACCATAAGGGATGTAGTTAGAGAGGCAGAGAAAGTGTATCATAGGAGAGAAACAGAAGATGAAAAGTTAGAGAGAGAGAAAAGGGAGAAAAGAGAAGAGGAGGATAGGAGAGACAGGAGGCAAGAAAAGGTTTTGACTAGGATCCTGGCCTCAGTAGGAGAAAGAGATAATGGAAGAAGAGGTAGACAGTCAGGGAACCTGGGAGACAAAAGGCAGCAGGGACCAAGGAGACCCAGAGAAGGTGGGCAGCGCCTGGAGAGGAACCAATGCGCGTATTGCAAGGAAATGGGCCACTGGAAGAGCGACTGTCCGAAAAAAAAACAAGAGGTAAAGGTGCTTTCTCTTGGAGAAGATGAAGACTAGGGGGAACGGGGCTCGGCCCCCCTCCCCGAGCCTAGGGTAACTTTAGAAGTGGAGGGGACCCCTGTGGACTTTCTAGTTGACACGGGAGCCGAATTTTCAGTACTCAAAACACCTCTAGGAAAAGTAAAGAAAAATGAAAAAACCTTGGTGATCGGGGCCACGGGACAAAAATCGTATCCATGGACCACATCCCGAGTAGTAGACATAGGGCGAAATCGAGTAACTCATTCGTTTCTAGTCATTCCAGAGTGTCCTATGCCTTTATTGGGGAGAGACTTACTAACCAAGTTAAAAGCACAAATAACTTTCACCTCTCATCGACCGGAGGTTTTCTGGGGAATAAAAGCGCCCCAGACTCTAGAGCTGTCTTTACAACTAGGGGAGGAATATCGACTTTACCAAAATAAAGTAAAGCCCCCTGAGGGATTACAGGACTGGTTGAATCGATACCCCCAGGCGTGGGCAGAGACGGGAGGAGTGGGGATGGCAAAACTGGTCCCCCCCGTGGTGATTGAACTTAAGTCCGGGGCCACCCCTATAGGGGTCTGACAATATCCCATGAGCAGAGAAGCTCAAGAGGGTATACGCCCCCAAATTAACAAACTGCTCCAACAAGGGATTTTGGTCCCATGCAAATCCCCTTGGAACACTCCTCTACTTCCAGTAAAAAAACCAGGGACCAGGGACTTCCGTCCAGTACAGGACCTTAGAGAAGTCAACAAGAGAGTTCAGGACATACACCCCACGGTGCCAAATCCTTATAACCTCCTCAGCACCTTGCCACCTGGTCGGACATGGTACACAGTCCTGGATCTCAAAGATGCTTTTTTCTGTTTGAGGTTACACCCCAACAGCCAGCCCTTGTTCGCTTTCGAATGGCGAGACTCCGAGAGTGGACAAGCCGGACAGCTCACATGGACGAGGCTGCCTCAGGGATTCAAGAACTCGCCCACTTTGTTCGATGAAGCCCTACACCGAGATCTTGCTCTTTTCCGAGCCAATAACCCACAGGTGACTCTTCTGCAATATGTAGATGATCTGCTCCTAGCTGCAGAAACATGCGAGGACTGTGAAATTGGGACCCAAAACCTCCTGGGCGAGTTAGGTAAGCTGGGGTATCGGGCCTCTGCTAAAAAGGCTCAGTTATGCCAGATAGAAGTGACCTACCTAGGATATGTCTTGAGAGATGGACAACGGTGGCTCACAGAAGCCAGAAAACAAGCTGTTATGCAGATCCCGGCCCCAACCACTGCTCGCCAGGTAAGAGAGTTCCTGGGGACCGCCGGGTTTTGCAGACTCTGGATTCCCGGATTTGCCACACTGGCAGCTCCCTTATATCCACTAACCAAAGAGAAAGGGGAATTCACCTGGACCAGAGAACATCAGCTAGCCTTTGAAACTCTCAAAAAGGCACTGCTGCAGGCTCCGGCATTGGCCCTGCCAGATTTAAACAAACCTTTCACCCTATACATTGATGAAAGAAATGGGGTGGCAAGGGGAGTCCTTACCCAGGTTTTGGGACCATGGAAGCGCCCGGTAGCCTACTTATCAAAGAAACTGGACGCTGTGGCCAGTGGATGGCCCTCCTGCCTGCGAGCGATAGCAGCCACGGCTGTGCTAGTAAAAGATGCTGACAAACTGACTATGGGCCAGAATGTTACTATAGTGGCCCCACACTCTCTTGAGAGCATCATCAGGCAACCACCGGACCGCTGGATGACCAACGCCCGAATGACGCACTACCAGAGCCTATTGCTGACAGAGCGAGTAAGTTTTGCACCCCCAGCCATTCTCAACCCCGCCTCCTTACTACCTGAGGCTGACGAGGCCCCTGCACATAAGTGTGAAGAAATACTGGCAGAAGAGACTGGAATCCGGCCAGACCTCACAGACCAACCTTGGCCAGGGGCGATGACTTGGTTCACGGACGGAAGCAGCTTTGTGGTAGAAGGTAAGCGGAAGGCTGGGGCGGCAGTAGTGGATGGAAAGGCTGTCATATGGGCCAGCAGTCTGCCGGAGGGTACATCAGCTCAAAAAGCGGAACTAATCGCATTAATTCAAGCCTTAAGGCTGGCAGAAGGAAGGGCTCTTAATGTCTATACCGACAGCCGGTACGCTTTTGCCACGGCTCATGTACACGGAGCAATATACCGACACCGTGGACTGCTGACGTCTGCCGGCAAAGATATCAAAAATAAAGAAGAAATTCTCAGCTTATTAGAAGCTGTTCATTTGCCCCGTAGGGTGGCAATTATCCATTGCCCAGGACACCAGAAGGGAACTGGGCCCGTTGAAAAGGGAAATCAAATGGCAGACCAAGAAGCTAAAAAAGCAGCCCAAGGGCCAATGACTCTGGTGGTGAGAACCCAACAGCCCGCTGCTGAGGAAATAAATAAAAGAACCCTCACAGAAGAAGAGGGGCGAGATTACTTAGCTAACATACACCATCTGACTCATTTAGGAACTAAAAAATTACTAAAATTGGTTAGTAAGTCCCCCTATTACATTCCTGGATTAAAAGGAATTGTGGAAGAGATAGTAAAAAACTGCCGTGCTTGTGCACTTACCAACGCTGGGTCTAGCAGGCTCCAGGAAGGAAAACGACTGCGAGGAGACAGACCTGGAGCCTACTGGGAAACTGACTTCACTGAGGTGAAACCGGCTAGGTATGGAAATAAATATCTCCTAGTTTTTATAGACACCTTTTCAGGATGGGTCGAAGCGTTCCCCACCAAGAAAGAAACGGCTAATGTAGTGGTCAAGAAGATACTTGAAGAAATCCTTCCCCGCTTTGGGATACCTAAGGTAATGGGGTCAGACAACGGACCTGCCTTCGTCTCCCAGGTAAGTCAGGGATTGGCCAGACAACTGGGGACAAATTGGAAATTACATTGTGCATACAGACCCCAGAGTTCAGGACAGGTAGAAAGGATGAACAGAACGCTAAAGGAGACTCTGACTAAAATAGCCTTAGAATCCGGCGGAAGCGATTGGACAGCCGTTCTCCCTTATGCCTTGTTCAGGGTTCGGAATACACCTGGACCCCTTGGCCTAACTCCATTTGAATTAATGTATGGGGCGCCCCCACCCATTTTTATGACCGTAGGGGATAAGAATCGCCCGGATGTGTCTTTCTCTCCTTCTTCTAGTCTTTTGGCTCGATTAAAAGCTCTCGAAATAGTAAGAAAAGAGGTCTGGGAACAGCTAAAAGAAACCTATGTTGCTGGTGACACACAGGTGCCGCATCAGTTTGAAGTAGGAGACGCAGTCCTGGTGAGGAGACACCGAGTGGGAAACCTAGAACCGAGGTGGAAGGGACCCTACTTGGTGCTACTGACAACGCCCACCGCGGTCAAAGTGGAAGGAATCCCCACTTGGGTCCACGCATCCCACGTTAAGAGAGCACCCCCTGGAGTCAGCCATGATGAGTGGACTTTGGAGAAGACTACTAATCCTTTTAAGTTGCGCCTGCTTCGTAGGAGCGATCCCAAAAGACTTCAACCCCCACAGTCCTGTTCAACAAACGTGGGAGGTACTCAATGAGGGGGGTAGGGCTGTATGGACAATCGCTGAGGTACACCCTCTGTGGACTTGGTGGCCTGATCTTTTCCCTGACATCTGTAAGTTGGCTATAGGAGCCCCTCCTGGATGGGACTTGGAGGGGTACTCTGACATTCAGAGGGCACCTTTAACACCCCCTCCGTACGTAGAAAAACATTCGAGAGACCCATGGGGTGGTTGCTCTAACCAAAGGGATAGAAGTATGCTTCGAACCCATCCCTTCTATGTCTGCCCCGGGCCCCACCGAAGTCAGTCCCTCAATCCAACGTGTGGAGGTAAGGCTGACTTCTTTTGTAAGAGCTGGGGTTGCGAGACTTCAGGTACAGCCTGCTGGAAGCCCTCCTCGAGCTGGGACTATATTAGAGTAACAGCCAACTATTCCCTAGCGTCTTATGTACCTGGAGGATTTGACCTAGACGAGTGTACTGACTGGTGCCATCCGCTCCGTGTCACCTTCACTGAACCAGGGAAGAGAGCTCTGGGATGGACAAAAGGGTATACCTGGGGTCTTAGGATTTACAAGGAAAGATATGATGAGGGATTATTGTTCACTATCAGATTAAAAATAGAGACCCCCTACAATCCTTTAGGCCCCCCAACCAAGTTCACACCCCTCACCCATACAATTACTCAGCCTACTCCAGTGATTGCGGACCCCCTTAATATGGCCGCTATCACCCAACCTCCCACTCCTCAGGTACCTCTAACTATTACCCCGAGATTCCTTCAAGACAGAGGATGTTTAACCTAGTGAGAGGAGCCTTTTATGCCCTTAACAGAACTGATCCAAGCGCTACTGAGGACTGCTGGCTATGCCTGTCCTCGGGTCCGCCTTATTATGAAGGAATCGCCTTCAATGGAGATTTCAACAGAACCAGCAGCCATACTTCCTGCTCTTGGGGTACAGGACAAAAACTGACCCTGACTGAAGTATCCGCGAGGAATCCAGGTCTCTGTATAGGTACCCCACCTTCCACTCACAAACACCTATGCGGACAAATTCAGTCCGTGTCCAGAACGGAAGCTGATTACTATCTTGTACCTTCCCCGGTTGGATGGTGGGCTTGCAATACAGGACTTACTCCCTGTGTATCAACTAAGGTTTTTAATTCATCTCATGATTTTTGTGTCATGATCCAGCTGTTACCCCGTGTATATTATCACCCTGCATCCAGTTTAGAAGAAAGCTATGCGGGCCGGCGGTCAAAAAGAGAACCAATTACTTTAACCCTGGCTGCATTCATGGGAATAGGTATGGCAGTAGGAGTGGGGACGGGAGTGTCAGCTTTGATAGAAGGAAGACAGGGAATTCAGTCTTTGAGGGATGCTGTCAATGAAGACCTAGCGGCAATAGAGAAGTCCATAGACGCTTTAGAAAAATCTTTGACCTCCCTGTCTGAGGTAGTTTTACAGAACAGGAGAGGTCTTGATTTGTTGTTCCTAAAGGAAGGAGGACTGTGTGCTGCCCTTAAAGAAGAGTGCTGCTTCTATGCAGATCATACAGGAATAGTTAGAGACTCTATGCAGAAACTGAGAGAAAGATTAGAGTGAAGGAAACGGGAACGGGATGCTCAACGGGGGTGGTTTGAGTCGTGGTTTGAATCACGACCATCTTGGATAACTTCTTTAATTTCCGCTGTAGCCGGACCAATCCTTATGATATGCTTAGCTTTAGTTTTCGGCCCTTGTATAATAAATAGAGGAATGGCTTTCATCCAGAGTAAAATTGATACAGTAAAACTCATGGTTCTTCAAAGGCAATATCAACCTATAGTTCAGGTAGATGAAGAGTTAAGGGACACCGACCTCTAAAATTCTATGATTAGAATTAGTCTAAACAGAAGAAGAGGGGAATGAAAGGAAATAAAACTGTAATTCATGTAATGTATGTTAAATAGCCCAAAGAGTTGTTTCTGAGCTTTGAAACCTGGGGCTGAGAACATAGCAGAACAGACCAGGACATGCCCGGGCAAGCCCATCGCCTCCCTAGCTCCCACCCCTCTGACCTAAGTTAAATGTTACAGGCTGCTGATGTTTAAATGGACCAATCATGTGAAACCGCGCCAATTCCTCCCCCAGCCCCACTCCTTTTCTATAAAACCCCCTAGCTTCCAAGCCTCGTGGTCGAATCCACTGTCTCCTGTTGTGTGAGATACGTTTCGACCCGGAGCTCCGCCATTAAAAAACCTCTTGTTGTTACATCAAGGTGTTGTGTTCTATTCGCGATTCTTGGGTGCACGCCGAATCGGGAGCTGAGTGGGGGTTTCCCCACTGAGTTCTTTCAAGATGAAAGGATGGACCATTTAGACACTGCTATACCTGGGGATCCATCCCATAATCAAACGCTGACACCATTGCACACACTAGCAAGATTTTGCTGAAAGGACCCTGATATAGCTGTCTCTTATGAGGCTATGCCAGGGCCTAGCAAACACAGAGGTGGATGCTCACAGTCAGCTATTGGATGAACCACAGGGCCCCCAATGGAGGAGCTAGAGAAAGTACCCAAGGAGCTAAAGGGGTCTGCAACCCTATAGGTGGAACAACAATATGAACTAACCAGTACCCACCGGAGCTCATGTCTCTAGCTGCATATATATCAGAAGATGGCCTAGTCAGCCATCACTGCAAAGAGAGGCCCATTGGACTTGCAAACTTTATATGCCTCAGTACAGGGGAACACCAGGGCCAAGAAGTGGGAGTGGGTGGGGAGGGTATGGGGGACTTTTGGGATAGCATTGGAAATGTAAATGAAGAAAATACCTAATTAAAATTTAAAAAAGAAATGGAAAAGTTAAAAAAAAACTATTCAGTGCAAAAAAAAAAAAAAAGAAGAAAAAAGAAAAAAGAAAAAAGAAAGAAACTTATTTTCTTCGAGGCCTGGAATAAGTCTGAGGTCAGAGTGCAGGAAAGTTTAGCTTCTGGTGGAGGCTCTCTGTTTACCTCCAACATGGCTACCTATGCATTGTGTCTTGCAGCTCCCTCTCCCTCCTCCTCCCCCTCTCTCCCCTTTCCTCTGTGGTTGTGTTTCTACCTCTGACTCTCTGTTTTCCTTTGTCTCTTTGTCTCTCTTTCCTCTTTAAATTCCCCCCTACTAATTTCTGTCTTTCCTACTACTGTAGGGCTGTGAAAGTCAGCCTGTTTTGGTTGAGCAAGGCTTGCTCCAGAGACCTAGTAGACAACTCTACAAGGGAGGGAACAGTGAACCACTTCCCAGAGACAGGCACCTGATACCACAGAGCCCCCAACTCTAATTCTGTGGCTATCAGTCATGCAGATAAAGCCCCAAGTTCCTAGAATTCTAGCTAGACTCCACCCTCACAGTTACCTGACAATAGCCAGGTATGCTCCTCCCCACAGTTACCTGGCAACAACAAGGTAGCCCAGCCCACTATAAAAGGAACTGCTTGACTCCTCCTTGCTCTCTTAAGCTCTCACCTTTCTTACTCTCATCCCTAGCTCTCCTTTCCCCTCTCCCTTCCCTTCTTTCTCTCCACATGGCCAGCCTCTCTCTTTCTCTTACCTTCCCTCTTTCTCCCTGCCTTTCTACAATAAAGCTCTAAAACCATAGACTGTGTCTGCTCATCAAGGCCTGCTATACTTGAACGATGGGATAGGTTTTCCCCTAAAAAGCCACATCCATCTAACTTTCGAATGGAAGGCCTTCCTGCACTCCAGCCATGGATCAGACCAAGGTCTCTAGCCCTGTGGGAACCACCCAGTGCCCCTTTTCTCTTTGCCCTCCCCTCCCTTCGGCCCCTGGGATGACCAAGCTGCCCTGGGACCTCGACCTTGTTCTTAGCTTTTTTGAGACATACAGCCATGTCTGGGATGCCCGAGACTGAGAACCTGTTATCTCTGGACTCCGTGAGGCCCAGAGACCTCGGACTGCCCCTTGTCCACCCTGCCCCCCCCAGCCCCGGCCGAGGACTGGGGTCTATGTCTTCTCACAGCCAGACACCCACCCAGGGCCTAGTGGAAAGCTTGCAGCAGTCCTCTGAGTCTGCCTGCCCAGAGCACCGGGACTCTGGCTAGAAGCAGGTTCTCTCCCACCCCCTTTACTCCCTCACGCCTGCTTCCCTACACACTGCCATAGTTAATTTCCCCAAATAGTGTTTTACTGTGTATCCATGCTGGCCTTGAACTCATTATATTTCTTTCCCAGGCATCCTAAGTTGTGGAGAGTCTCCCAAGATCAGCCTCTTGGGTTCACTATTACTCCTACCCCTCAGTTAATTGCCTCCTAAAATCTCATCTATAGACTAAGCCAAGCTGGGAATTGTGGCTTCAGTGTATGAATTTGAGGGGACATATTTGGGTTCGTAGCATTTTGTGTTACTATTTTCAACATAAATGGATAGCCATCACAGGGAAGTAAGATGTTTAAAGGATCTGATAGGGTATTTGGTTAGGCTTTACCACCCTCCCCGCAGCTATCCAGATAGGCAGTGTCTTGTGTTCATTGTGGTGAACTCTTGGGTCTGTTAGTGCTTTTCAATCTCTTCCAGCCTCTTCAGCCTTAGATACAGAGGATTTACCTCGTGCTTCAGATACATCTTCCTGAATCTCCATGAATCAGGGTCCCACGGAGTCCTCTACTACGGGTCACAAAGAGCATTATATTTGAAGGTGTGACAGGGAACATATTGGGTCCATCTCCTCTGTTCAACTCATGCTCATTATCTCCTTGAAATTTACTTACACAAAATAAATTCAAACCTATTATTTAAAAGTTTAACACAGGGATAGCAGAACATGAAATCAAACATGGGGACTTTTAGAAATCTCATTGTAAAAAATATTAAATAATATTTTTCTATCAAACACGATAAAGCTTTTATTTAAGACAAGGAATTCAAATCACCCCCCAATTGCAAGAATTTTATGCAAATCTTTTTATGTTCTCACCTTTTAAAATCTTTATGCAAATGTTTTCCTCCTCCCCCAACATACCACAACACACCTTGCAAAGCTTTGATTTGTGCAAAGCCTCCAACCACACCCCCTGCATTTCAGGAACTTGAAGTCCTGGAGTAGCTGACCTCTTCCCTATTTCCTTCATTTCCTTTGTGCCAGCTCTTTTAAAACTAACTTACCAATTGCAAGAGACTGTGAGATCCAACCCCAGTCAGTGACAGAAACACCCAGTGATCATCCGCCTATATTAGAATAAAACCAAGAATATTGTAATGTTAAGCATAGGCCCCCAAAGCTTGGTTGCCCAGAGATGAGAAGGTCTATACCTAGATCCAAATGATACTATGCAACCTTGCCCCCAAGTTATTTCTGATTGGTGAATAAAAATGTCTACAAGCTATAAGTGGGAAAACTGAGATAGGTGAGGCTTAATGTTTCTGGGCTTGAAATGGAGGAGACCATGAGGAGAGAGAGAAAAAGGTGGAGAGAGGACAAAGATGTCATGGATTAGGAGTCAAGAAGGGGTTGGACAATTGGAATTAAGAGCATTCCAGATTTGGGGGTGGGGGGTAGAGCATCCCAGATGAAACAAAGTAAGTAGTAACTTGGGGTTACCAATAGGAAATAGATTTTAGTTCCATAGAGGGTGGATATCTGCCCAGCATTAATGCTAATAAGGGCATATATGTATATGAATAAGACCAAGAGCACCTTGGCTACATTGCTTTTCTGCTTTAGGAGTGCTATGCCACACGCTTTTGATCTGAACCTGTAAAGCTCCTTTATATTGGAGTGTTGTTTTCTCTCTCTCTCTCTCTCTCTCTCTCTCTCTCTCTCTCTCTCTCTCTCTCTCTCTCTCTCTTCTTCCCTTCCTCCCTTCCTCCCTTCCTCCCTCCTCCCCTCTCTTTTTATAACCTCAAGCTTACTTCTCGCACTATAAAGCTGGTCCTGCTTTGTCAAACACAGTGAAGCCAAATTTTAGGTCCAGTTGCTTGCTGTGCTATCCTTTGGTACCAGTTATATTTGGCTACATGTAACAGAATATTCTAATTAAAAATTGCTCTGGGCTGGTGAAATGGCTCTGTGTTAGAAGCACTTGCTGTGCAGGCCTGGCAGCCTGAGTTCCCTGCTCCAGAACCCAGGCCACTCTTACGGAATGGCAGGTTTCAAGTGAGCAGTTCTTTCTGGTAGGTTGGCTTCACAGGGTACTCAAGAAATAAGCACATTTTCATCACTTCACACCAGGCTTCGAGTCTTTGGTTTTTCATCTCCTTGTGGTAAGGTGATTCCTGCCTTTCTAGACAGAACTACATGTTAGACAGAAAAAATGCAAGAGACAAGCGCTCGATGCGCCAGCCATCCCAGGAGAGCTTGACTTTTATGTTATATATTTTTTCTTTTTAAATTAATTAATTTACTTTACATCTGGGTCATCCCCCCACCCCTGGTTGGGTTATCTTTGGAATTTTCAACCAGCAATATCTGCTTGCTTCTCATTGGCTGGGATTCTGTTACATTGCCTTAGTTCACTCATGAAAGCCTGGGAAGGCATGGGGGTCTTGGTATCTTCATCAGCACTAAAGAAAATCTGAGTGTGACTGGCAAAGAAGGATGGGGTGGATGATGGATGGGATTCAAGTTGGATGTAGCTATCAAAACTATCTCCCAAATGAGGATGTTCATTACGGCTATGGATTAGAAATACAGACAGGGCACAGTGGCTCTAACTTGTGGCTACACTGTCTGGGCCCTCAGAATTTGGAACTAAGTCAAGCAGCTGGAAGCTAGACTTCACTGAATTTTCCATCTTAGAATAACTCAAAGGTGGCCTCATTGAAGTGAAGACTGTCAGCTCAATAGAGTGTGCCCTCCCTGAGTGGTCTGAGCTTCCCTCAGTATGGTGGAGTGGGTTTCGAGAGAAAAAAAAAATTGTTAAGACTTGAGCAAAAGCTTTATGGTCTTACCTGACTTGGCCTGTGAGTTCATCATGTATTTATCTGCAAGGCATTTAAATTAGACAGGCTTCAAAAGAAGGAGACCTTCACCCCTTGGTGAGCTGGGGGCAAGGTGAAGGTCACATTGGGAAAGCAGGTTCAGTGCTGATGCCCCAACTGGATGTGTAGCTCAAGGACCAATAAGGTAGCTACGAATATATTCATTTTCTTTCATGAAATTATGATTTCCCGAGAAGCAGGGCTAGCATGGAGTTAGTTGCTTTGTTTTCAACCAGCTGAGGGTCTAACTATTCATTAGATTCTTTCTCCAATTTGTTTCTTATATAGCATAAATTTATATGTAGCAAAATCATTGTTTGGCATGTATAGTCCTGTGGGATTTAATACTTTGTTATGTTCTTGTTTTCACTACCACAAACAGGATTTAGAACCATCCTAATAGGCCCTCAAAATCTCCCATTCTCTTCTACTTAGGCCCCTGTCCTACTTCTAACCCTTGGCAACCTCCTGTTTCTAGGAAAAGATTGCTTTTTTAGCAATGTTCAAAATACGCCACACAAATCCCAGGGGACACTCCAGGTGAGACTGAATGAGCGAACTGGAAATGACAGAATTGTTTTTTTTTCTCTTTGTTATTTTACCTGTCCATATTTATTATTTACTTATTTATTTTTGATCAAAACACATATTTATATCGTTGCATGCACGTACAATTTGTAAAGATGTGGTTGGGAGGATTGCTCGAAAATTGGTTTCATGGTAAAGATAAATAATCACAAAATTCTTGGAGGCTGCAGACTTAGATTAACACCCAAAGCAATTTCCGCTGGGGTGAAGGTGGCAGTGGTTAGTAAACCCTGCCTTCCTTCCGCAGATGGAATAATGTGGAGGGTGAGGAGGAAGAGGGAAAAAATGTAGTTTTCAGAGTTGGAATTCTGATACCAAAGGAGATTATAAAGATGAAATTACTTTCTCAAATTTTACCTACACAGATAACTCATGTGCTGCATGGAAAATGGGGCCATTTCTCAAATTCATCCAAATTCATGCCAGGCATAGTGGCAGACTCTGGGCACAGGCACAGGCAGGGCAATCGGTGTCTTGGTTGTACTGTATTTTCTGGAAGAGGATATAAGCAGCAATTTTAGCAAACAAATAGCTGAACAATTTTCAGATGGCTGTAAGTTCTATGCAGAAGTGGAAAGGGTTGTGGGACAGATGAATGTGATATAATTGGGGCTGCTGGAAGGTTTTTTCTGAGAAGGTCATATTTGAACTGTCACCTGAATGGTAATGCAGGCACAACCACTTGACAATCAGACAGGTTTGTGAATTTGATAGCAAATGGGAGTAATGAATATTCTTTTGTTTGTTTGCTTCATTGATTGAAAAAATATGTGAGCCTTACAATGTTTAGAAAACTTTCTGGTTTTGGAGTAAAATTTTAATGGGCAAAGCACCAAGCATGCAATATTAACAATTCCATTTAGAGCCCTGATTTATGAAGAATAGGTACAGAAAATGTGGTTCATTTACACCATGGAATAGTATTCAGCTATTAAAAACAAGGAGATCATGACTTGTGCAGGCAAATGGATGGAACTAGAAAATATCATTCTGAGTGAAGTGCATAAGTGTTCAGAAGTCTTGATAGGTAGTGATGTGATTGACTCCACCAATAGAGACGGGAGCATGGCTTGTGTCTGGGAATGTACCAATTTAGCACCTATGAAGTATTGTATGGGTTGTGTTCATCCGAGTTACAGTCCTCCTGCTAGGCAGTGAGGCAAGGGTGTCTATTGGTTCCCTGATCATCTTTCTACTTTTTGTTTCATCTGAGAAGGCTAATTGGATGGAATGGTAGCGTGGGACCTGTAGGAAGGACATGGAAAAAGAAAACTAAAAATGCAAAAGATTTCTTTCCCCTCTGGAAATCATTTCCACAAAAGAGAAAGGAGAGGATGGAGAAGAACCAGGTGAAGAAAGACTGTATCCCATGACGAAGGTCTAACATCTATGGATGAAGAGGGGGAAGGAGGGAGAATTGAATCGGAAGACTAAGACTTCAGTGCAGCACCACAAGTCCCATGGGACATAAGAGGGTGTGGTTCTGCAGTCTTGCCTCTTCTGGGGTGTGTGAGCTCAGCCGGACAGACAAAATGAGAGGGCTAGGCTGCATTTTACTCTTCACCACCAATGGGTGTCTGGCTCGTGGGAAGCGCTGAGGGGTTGGAGAACACAGCCTAAGATGGGGGTCCCAGCCCAGGTGAGAAAGAATGCAGGCTGAGGGTGAAGCTGGGGTTCCCTAACTCCCAGCACCCAGACACTACTGTGAAGCACTTAGGTAGGCTGGTGATGATGAGCACAAGGGGTGGGGGGCGTGGTATCGCTGGCTTAGCTCAAGGGTGAGTGTCTGGAAGCACTGATGGGCCTTCTGCAGGAGACTTAGGCAGTATGAAGAACAAAAGCTTCCCCCATGGCGGTTCTTATTAACAGAGACAGTCCTTGCTTGTTTATACCGTTTATTTATTGTTTATTGTAGAAAATGGGTACATACAACTTACTTAGGGTGGACTAGAAATTAAATAATCTTTTGCAGGAAGGAATGTCCAGGAAAGGAAACTTATTGCCTAAACCCTTGGGTGGCCCATCTAGATACTTCATTGGCATGGAGAACTCTGTGCTATGTGACTAGTGGTCATGATCCTTGTGTTGGGTATCTTGGTCACTTACTCCAAGACAGAAACCAGGTTGGAGGCAGATGAAATGCCTACCTGTCTCAGATATGAGAATACAAGGGTTTCTGAATTCGTTCAACCTTCCTAGTTTTTGTCTGGTGACATGATTCCTTTTGCCCCACAAGAAAGAGCAACAGATGATTATAATAGATTCCTCTATTAGAGGAATCTTGTTCTCAGATGAGAACTTTCAGCTCTAAAGACCTCACTGTGCCTAGGTAACACAAGCTCTTGGCCAAAATGCTTCAGTAGATTGCAAAGGCACTGCCAGCTGACCATAGCCAGGCTCTGTCTGAAAGGAATGATGAACAGTGCATTTTTCTGTCCCATATTTTTAGCTTTGACCAGTACCTCCTATGCTAGCTTACTTTCTTATGCAGAATGCCCCCTCCCAGGTCTATGCCCTCTTCAAATTAATTTAATGAGCTATTTAGAAAATGAACACAGTACAGTTTTGTTTCTGTTGATACACAGGAATATCAATAACCAAAACAAAATTTATGGTTATTAGCTTATTACTTAATTAAGGTGTGTGTGTTTGTGTGTGCGTGTTTGTATGTTTGTGTATATGTGTTCATGAGAGAGTGTTGGGGGAGTTGATTCTACAGATGGAGAATTTGACTTTGAACTCACATATGCAAATGCAGACTGACTGATGTGAATGGCCTGGAAACTTCTGATGGGAACTCAGGGGCCAAAGATGATAAAACATTATGAGTGATTCTGGGACATGGGGATGAAGCCACCTGGGATCACCCACAAGATTTTGTAGATTCGTCAACAGAATAACTTACTTTATAAACATAAAAAAAGTTAGTTAAGCAGATTGGGACTCAAATTAGAGCTGAGGTTAGTGTTCAGCTCTTGCTTCTGGCTCAAACCAGAGAACCGGGAGTGTCAGTCATCTCTGTCTAGAGGCCATCTCCCACAGTGGAGTTAGGGGAATGAGTTACTCCTGTGTAGGATCCAGAAGTTCCTTCTGCTGCCAACGCCCCTAAAAGCTGCTGCCCATTTGAGTTACACCTCCAGCTTGTGATGACTCCAGTTTCAAGTTCTCTTTGCCCCTGCCCACCCCTAAATCAATAGCTAGCTTATTACTTATTCTTTTCTCTTTCTCCCGGTGCCATTACGGATTCTCTAAAGCAAGACAAACTTGACCCAGCGGGTGACCAGGAGTCTCCAAACACTTTTCTGACCTTGTTTAGGAAATATATGGATTTTTTTCCAGTTGTGTGATAAGTCACTAGGTGGCACTGGGAGAGAAAAGAGAAGAGTAGAAAATAAATTGAGTTGAAACCGTTGCAAAACAAATGCCATGTTAACTTAGGAAGTCGATATGTAGAAGAAGTTGTCTGATTCTTTGGTAATTAAACTTTAAAGAGAGCCTTGTCTGGTTCCAAGTAAACACACATAATGATCTTTTGGATTTTTAGTTTGAATGTATCATTAAGTCTTGAGCTGGAAAATTTGTTTTCCGTTTCATTCATTTTCATGGGTTGGGAAAAAGTGAGAATGATGTACAGAAAAAGAAATTATTGTTTGGAGTAATAAGGGAGGGATAGCCTCCACTCCCCCCACCCCCCAACATAACCCTTCCATCCCCAGTGCCCCCCCCCCCCGCTTTCATATTAACTATGATCTGCTCTCTACCCTCTCAGTGAGTTCTTTCTGAGATGATTCTAGGAAGAAAAACAAATCACAGAATTTGAAGCATGCAGTCACAGAAACGCCAACCTTTCATTTGACAGGTAAGGAGACAGACGCAAGAAGACAGAGCAGAAAGAACATAGAGTCACAAAGGCTGGAACAGTAGCTGTGCCAGTAATGATCTCCGTGACTCTATAAGCAGCTTTGATGCCAGGATCCTTCCCCAGAAACCAGGCTTCTCTAGGCTTTACAGTCTTTCTCAAAGACCCACTGTGCCTTTTAGACACCTAGACAACTTGCCTTTTGAGCTGGACATAGGTTAAGTATTACAGGCCCTGCTTTCCAGTCTTTCTGCATCTCCAAACACTGTTCTAGTTAGGGTTAAGGAGCAACCGGGTGGGAGTGGGGGGAGTTGGGAGCACCCTCTCGTCGGCAAAGGGGAGGGAGGATTGTGTGAAGAACTCTTCAATGAGATCCAGGAAGAGGGCAACATTTGGAATATAAATAAATAAAATGCATAGTAAAAAACAAATGGAAAAATTTTTTTTTCTTTTTAAAGAAGAGCAATCTAGAAGATCCAATGTCTGTTCCCGTCTTGGTAGCATTCCTTTGGATGCTCTCATCTGCTTATCCTTGGATGGTGATTCACATCTATCAATTAACAGCTGAAAGCTTCCATCTGGATTTTTGGCCTTAAAATAATAACATTTTTCCTCATATAAAACACCAACAGAGGGTTCTACATGACAAACATGGGGATGGAAAAAAAATCAAATTAACTAAGTCTGGCACTGTAAAGATTGAAAACAGCTGAAACATGTAAGTGACAACAGCCCAGTGAGGAACAGAGAGGGACATTAGGCTAGTGGCAGGTGGCCATGTGAGGTGGAGGACAGTTATCACTCATCTCAGCTATATCACAGCCTGCAGAGTTCAAAATCTCTTCCACATACATAACACGCAAATCTGTTTCATTGCCCCTCACAAGGTGAACAAATTCATCCTGGACCTTAGGTCATAAAAAGGGTTAAACCTAATAGCTGCGTTTTAAAACTTGAAAGTATGGGACTGGGACGACAGCTTAGTAGACAAGAGTGTACTGATGTGAGGGACAGTTTGAATCTGAGGCACCATGTAAAATGTTGGGTGTGACTGTGTGTTTCTATAAGCCCAGCCTTGAGTAGCAGAGAAAAATGGATCCTGGGAGCTTGCCGGCTATCCTTCTTAGTAGAAATTTCAAGCTTTAAGAATGGTGTGAGACTATCCCGGGGCCTAGCAAACACAGAAGTGGATGATCACAGTCAGCTATTGGATGGGTCACACGGCCCCCAATGGAGGAGCTAGAGAAATTACCCAAGGAGCTAAAGGGAACTGCAACCCTATAGGTGGAACAACAATATGAACTAACCAGTACCTGGGAGCTCTTGTCTTTAGCTGCATATGTATCAAAAGATGGCCTAGTTGGCCATCACTGCAAAGAGAGGCCCATTGGAATTGCAAACTTTATATGCCCCAGTACAGGGGAACGCCAGGGCCAAGAAGTGGGAGTGGGTGGGTAGGGAAGTGGGGGGGGGTGGGTATGGGGGACCTTTGGGATAGCATTGAAAATGTAAACGAGGAAAATACCTAATAATAATAATAATAATAATAATAATAATAATAATAATAATAAAACAAAAACAAAAAAACAAAAAAAGGAAAAAAAAAAAAAAAGAATGGTGAGAGACCCAGGCTCAAGACAGTAAGGCAGATGACATAGAAAAAAGGGACCTGACACTATCCTCTGGTCTCTGAATATGCATGTGTGCAGACACATGCACAACAAAACACACACAGAGGAGGGGAGAAGGCATTTCTGGGGTTATTTGGATCCCTTTTAACAGCTTTCAGGAGAGTTAGGAATAAGAGTAGTTTATAAGGAAGAAAACAAACTCTTGTAAACAAAAGAGAAGTCAGCAGTAGTGTCTAACATCTTTCCTGGTAAAACAATACAAATTATGCCATATAGTGCCATGCCTGGCATATTGCAGGTCTTCTACTCCCTGGGAATCTACCCAAGGGCTGAAGGGAAAGTGTCCTGGTGAGCTTCGAGAAGCAGGAGATACCTCTTAAGTTTAAATAACAAGATTTGGTTATCCTCTTTTCTCCCACACAGCAGTAAAGAGGTGGTTGTAAAGTAGCTTAAAATCTGGAATGTCTTCACCAATAGGAACATAACATTTAATTTTTATGGGTACCATGAGCCATTGCTTAGTTTCTGTTGTTTGTGGCCCTTTAAGGCCTTCCTGACCAACATTTCTTAAAGAGTTATTCAACACCTGGCACTGGGTTTTTGTTTAATAATCCATAGCTTCAAGGAGGGGTTTTGGCAGCCTTCCAGGGTATCTTTCAGATTGTAAGTTTCAATATGGAAGGTTTCATGTGTCCTTTGTATTGCTTAGCCTTCTCCAGCTTCTATGAAAGCCTTCCACCTTAGTGTTAACCTCCCTTTCTTTCCTATTATCTATGAGCTATTAAATATCCCACCTTAGGCATACCCATCTCAATGGCTTCTAGACTTCTGTCCTCAACATGAACTTTTGGAGAGATTTTGAGAAAGGGACAGTTGTATACCTCCATGTAGCCACACCGAACTCCAGAAGTTAGACTCAACCCAGTAGTCATAATAATAGTCCTGATTGAATCAAGTAGGCAACACAGCCAAAGGTCACGACTCTGGAAAAAGGACAGGCAGGGGAGGGGCTAACTGGTTGTGGTGGAAGTGAGTGAGGGTGGTAGGGAGAGAGGAACCAGAATAAATTATAGACAAGCATAGAATTGTCAGAGAACCAACTTAATAAAAAGAACTAACATTAAAAAAAGAAATCCCTGGGGATTTTAGATGAATTATCATAAATAGAGCTCAAAGATTCTTGAAATTAGGGGCAATAGGAACCTGCAGGGCAAATAGCTCTGGGTGATTCATCCCTTCCTTGATCCTTTTTTTCCCAAGAGCTACAAACATATCCATCCTTTGTTCCCTTGGGATCATATTTCACCTTTCTGCTCCAATCTCTAATTCTTCAAAGGAGCTCCATCAATTCCCTAGCCATCGGATATGCTTGTCATCATTGTTATCACCGGAGACAAAGAAAGCTATCAATTTTACTATTTCCTGCTGTCTGAGTAATAACCCAGGCTGTGTTTTGGTAATTTACAAGATAGTGACGTCACCATGGATCACAGCTACTCAAATGGCTCTGAAGCCAACAGTGTTTGGTTCAGTTTTAATACATTCACTTCTATTAATGCATTTTTCCTGTGACACACGACCTTTGCTGGGGAAAACCTAGGAAGTATTATCTCTCAGTAATGGATCTAAAGTTTCAGTTAGCCTCTGGGAAATAACGTGTGATTTTTTAAAAATGGTAACATGTCTTAAAAACTTTTAAGAAAGTATTACTAGCAATTGAACAATGATGGAAAGCCTGCTAATTGTCAATCTTTCCCATTTTTTTTTTTAAATTTAGAAAGAGGGAGGTAGGGAAGCCACCCACTGGGCACCTTCTATATGCAATGTGGCATTCCAGGGTTGAGAGTACAAGAGATTTAAGAAGATTGTCTTAGGACTTGGCATGCCTAATAGGTGGATGGGTGGCTCTCTTTTTCTCTTTAGGAATCACCTAGGGTTTCTAGGGAAAGTACTGCATTTCTCAAAGGTCTGACTTTAAATTTTGATGGCTTCCTGAATGTCTTTAAATTCTGTATCCTGACAGAATGATGCTTGCTGTGTGTGTGTGTGTGTGTGTGTGTGTGTGTGTGTGTGTGTGTATGTGTGTGCTGTCTCGCCACAGAATTACTGAATCCAGAGGCTCACTATGGGTAATCAAGGCCACATACACAATGTGATGAGTCTTGTTAGACAGATGTATACACAGACTATTGAAAGCACAGGACAGAGAGTTCGGTCATGCAGAAAGTAATACCCAAGCTTGGCCTTAAGTGGTGAGAAACTTCTCACATAAAGGGATTTAGAGAATAAGCCTTCCCATCCTCTTCCCTTCCCTATGCTGTACACACCTTTCCTGGATGCTAGTCACATGCTATTCAAAGTCAATTTCATTTACTCATGGGCATTGCTTTTGTCAAGAATCACATTCCTACTTAAAAACTTATCCTATGAACTGATGTGAGCGCAGAGAGAGAGACAGAGAGAGAGAGAGAGAGAGGGAGAGAGAGAGAGAGAGAGAGAGAGAGAGAGAGAGAGAGAGAGAGAGAGAGAGAACGAGAGCACCCTGATAAACAATCCAAGTCAATCTGAGGAGCAGCTTTCTTTACTCATGATTACTCCTTGAGGTAAAGGAGGTTGCTGAGGGCAAGAGGGAGCAGGCTGAAAAGTAGAGGCATTTGTCAGATGGCAGTGCCAGTTTGCTACCAAATGAATGTTGTTGCATCTCTACAGCATTTGGAGCCACACGTGTTGCCTTTTTGTGTATGTCTATTCACTGCTTGCTAAACATGTCAGCTATTTTTAAGAGTGATATATACATGTGATGCTGTTTTTCATTCTGTGTAAATGAAGCACGTTTAAGCCATGTGTGACAGGCGTGGGTTTACTGCATGCATGCCTGTAACCCTTATGTTGAGATATAATACTGAAGAAGCAGTTTAGGCTACAGGTGTATTTGGTCTTTCTCCTGTTGGAGTGAGTTGTAGGCCACAGTTGGGCTTTGAAATATAGTCTATTATAATATATAATGTATAATGATAACATGTAGTGTTTGCTATGCGATTGCTGCTATCTCATTCATTAGGTTATATATTGTATTTTGTAATGTCATTATAAAAACATCTTTCCTTCCTTTCAATTCAGTATTGTATCTGGAAAGCCACAGAGCTTGAGGTTTCACGCTAGACCATATCTAACACTGTGTCATTTTCATCTTACAAAGAACTAGAAATGAGTTTCACCTCCTATTTTTATACCATGGCCCAATCTATAACAATCTAAATGCAGTCTGGTGTTTGGTCTCTGTCAACACATTCATTCATAGGAGTGTCATGGTCTGTCACTTTCTGAATATGTTCGAGTGAATTATTTGAGCAAAGAAAAATGTTTTTAAAATATGAGCACTATAAACAGATTTAGGGTAGATTAATCAAGATCCATTAAATGCAGGTAATCATATAGTATCAGGGTGACAGTGGTATCATAACAGTGTCCAGGAAGTAGCAGTGTGCCTAGGGCGTGGCACTGTTGGGAGGTGTGGCCTTGTTGGAGTAGGTGTACCCTTGTTGGAGGAAGTGTGTCACTGTGGGCATAGGCTTTGAGACTCACATCCTTGATGCCTGGAAGCCAGTCTTCTCCTAGCAGCTTCAAATGAAGATGTAGAACTCTCAGCTCCTCCTGCACAATGCCTGCCTGGATGCTGCCATGTTCCCGCCTTTATGGTACTGGACTCAACCTCTGAACCTATAAAACAGCCCTAATTAAATGTTGTCCTTGTAAGAGTTGCCTTGGTCATGGTGTCTGTTCACAGCAGTAAAACCCTAACTAAGATAGAAGTTGGTACCAGGGACTGGGGTATTGCTGTGATAAGGGTATTGCTGACCATGATTTTGTTAAGAAGAATGTGGATTTGTAAACTTTGGATTTGGAAAACAGTGGAATGCTTTAAGTGGAGCTTAATGTGCTATTCTAGTAGGAAGATGGAAAGGAAGATGGAAGACTTTGTTGCTGAGAGTGATTTGAACTATGCAGAACTGGCCCAAGTAGTTTCAGTGGAGAAGAATTTTAGTATGCAGCCTAGAGAATACCATTTTGTGGTATTTTAGTGAAGAAAGTGGCTGTTTTTTTCCTCTTGTCTGAAGAGTCTGTCTGAGGCTAAGGTAAAAAGATTCATATTAATTGCACTGACAAAAGAAGTCTAACAAAAAATGACAGCAGAGACCTTGTACTCTGGTTTAGTCTTATGAAGAGCGTTTTAATGAAAAGGAGCAAGTTGAGAAAAGAATAATAGAAAATGTATGTTTGGCTCAAGTAATAAAGGGGCACCAGGAAGTGAAATGGAGCTGAATCCTATATTTAAGGAGATAACAGATTAAGGGAGTGGTGACTTTGGGGCAAGATCCCACCCAGCTATGCTTAGGTCTATGCATGGTGGTACACACATTAATCCCAGGAGAGGGAGGCAAGCAGATCTTTGAGTTCAGGACCAGACTGGTATTGAGCAAGCTCCAAGTAGAGAAAAGCTTAAGTCCAGGTATGGTGGTATACACCTTTGATCCCAGCATTCAGGAGACAGAGTCATGCAGTCCTTTGAATTTAAGGTCAATCTACAGAGCAAGTTCCAGGACAGTCCAGCTTGTTCACACTACCACACCTACCTTAGAAGAGTTCTGTGAAAATTGATACAATTTTTATAACATAGTAACTCAATACCTGGTACATGATGGGTGATGAATAATTTTGTAGTGTTCAGTGCCACTCAACTGTAAAGACCAGAGTTCAGATTTCCAGAACTCACTATATTCTGGGTGGGTGTGGTCTCCTTCCTGTAATCCCAGCACTATGCTGGTTGCCTAGACTAGTGAGTGATTATCATTTGCCCACTTGCCCACCTGCCCGCCTGCTTAGACAAAATATTTGAAGGGGAAACGTTGCTATGTAAAAAGAAAATCTTCTTCATTCATGCTAACCAATGAGTTACAGGACTGGAAGGAAGTGGTTAAATATAGTATCACATAAAGGCTGTAGGGAGGGTTGCTTCTGAGCCTTTTTACTCTCTCTGACCTTCCTTATCCAGCTACATTGTCCTTTGGTACCCAGCATGCATCACACCTCTACGGTGCATGCCACAGCTGCTTCACTTGGTGAAGGCATCGATCCCTCCTCAAATCACCCTTTTAATCAGGACTATAGTAAATTTTATTAACATTTTGGAGCTTTTTTCTCCAAATTGGGATGTGAGAGAGGAAAAGAAACAAACATTACATTTTTGAGAGTTCATGAATTTTTATGGGAAAACTCTGGCTCCTTTGTTGGAGCTTGTGTTGGACTGCATGTATGCTTGCATCGTGGAATGCATCACAGGAAACTATTGTTTACTGTGTATCTATATGTGGTTGTGAAGATATGGAGCAGGCTCTAGTATGGATTGACCATTACCAGTACTAAGTCTTTAATTAGTTGAATGTTGAAAACCCTCAAATGCATTCTTACCTGGCTTCCTCAGTAACTAAACATATACTTAAAGAAAATTGGCAGATACATTAGTATCAGCTTTGAACTCTAAGAGATATTTCTACATTCTGATTTCCTTCTATTAGTGACCAGAATGAGGATATAACTCGTTGATTACATTTGGGAGAGGCCAGAGGGGAAGTCAATTCACTGGGCAAGAGTCTGAACCTACAGAGAGACGAGGAAGGGGAAACAATGAACCAACTACAGGATAATTTAATTTTGTAGCAAACACAAAACACTACAGTAACACTTAAAATAATCATCCCCATTGGGGACTAGGGGGAGATATAGTTTTAAAATAAAGTGTTTGTTAAAGATCTAGTGGGAGCTCTAGTCAATAAGCTTAATGTGAAACAAAGTATAATGTAGCTTTTACTCAATTTTGCATAACATATGTAGAAGTAAAAAGAGGGGATCTGGGAAAGCAAGAGCCACAGTGCAGGTCTTACTGGTGAGTCATTGGTTACAGTTCCATACATACAGTTTTAAAAGGGTCATGGTAGAGAATCTGGAACCATATTTAAAAATATCCACTTTAGAATATTAAGAGAGAGAGAGAGTGGAGAAGTTGAAGCTAGATCACAAGAGAGACATCTTTAGGTGGGAATCACTGCCCAGCTACTGTAATAACAGATACTTCATGTCTTGTGCCCTCAGTCGGTAGATGTTTTAACCAAGCAGGGGAGATGTTGATATTCATTTTAAAAAAATTAGAAATTAGCTACTTTCATCAGAGTATTGGCAGCTTTCCAATAGGATCTGGTTTACTTTGCTGAGTTTGTGGTTTGCACTGGGGATCAGATGCAGGTGATTCCTGAAGCAGCTTCCAGTTCCAGGGCATCTTCCCAGGCTTCACTCACTCTATGGTTCAGTTGGGGAGCATTCTGTGACACAGATGAAAGAAAAAAGCCTTTGACCCAAGTGGAAATGATGGAGAAAGGTGCTTTGCTCAGAAAGGAGTTGCTAAGGTTTCCTTTGCCCCTCACTTTGTATGCACAAGGCATAGAAGGAACAGATCTGGGCTGACAGATGACAATTCATCTGAAAGGGAAGAAAATAACTGGTGGATGTGGGTGGTGAGGGAAGGTGATGATTGTTGTCTATGTCCTAGATTCTGCACTGGGAGAAGCAACAGAGCTCAATCTATAAAAGTGTTTGGGGTGGGGGATGGATAATGAAGAGTAGTGGGTTGCATTTGAGAGAATAATGATGGTTTAGCCTCACAGACTGTGGCTCTGAGCCCAGCAGGTGAATCTGGGACAATAGATGGCTTATGACATCGGGCAGTTGCAATGTCTCTGATCTAGTACTGTGGCCAAGCCCCACTCAATGCTGCAGACAGCTTCATTCATGTGAAGGATGAGCCATCCTTCATGCAACAGCAAATCACCTTCCATCAACAAAAGATAAGTGAGAAAACCATTTGTTTTCACATGTCTGTCACATTATATTCTCTCTTCTGTTCATACCAACTTTGGTTTATGTATTCTGTCTCCGCCCCTCTGAACTGTGGCACAGAAGGTTCTCACATTACCTGTACCTTGGGCAATATGTGAAAAAAGGGATAATGGGACTTTTTTCAAGAGCTCTGTGGCGGGGGAACCTCTGCCACAACCAGAGAAAGACATAATGTTCCCTGGCCTGTCTCAGAATGGCAGAAGTTCACTGCTGCTTTAACTCATCAAGAGCAATTTCCTTCTCAGTTATGAGGAACTAGAATTTCTTCTAAGAAGTAAAGCTTAATTGAGCACCAGAAGAAGGGAGAATATGTCCTGGTATCAGACATAACATGAAGCAGGACACTCTTGCCATTGAATTCAATGTCTTATATCTTCAAATTGCAGTGGTACAGTCTCTGAATATCTATTCAGTTTAAAAATATATTGCTTTTTTATTACTGAATTAGAAGAGAAAAAGCAGCTGATAAATGCATTAAACATGAATGCCATGTATGAATTTATGAAGTTGCCAAGTGCTTTCACGCAAGTGGAATCTGAGAAGAGTCATGAGCTTCTAAGACACATTCAAAGTGAGTCAGACAGGTATCCTTGCACCCCAATGCTTGATAAAATGCTGTGCTGTAGAGCATAGGACACGACTTTCTGAGTGACTGGTAGGAGGTGAGATGACAGGACATGGAGGTGCAGAAAGTCTTTTTCTCAGGACCAGAAATGATATATATTTGCAGAGACAGATGTGTTTTGCCTGAATTGAACATTAAAACATATATTTGCACCAAAATATCACATGTAGACATAGTACATGACATAAATATGCAGAATTTATAAAGAGAGCCAGGAGTGCTTGGGAGAGTGGTCATTATAATTTGGCTAAGCACCCAGTGACTGGCCTGCTTGGAAGAGTAGGAGTCAGTGTGAAGAAACACAGGGAATGGTACCTGGCTTGCCAAAGGGATTAGTAATTAGGAAGCAACTAGCGCTGCACGGACCACGGGCTTGAAAAGTTGAGAATGAGGTGTGTCTGAGAAGACTATGGATCAATTTCTCCATATTTCAGTTTTACCTCAGAGGGTTCTGATATAACGAATCCTGGGATTATCTTCAGAGGGGTTCAGATGTGGGAGGGAGGATTGCAGCTGAGGGCAGTCTCGGTAAGAGTCAAGGCTTGTGAGGAAAGTCATCTCCCTTTTGAATGGTTCTCAGGAAAGAACCAGAAAGATTAGATGTAACACACACACACACACACACACACACACACACACACACACACACCACACACACACATCACACTGACATGAAGCCCACTGCAGAGCAGGCCGTGAGCACTGGCTGAAACCAGATGACCCAGTGTAAGGTCAGAGACTCACCTACATATGTGACATAAACACAGTCACATACGCACTGTTTACAGTCCACTTTGGCCTCCCAACCTCAGTATCAGAGTCTGTTCCCAGAGGAGGGGCCAAACCATGGGCATGCTTTCCCTACACTGGGAAGCCGGGGCCACATTTTTTACCTGTGCTGTGCTTTTAGAGATTGCATGGGTCTCTTGGGGTTGCTTCTTTGTCCTTTCTAGAGGACACAATCTCACAGGAAACTGGCTCTTAAAATCTTTCTGTCTCCCTTTTTCTTGAGCCTTGGGTGTAGGAATTGTGTTATATTTGTATCAGTCAAGACTAGGCTCTGTAACTCTACATTTTGATAGGCTATGGGTTTTGTTGGATAAACTTGTGATGTGATAGAAATTATTTGATAGTTCTCAAAGAGTTTATTAAAACAAATCAACAATATTCATTATAGGTTGGAGCAAAGAGAAGATGTTTTGGTTTGCTTGGGACTGAGCTCCATACTGATTCATGACAATCTTGCAATATGGGTGCTGTGTCTATCATTTTCTAGAGAAATAGTTTGTGGATTGATTAATAATGTCTGGTTCTTTTCCACTTCAGCATTCCTGCTGTTTGTTTTATACCCATGTCATCTGGTCATCTTTACATCCTAAAATTCATAGCCTTTTATGGTTTCTTTATTAAATTTTTGGTGTACTTATATGTATGCGTGTGTGTGTCTGTCTCTGTGTGTGTGTGTGTGTGTGTGTGTGTGTGTGTGTGGTATATGTGTATGTAAGTGTGTGGAGGTCAGAGGACAACCTTGGGTCTCCTCAGTGACAAAATTTATTTGTCAATCTGGTTAGTACCATTCTGTTTAAATGGGATGCTGGTGGGCAAGGTTCATTAGTTTTTGGTAGGAGATTCCTCTTCAAATTGTTATTATAATGTGTTCAACTGAATGCGTTGTGTTGGACAATTTCTATAATTTGGCTATGATGTTTGTGAAGATTACGTATAGGTTCATACAATTTTGAGTTCTGTCTCATAAAACTGCAGCACACAAGCCTTATGCTCAATAATTCAGTGACTGCTGATCAGCATTTTGTCTTTGTTTATTTATTAGTGCTATGATTGATGGAGAGTTTGTAGGCTGCTTTTTTTTTTGTTCCCAGAAACAATTGTTTGATATTAATAAAATATTCATATTTTACTCTTAGGTTATCCTTCCAAGTTTCAGGGCAACTTGGCAAAAATACCTTCTGTTTATTTTAATCTATTTTATTTATAACTTTAAAATTACTTTATATTCATGTGTAAAGTAATGGGTTTCATTAGTATTTTCATCCAAGCATATCACGTACTTTGCTCATATCCCCTTACCCATCACTTTCAATTATCTCCCTCTTTTCCCCTTTTGTTGGTGTTCTGTATCTATGTTTATGCCTATGTCAACTTGACAGGAGTTGCCTAGAAGCAAGACTCCTGCCAGAATGGTGAAGAATTTTGGTTTAGTTAGTTGAAGTAGGAAGACCCACCCAAAAGGAAAGACCCAACATTTGTTCACCTTGGTCTTGAAGTACAGTCTGGAGGAGGGCTGATGAGCACAGACATTAATCTCTTTCTGCTTCCTGAGTGTGGAGGAGCATTGGCCACCCACTAAGTGCCTTCTATATAATGATGAATCAGGATCTACCTGTAACTTAGCAAAATAAAGCTCTCCTGCTGCAAATGTTTTCTGTAATGTATTTGGTACACATTTTCTTCATTGATTCATCTACTGGGGGAAAGCCAGGGTAATTCTGTAACTATTATGAATAGTGTGATAGTTAAAATCCTGATGCTCATGCTTCTTTGTAAATGGTAACTTTTGTAATCAAGATAGGTAATGATGCAGAGATTCTTTTTTTTTCTTTTTCTTTTTTTAAAATTAGATATTTTCTTTATTTACATTTCAAATATTATCCCCTTTCCTAGTTTTCCCTCTGAAAATCCCCTATCCCCTCCCCCCACACCCTGCTCACCAACCCACTCACTTCCACTTCCTGGCCCTGGCATTCCCCCATACTGGGGCATTGAACCTTCACAGGACCAAGGGCCTATCCTGACATTGATACCGACTAGGCCATCCTATGCTACATATGCAGCTAGACCCATGAGTCCCATGATGTGTTTTCTTTGATTGGTGGTTTAGTCCCAGGGAGCTCTGGAGGTACTGGTTAGTTCATATTGTTGTTCCTCCTATGGGGCTGCAAACCCCTTCAGCTTCTTGGATACTTTCTCTAGCTCCTTCATTGGGTACCCTGTGCTCCTTCCAATGGATGACTGTGAGCATCCACTTCTGTATTTGTCAGGCACTGGCAGAGCCTCTCAGGAGACAGCTATATCAGGCTCCTGTCAGTAAGTTCTTGTTGGCATGCACAACAGTGTCTGGGTTTGGTAGTTGTTTATGGGATGGGTCCCTGGGTGGGGCAGTCTCTGGATGGTCCTTCCTTCAGTCTCATCTCTGCACTTTGTCTCTGTAACTCCTTCCATGGGTATTTTGTTTCCCCTTCTAAGAAGGATTAAAGTATCCACACTTTGGTCTTCCTTCTTGAGTTTCATGTGTTTTGCAAATTGTATCTTGAGCATTCTAAGCTTTTGGGCTAATATCCACTTATCAGTGAGTGCATATCATGTGTGTTATTGGGCTACCTCACTCAGTATGATATCCTCCAGATCCATCCATTTGCCTAAGAATTTTATAAAATCATTGTTTTTAATAGCTGCATAGTACTCCATTGCATAAATGTACCACATTTTCTGTTTCTATTCCTCTTTTGAGGGACATCTGGGTTCTTTCCAGCTTCTGGTTATTATAAATAAGGCTGCTATGAACATAGTGGAGCATGTGTCCTTATTACATGTTGGAACATCTTCTGGGTATATGTCCAGGAGTGGTATCTTCCGGTAGTACTATGTCCAGTTTTCTGAGGACCCTGCAAACTGATATCCAGAGTGGTTGTACCAGGTTGCAATCCCACCAGCAATGGAGAAGTGTTCCTCTTTCTCCACATCCTCACCAGCATCTGCTGTATTCTGAGTTTTTGATCTTAGCCATTCTGACTGGTGTGAGGTGGAATCTCAGGGTTGTTTTGCTTTGCATTTCCCTGATGACTGAGGAAGTTGAACTTTTTAAAATGCTTCTCAGACATTCGGTATTCCGCAGTTGAGAATTCTTTTTTTTTTTTAGCTCTGTACCCCATTTCTAATAGGGTTATTTGATTCTCTGGAGTCTAACTTCTTGAGTTCTTTGTATATATTGGATATTGGCCCTTTATCAGATTTAGGATTGGTAAAGATCTTTTCCCAATCTGTTGGTGGGCTTTTTGTGTTATTGATAGTGTCCTTTGCCTTACAGAAGCTTTGATCTTGATCTTATAGCACAAGCCATTGCTCTTCTGTTCAGGAATTTTTCCCCTGTGCCCATATCTTTGAAGCTCTTCCCCACTTTCTTCTCTATATGTTCCAGTGTCTCTGGTTTTATGTGGAGTTTCTTGATCCACTTAGACTTGAGCTTTGTACAAGGAGATAAGAATGGGTTGATTTGTATTCTTCTACATGCTGACCTCCAGTTGAGTATTTGCTTGGAAAATTGTTTTCCAGTCTTTTACTCTGAGGTAGTTTCTGTCTTTGTCAATGAGGTGGGTTTCCTGTATACAGCAAAATGTTGGGTCCTGCTTATGTAACCAGTCTGTTAGTCTATGTCTTTTTATTGGGGAATTCAGTCCATTGATATTAAGAGATATTAAGGAAAAATAGTTGTTACTTCCAATTATTTTTGTTTTTAGAGTTGGGACTCTGTTCATGTAGCCTTCTTCTTTTAGGTTTTTGAAAGATTACTTTCATGCTTTTCCTAGGGTGTAGTTTCCCTCTTTGTGTTGGAGTTTTCCCTTTATTATCCTATAAATGGCTGGGTTTGTGGAAAGATATTGTGTAAATTTTGTTTTGTCATGGAATACTTTGGTCTCTCCATCTATGGTAATTGAGAGTTTTGCTGGGTATAGTAGCCTGGGCTGGCATTTGTGTTCTCTTAGGGTGTGTAAAACATCTGTCCAGGATCTTCTGGCTTCCATAGTCTTGGTTGAGAAGTCTGCTATAATTCTTTTTTTTTTTTTTAAGAGAACAAGACTTTATTCATGTTTGGAGGCTAAGATGATAATGCTCAGTTGTTAAGGGCACTGGTTGTTCTCCCATAGCACCTTCGTTCAATAGCACTGACATGGCAGCTCATGTTGTCCAGTTCCAGGGAATCTTCATCTAGATTCAGAAAGCAATGATACATACTACACTTGTATGAAAGAATGTCTACTACAGTAATAGATAGGTATCTGTGAATTGAGCCCACAGGAGAACTGGTATAATTCTAATAGGTCTGCCTTTATATATTACTTGATCTTTTTTCCTTACTTCTTTTAATATTCTTTCTTTGTTTTGTGCATTTGGCATTTTGATTATTATGTGACAGGAGGAATTTCTTTTCTGGTCCAAACTATTAGGAGTTCTGTATGCTTTTTATATGTTCATGGGCATCTCTTACTTTAGGTTAGGGAAGTTTTCTTCTATAATTTTGTTGAAGATATTTAATAGCCCTTTAAGTTGGAAATCTTCCTTCTCATCCATGCCTATTATCCTTAGGTTTGGTCTTCTCATTGTGTCCTGCATTTCCTGGATGTTTTGGATTAGGATCTTTTTGCATTTTACATTTTCTATGACTGTTGTGTCAATGTTTTCTATGGAATCTTCTGCACCTGAGATTCTCTCTTCTATCTCTTGTATTCTGTTCCTGATGCTTGCATCTATGGTTCCTGATTTCTTTCCTAGGTTTTCTATCTACAGAGTTGTCTCCCTTTGTGATTTCTTTATTGTTTATACTTTCATTTTTTAGATCTTGGATGGTTTTGTTCAATTCCTTCACCTGTTTGGTTGTATTTTCCTGCAACTTTTTAAGGGATTTTTGTGCTTCCTCTTTAAGGACTTCTACCTGTTTGGCAGTGTTCTCCTGTATTTCTTTAAGTGGGTTATTAATGCCCTTCTTAAAGTCCTCTACCATCATCATGAGATATTATTTTAAATCCAAATCGTGGTTTTCCAGTGTGTTGGGGTATCTAGGACTTGCTGTGGTGGGAGTACTGGATTCTGGTGATGCCAAGTCATCTTGGTTTCTGTTGGTAAGGTTCTTGCATTTGCCTTTTGCCATCTGGTAATCTCTGGTGTTAGATGTTCTTGCTGTCTCTGGCTGGAGCTTGTTCCTCTTGTGAGTCTGTAAGCTTGTGTCAGCACACTCTGGAAGCAAGCTCTCCCCTGGAAAGACAAGTGCACAGAGACTGCTGAACAGTGCCACTTCCTAGGTGGAGATGTAGGCTTATAGACCCTTCCCAGCTGCTCTGCAGTTTCTGTGGCCTGTGTGCTCCTGGTGGACCCACCTTAGAGAGTCACTTGAGAGAATATTTCGATCTCACCTGAATCCCGTGGTCAGAGCTGTATTCTATTTTTAGTATTTGAGCAGTATCTATGATGATTCCTGTATAGCCTCACTAACTTAAATTCTGACCAATAGTGTATAAATCTTTCTTTCTACATTCTTGTGAGTGCTGTTGTTTGTTTTCTTCATGACAGGGCAGGTACAGAATCTGAATGCATAGTCCTGATGGAGTGCATATGGAATATTTTAATATATTTATTGACATTGGTACTTCATTTTAAAACTGTCTACAGAATTTATCTGACCACTTACTAATTAGATAATTTTGGTGGATTTAATTTTGTAGTTCTTTACATCTTCTAGATATTAATATCCTGTCAGATATTTAGCTGGCAGAGATTGTTTTCAACTCTGTAGCCTGTCTCTTCACTCTGTTTAAAAATACTTTCCTTAAAATTACCAATTTAGTTTTATTAAATGCATGCCATGATATATGTTGGCCATTTTAGAATCCAAATTTCACCTCTTTTTAATATGTTTAAGTAACTATAAATTGTGAAATTTTGCTACTAAATTCTCATTTTTTACTTGTTGAAGCCATGAAAATAGCCTAAAGTTGAAAGTGCTGTGGTACTGAATTGAACCTAACATATTAGCAAAGGCAACTTTGTTTTTCTCTTGATTTTCCTAAAAGACTATTCATTGGCAAAGTCCTTACAAAGTTATGTGCTCAACAAACATACATCACTAACATGTGTCCTTTATGTCATCCCTGTGATCAAATATAACTGCCTGAATGATATGAACTGCTCTCAGCTTCACTAGATCAGAGGATATGAAGGTATATACACACACACATACACACTCACACACACACATAAAATGCATATGCACACATCCAAATGTGTGTGTACATACATGTAAATATTATATATACATATACTTTGTCTTATATGTATTATAAAATTCATTTTATTCTTTGTTTTCATATATATGTACACACACACACACACACACACACACACACACACACACACATATATATATGTATGTATTACATTCCAAAGAGGAAAGGTAAATTGTATCAAAAGGAAGTTTTCATGGAGGTTCTCAACCTGTGGGTTTCGAAACCTTTGGCAGTCCAACAACCAATTCATAAGAGGAACAAAACACCCATGGAAGGAGTTACAGAGACAAAGTTTGGAGCTGTGACTAAAGGATGGACCATCTAGAGACTGCCATATCCAGGGATCCATCCCATAATCAGCTTCCAAACCCTGACACCATTGCATACACTAGCAAGATTTTGCTGAAAGGACCCAGATAGAGCTGTCTCTTGTGAGACTATGCCAGGGCCTAGCAAACACAGAAGTGGATGCTCACAGTCAGCTATCACAGGGCCCCCAATGGAGGAGCTAGAGAAAGTATCCAAGGAGCTAAAGGGATCTGCAATCCTATAGGTGGAACAACAATATGAACTAACCAGTACCCCCCTGGAGCTTGTGTCTCTAGCTGCATATGGATCAGAAGATGGCCTAGTCGGCCATCAGTGGAAAGAGGCCCATTGGTCATGCAAACTTTGTATGCCTCAGTACAGGGGAACGACAGGGCCAAGAAGTGGGAGTGGGTGGGGGAGAGTGTGGGGGACTTTTGGGATAGCATTGGAAATGTAAATGAAATAAATACCCAATAAAAAAAAGAACATAAAAAAGAGTTACCTCAGACCACAATAAAGCACAGGTATTTACATTATGCTTCAAAACAGAATCAGAATTACAGTTATGAAATATCAGTAAAAATAATTTTATAGTTGGAAGTCATCATAACAAAAGGAACAGTATTAAAAGGGTCCTACCATTAGGAAGGATGAAAACCACTGATTTAAGTAATGTTTTATCTTGTAGAGAAATGTTTATGCAACCACTTTTCCTTTTGAGTGTGTTTCCCTACTGTTCTCTGATTTGTAGCCAAGGTGTGATAGTTATATAATAGTTTGTTTAAATTGTAGTGCTACACGTAGGTGTGCAGAGGTTGTAGTTTCTCAGTGTTACCAAGGAGATTGCAGAAGACTCAAGTTTTAGATAATATTTGTGGCACTCCCAGTCATTTTCAGGTATACTGATGGGTAAAGTTAGCCAAAGGTAAAACAGTTCTGAGGGAAGATGCTTGCAGACATGATGGACAATACCTGGCCGGAGGGAAGAAGAATAAGGGCAATGAGATTTAGTCTTGCCTCTTAGTTCATTTTGTGATCTTAGATCTATTCAAAATACATCTCTGTACCATCATTAAATCTCAATGATTTCCCAAGTTTCTTCCAACTTTTATACATTCTGATCTGGTCTATAATTTGATCCACAACCACTTGACGAAGATCTACTGTATTCAGACAACGGATTCTCTTAAAAGTACTTGCTTCAGTATTGTATTAGGTAATCAATCATTAGTTCTATTTTTTTTCCTTGATCATTAAATGTCTTTCACCTTGATGCTATGGAGTCTGGGCTTAGTTCTAGAAAGATCATTAGTGCCTGAGAATCTCAACCTGTCTATGCCTTTTTATACTTATTGTTTATTTTTTGCTCCCCTTTAGGTATTAGCCATAGGTACAGCATAACTGCTTTGCCCCATAGAGAACAAGATTCTCTTTACCTTAGAGTGGCTGCATGTGGAATAATGTGCACCTAGCAGTTGGAAATAGGACAGATTGCCATTTCAAGGATTTTCGTTCCAGTTTGTCTTTTGTAACCCTTAAAAAAGTACAATGTATAATTTTTGAATTCTTTTTAAAATTGTAATTAGAATACTTTTAAAAAATCATCTGTTAGCATTTTTCTAACCATAAATTTGGCATCTCCTGACACAAGGAGAATTACAATGGCAGGGAGAAAGGGGCCTGTGCAAACAAAACAAAGACATAAAATGTAATGAGAAAAAAAGCAGGCAGCTCGTTGTGACTGTAAAGAAAAGGAAAACTTTAGGGAGGCCTGATTTATAGGATAATTATTATTGGCTGATTTAGAAAACAGGGACAGAGAGATGAATTTGTTGAAGTGAATATTTTGTAAACTGGTTTGAAGAATCCTTTTCTTTGCCTCTATAACATAATTCTTGGTGCCTATGTCCCCTTACACTAAGGATTCACAAGAACTAAAAAAAAAAAAATACTATGTGAGTGAAATTACAGTGTGTAAGAAGCATGTTCAGACCATTATTATAAATGCAAAACCAAAACCCAGAGATAGAAAAGAGATTTATCAAAAGCTGCTCAAGGGTCCAGGGCAAGAGAGTATACACAACCCACACTTCTTATTTCCTAAGTGCAGAGACAGTCAGTTCCCACAACAAAGATTTAAATTCTAATTTGAGAAACAGCTTTTGTTGTAGCTTCTAAAGTCAGACAGCATACTCCTCACCCAATAATTCAATTGTTCACTCATCCATCAGGCACTTATTGAACACTCATTATGTGCTAGGTATAGGATCCTGTGCCAAGAACACAAAGATGAACAGGACTTGATCTTTGCCATCAAATAGGTCATGTCTGTTATCTGAACATAATGACTCCATCCCTGTTACCCAAAGCGCTGGATTCAAAGGAACACAATAAGCTAAGTTGTATTTTATTACTGAGATATAATTGTTAGACAAAAGGATTGCATACTTAGCACCTTGGTCAGCTTGGCAATAGCACGTATATGGTGATCCATTTCTGTAATAAGGGTCATAACTGTCCCACATTTCCCAAAGTTTTCCCATCATTATCACCATCATCACTGTTATTTTATAATAATTTTTATATTGTAATTAACTAACCCATATCCTTGACTGTGTTCTCCTTATGGCCTGGTCTTAAGACTTTCACATACCCATACTAGCTTTCTTATTCTGGGTGTTTGGTTGACATATTGTCATCAGTTATCTGTGCCTTAATTTCTATAGCTCAAATTTAGTTTATCTTTGCATTTTAACTGGTGAATATAGATATTTTACAAGATTATTCATGTTTAGATTTATTTTTCATTATATTATTTTGTGCTCTGAAGTCTATTTATTAGGCTTATACAATGAATAACATGAAGGCTTCTTGCCTGACTAATCTCCCAGAAAAAAAATATAGAAACAGTCTTTGAAATTAGTTGGCATACGACAAACTATGCTTACTTAAATTTGCTAAGTTTTGACATTTGTGTGCGTGCATGAGTCCATTACTACAATCAAAATAATGAACATTGTTGTCATAGCAAATAAACACACACACACACACACACACACACACACACACACCACACATAGTAAACCCCACAGACCTATTCTTCTATCCTTCGTTGTCCATCTCACACTTCTAGGGAGCCTGTGACCCTATTTTTAACATTTCCTAGAATATTAACCAAATTTAGTATATATATTGTTCACAAAGTTATTGCCTTTGCCAAGAGTCCTTTCTTTGTGTTGTTGAATAGCAGTAGGTTGTATAAGTATACTACTGTGTTTATTTATTTGTTTGGTCTGCTTCTGAATTTGGGCTATTCTAGCTAAAGTTTCTGTCCACATTTGTGGAGGAATATGAGCATATGATTTTTTGGTGACTGCTTGGTTATGGATTGGCTCTATCATCAGACAAGTGTATATTCAGCATCTTAAGACATTGTCAATAACCTTTTCAGAGTGCTTTCACCATCTTTCCTTCTCTCAGGCAGTGAGTGGCCTGAAGCTCCTCTTCATCCTCACTAAAGTCTGTTATGGAGAACTTCCAGTTTACTCTTAAGAGTTGTTAAGTGCTGCTGTGGATTGAGTCACAGCTGTTGAACAACCTCGTGTGATAGTGATAGCATTCCTGGAGTACCGTTGACTTAATCATAATGCATTTTCAGTTTTGTATGTTACTAGATTTTATTATTTAATAACTTGCCTAGGAGTTTTGTCTTTGAAGTTTTTACTTTAATATTTTGTGTCATATTTACTTATGATGTTAGTGTGGAAGTACCCATACTTAACATTCTGCTGAGTTATATATGATTTTCTCTTCTCTTTTCTCCTTTTCCTTCTCCCCCTCCTTTTTCCTGCTCCTTCTACTACTACTCTTCCTCCCCATTCCTTTCCCTCTTCTCCTTTATTCTCCTCCTACTCTTCTTCCTCCTCCTATATATGCATAGAGTTCCCCCAGTGAGAAAATTTGGATAAAATGTTCAAATGTATAAAAATTCATTTCTTTTAAAAGCTAAAGATTTAGGCTATTAGTTTTCATTTCTTTTAACTTAAAATTATCCCCCTTTTCTAGGAAAATGTAATCATCTTTAAAAGAGTGGAATAGTGAACCATTCCCTCACATATAAAATATTTATACAGAGGTTAGGATGCTATTCATGGGAATATTTTTAAAAATTAAGTGCAATTTGGCACTTTTCAGACCAATCTTCCATTCTATCAACAGTGCTTTTCTTTTAAATATTGAGTGGTAATTCTTTCTTTATCCACAGTGTAAGTCTCTAGCCCTTGGGCTTTCTATAAATTGAGATTCCTGGAATTAAAATGTGATTTTTTTTAAGTGAAGGTTTGAACTGTCCTAGTTAAGAAACCTTCCTGGAATTATAGCTTTTTAATAAACTGAATCTCAAAAGACATGCTAACTGGCTCTGACTGGTTGTATGCTCTGCTCCAACCACCCTCTTTTTCTATGCTTCAGGAATGAAGTGGAACGAGCAAGCACCTACTCACTGCACTTCTCAGAGTGGCTCTTTGGCTGTCATTGCCATACCCCTTCCAGAGAATCACTTTACTTTTTTATATACCAAAGCTGTTTTTTTCTGCCAAGCTCTCAACCACTGATAGTCAGATTTGTCAAATTTGGCTACATTCAAATACTTCTGTATTATTCAGGAAAGTGCATAGTAGTTTTGGCTCATATAATGCCACATTGAGTCATGCTGTGTGAATTTATAATAAACATACAGAGCATATTGTATAGTCATGAGGGTTTATATAAATCCATATGCAAGTTAGAAATCTGTATGCAATTTACCATTAATAGTCACAATCAATTATTAACATCCTTTAGTAAGGTCATTATTCAATTGCTCAGGGGTATTTTTGACATCACAAAAATATTGATGGTGTTTTCTTTCCTCTCTTTATGAGCTGAGTTTTCTATATTTCTCCGAATTCCATGAAATAAACAGTTGCAAGACATATCTGTCTGCAGGAGAATATTCCAAGCATTCTTTTCTATTTAGAGTTCCCCAAAACGAAAGCACAAAGAATTAAGTCACGTTGATGAGTGGTTAAAATTCTCTTATGGTCTTTGATTTGGCTTAAAAAAATAACAAATTCAATCTACAGATGTTAAATCTTAGCTAAGCTAGTCAAACAGAGAGCCTGATTATTTTGATGATGGCAGGTTTCACTAATCATTCCATTAATGAATGTGGAAAGGGGGAATACTGGGAGCCAAAGGCTTCCAGCAGGCAGTGTAGTGACAAGGAAACCAGGAGCCAAGGAAAGGCTTAACCGAAATGAAATGTGTGTGAATAAGTGCTCGGGAGTTCTGATATTGTAATCCGTGTGGAAAATATAGTAAGATGTAGTTCATAGGACATGTATGACATGTGATAATGGGCTGGGAGAATGGAAGAGTAGAGACTGAATTAGCAAAGCTAAGGATGTATGAAGAAGCCTTATGAAACAGGACTAGTTTATAATCTAATTAAAATTTAATTTATAAACAGAGCTTTAGACAAAAATAGCTTACATTCGTGAACAATGCCACTCCCAGAAAACATGGGTTATTAAACTATCTTCTAAATATTTATGTTTATATTGAGATTTTACTTTTCCCAGCTTTGGTCAGAGAAGCTCTTTTAGTGCATTGAGTAGTGACTAATGCAAGGATACATTCCTGCACAAAGCGCTAACAGTAAGTGACTGAGCACTCAGCTGTAGGTAGGACATCTGTACCCAGCCTGCCTTCTCAAGGCTCAGGAAACATCTCAGAAGAGGGAACAAAAGGATAAGAGATAGAGGATGGTGTGCGAGGTGTTGCTATGAAATGCTGTCCTCTAAATATGACATGGCTGTTAGACTCATGGACTCACAACTCTGTAGCTACTTAAACAAGACCTGCACATGATCAAGCCAGTTAAAACTTCTGGATTGAAGTGGGGATGGAATCCCAAGGCCACATCCTGGCTGGGCAGCAATTGATGGCTACTGAGAGAATGAGAATCACTTTTCTTTAGGAGTGGCTCTGGGTAGCTTCCCTATGCCTCAGTGGATAATTCTATATTCATGTGTGTATGGGCAGCACTAACTAGACTCAGAGGGTAAAAAGAAATTTTAAAAGGAAGATAGGAAATTGGGAGGGAGATATATAGGTGATTATGTATAGAGTTGGAAGGGCAGGTAATGAGACTTGGGTATGATTAACATACATTATCAATATGTATGAAATTTTCAATGAGTAAATCAAAACAAAAAAATATAGGACTCTTTATAATTGAGATGGCATGCCTTCCTTATGCACTGGTGCAATAGTGGTACAGAAGTTGTGGGGTAACCAACCTTATGGGCTCTAAAGACCACTCCACAAGATAAAACCCATACTTGACACTGCTTATATGGCCAAGAACTTGAGACTAGATAGGCCATGGGCCCACAGAAAAAGCAAATACTACTATTCTGCTAAATAAATGTAGCAATAAGATTTCTCCTAATTACATTCTGCTATACTGATATACTCATCAGTGTTTGCTCAGCCATCATAAGAGAAGCTTCCTCCTGAAGTAAATGGGAACAAATACAGAGACCTACAACTGGACAATGTGAAGAGAGTGAAAGACCTTGGAGCACTCAGTCCTAAATGGGATGACATCACCAAATCCCTCCCCTTAGGGCTCAGGGAACTTTGTGAAAGGCATAAAGATTGTAAGAGCAAGAGGGGCTGGACGACACCAAGGAAACAAGGCCTTCTAGACCTAACAGGGCTGATGCACATACAAAATCACAGAGATTGGTAGCAAGTAAAGGACTTGAGCCTGTATCTAATCCAGACGAAATCACAGCACCGAGATGGGGAAATGGACACAAGCCTCTATTTCAAGCCAGAAGCTATCTCCAACAGATAACAACTTGTGAAATAAAAATTAGGTTTCTCCAATAGAGTCTTACTGGATACGCAAACCACCTTAACGGCAAGCTCCATGTCCAGCAATAGATGGCCACAAAATGAACATAGTGGTAGTTTTGGAGAATATTTTTTTATTTCATGATGCTTTGTCTGGGTAAAATATAATATAATACAATATGTGATGTGATGTGATATGATTTACAATATAATATGATATAAAATATGTTATAATTGTTATAAAACAATACATCACCTTAAAGGTGTTCTGCTTATTTATTATGGTTTCTGTTCTGTATTTTTATGGAATGTCTGTATGTATGAGTGTGTGTGTGAGTTTGTATGTCTCTATGTCTGAATGTGTTTCATGTGCTTTCTCTTTGGATCTTTTGAGAAAGAAAGAGTGTGGAGTTGGGCAGGTGGGAATGCGGAGAAAACCTGGGAAGACATGAGGGAGGAGAAACCATGATCAGAATATATTATATAGAAAAGCTCATTTTCAAAAAAAATTAAAATTATTAAAAAACAGGACACCATAGTGATGGTGTTGGGCCATGTGCAATCTTCAAGTGCATTGGAAACTTGGAATTTTAGATAGTTCTATTACCAAAGAAGTGTTCCGAAAAATGTGTCTGCCAGGCGTGGGGGTGCATGCCTTTAATCCCAGCACTCGGGAGGCAGAGGCAAGCGGATTTCTGAGTTCGAGGACAGCCTGGTCTACAAAGTGAGATCCAGGGCAGCCAGGGCTATACAGAGAAACTCTGTCTCAAAAAAAAAAAAAAAAAAAAAAGAATGTGTCTCCAACCTATGGACTAACACATCTTTCTGTCTGCTCTATCGTTCAACATAATGTAATTTTTTGATCAATTTAGTACAGGACTTGAAGATACAAGTGTCTGTGGGACCAACTGATGTGAGAACAACTGCTAGGGAGTTGTTGTTTTCTTTATTCCTTCACCACAATTGGAGTTTTATCCATATATTTGAGAGATGCCCCAACCACGGATTGTCTTATGCTGAAACAACCAATTGGCTCCAAAAGGAAGCCCAGTCTCTGCTCCCAGGGAGTTTGCAGCCATGTGTGCACTCTTGCTCTTGAAGATTTTTTTTTTTTAATTTTTTTTTAGTAGAGTTCTATGTTCAAGTGTCTAGATGTTGTTTCCCATATATAATAAAAATGTTTTAGAAACATCTATTTTATATATCTAAGTTCAAAAATCCTCAGACAACTCATTGCAGTTTGGGTGTCAAAAGATTATGATCAAGAACATGTAACTATGCAGTATAGGATAGTTGTAAATGCTTAAAATAGGCACAGATTAAACACTATTATTGCTCAGAAATAATGTATCTCAGGAGCAGGAAAATCTTACTGTGAATAATATTGCTTTAAGTAGGTTTTACATAAGCACTGGCAGTGATGTTGGACAATTTTTTTTCTCTTTAGTTATAAACACCTTCTCTTCATTGTGGGCAAACTCTCCTGTATCCCAGGAGACAGAGAAGGAAGGGTATCATGGTCAGAGTGAGAAGGGCTCCCATAGGCTTCCATGCTGAATGCTTAATCCACAGTTGGTGATAATATTTGGATAGGATTAATAGGTGTGGCATTGCTGGGGCAAGTATGTCACTAGGGGTGGGTTCTGAGGTTTCAAGGCCATATGCCATTCAAATGGTCCACTCTACTCATGTTTGTTGTCCAAGATATGAGCTCTCTAAACCATGCCTGCCTGCTACCATGCTTCCTACCGTGATGGTGAAGCACTCTTATTCCTCTGAAAATCCTCTTAAGTCCTAATAAATGCTTTCTTTAAGTTGCCTTGGCAATAGTATTATATCACAGCCATAGAAAAGTAACCAAGTTGCAGTGTGGGGATAGGGTGGGTTCCTCAGCAGTAACTGTTCATGGCTTTGCATTGACTGTGTTGAGCTTGGGGATTTAGGTGATTAATGAATGTTTCTTACTGTGTAGGAAATATTTAAGGCAATATGAATAAGTGAATGTGTTCGTGTGGAGTGAATCACACTGGTAGAAAGAACTGATCATGATGCCTAATGTATAGATACAGTTATCACAGAAAAAGAAGAGAAACAAGCTTGCGATATAACATTATTATTTTGGAGGCAGACACATAGGGACAGACACATGGAAATTTCTAGAAGCCATTTGGAATGTTTTGTCTGTGGACCATTAACTTCCCATCTAATTAGAAGGCAAGAATACTTTTGTATGTGTTATTAGTAAATCAAAGACAATGAAGAAATAAAGGCAGCTTTCCTTTCATTTCAGAGCACCATTGTTCTTGATGTTTTAATTCTTTCAGAAAATTAATATTGACTCAATTTCAAAAATAATAAAAGAGGTGAGAAGAAGTTGTGAGTTGGGGGTCAAGGAAGAAACACAGTTGGTAATGTGATTGTCTTTAAAGCATGAAGGCCTGAGTTTGGTACTCAGAACTTATGTGAAAACCTGGATCTTATAGCACATACTTGTAATCCTACTAATAGTCCTAGGGAGGTGGAGGGGGATCCATGGAACTTGCAAACTTGCTCTCAATCAACTCAATATACGATCCTTTGTAAATCTCTCTCTCTCTCTCTCTCTCTCTCTCTCTCTCTCTCTCTCTCTCACACACACACACACACACACACACACGTGTGTGTTATTATATATGCCATATATGTGTGTCTATGTTATGTATGCCATGCATATATATATATATATATATATATATATATTACACACACACATGTGTGTTATTATATATGCCATATATGTGTGTCTATGTTATGTATGCCATGCATATATATATATATATATATATATCTTACACACACACACGTGTGTTATTATATATGCCATATATGTGTGTCTATGTTATGTATGCCATGTATATATATATATATATATATAGATAGAGAGAGAGAGAGAGAGAGATGTAGTGTGTTGGCCTAACACTGCTTGTATTCTAATGTTAAGTGTTGGCCTCCAAGATTTGGAGTTAGCATATAGCATTTGGGAAACTGCCCTCAGTTAATTCTGATTGGTAAATAAAGATTCCAGCAGCTAATAGCTGAGGAGAAGAGAGATAGACAGAGATAGATTTTTGGGCTTGTGTACTGGCTATTTTTGTGTCAACTTGACACAGCTGGAGTTATCACAGAGAAAGGAGCTTTAGTTGAGGAAATGCCTCCATGAGATCCAGCTGTAAGGCATTTTCTCAATTAGTGATCAAGGGGGAAAGGCCCCTTGTGGGTGGGACCATCTCTGGGCTGGTAGTCTTGGTTCTATAAGAGAGCAGGCTGAGCAAGCCAGGGGAAGCAAGCCAGTAAAGAACATTCCTCCATGGCCTCTGCATCAGCTCCTGACCTGCTTGAGTTCCAAGTCCTGGCTTCCTTTGGTGATGAACAGCAGTATGGAAGTGTAAGCTGAATAAAGCCTTTCCTCCCCAACTTGCTTCTTGGTCATGATGTTTGTGCAGGAATAGAAACCCTAACTAAGACAGCTTGGGACCATGAAGAAGCAGCAGGACAGACAGAGCTGCCCTGGAAGAAGAAGAACCTACAAGAAAGAGAAGAACAGCCATGTAATAGGGCCAAGAGAACATGGCTCAGAGGGCTGCTCAGTTGGGTCAAGAGCAGCCAAGATAGAGCATAGAAATTACTAATTAGTAACTTGACGTTATAAGTAGGAAAGTGGATTCTAACAGCATGGAGATTATGCAGTTGCCCAGCTAATGTTCTGCTTAAGGCATATTAAAATACAAGACTGTGTGTGTGTCTTTCATTTGGGAACATAAACCATTGAGGTGGATAGTAACAATATGCTGGGAATTAAATATTTATAACTACCTGCACACACAATATACATGCATACACACACACACACACACACACACACTCACAGAAAATACCAATTTACCTAAAGTCAAAAGGTCTACTCTATTTAGGAGCCTGAAATCAGTAATCTTTTAGTCATCTTTCCTTTATACTTATTTATTAATCTGTTTAATTCAAGGTAATATTCAAACTCCAGTAAAACTAAAGGGAACAGAAATCCACTGTGTTGCCAGTTTTATGTTTCTATAGCTTTATTTTTATTATGCTTTATAACTTTTATATGCAAAAATGCTGTATAAATTTACACACACACATATAGATACATATATAAACATATAAACATATATGTGTGCGTGTGTGTGTGTGTGTGTGTGTGTGTGTGTGAAATCCTAGAAAGACACATAGCTAAATTGGAAAGTGGGGCAATATCAGAAGAAGAACTCAAGATGGGCAAAGAAATTAAATACCTTTTATGTCTGATCTTTTAATTGTTTATATAGGGAATATATTCATGTATTATTCATGTAACTAAAATTTAATTTTAATGAATACTTCTGCCCACAAAATAGCTTCCAATACAGGTCTGACACCAGGAATTTGAATTAAGTAACTGAGTAAACAGAGTGGGTTTATGGACATAATTTAGAAAACCTGTTTTTCAACATTGCGGCACAAGCAGTTTGGTGAAACTCATTCTTCTGAGCTATGTTAGTACATAGGTAGCACGAGGTGGGCACTCCCCAGTAGGAATTTTAATAGTCTGTTATTCTTTAGTCACTTTAGTACTGAATTTGGAGTATGGCATTTTAAGTGGACTGGGGTGGGGGTGGGGGTGGAGTTCTGGGCTCCTCTTTTTTTCCAACTCTAGTGCTCGTTTACAGATCAGCATATCCACACTCATATTCTATGTGGGTCTGGGGTTCTGAACTTAAGAGTCTTTTACTTGTGCGTCAAGCCCTTTGTTCATCTCCTTAGCCTTATTTATTTATTTATTTACTGTGTTTTCTCTTAGCTACTTAACTCTCTTTATTTACAAGTCTCAGCTTAAACTGAGCACTTGACAAAATTTTCTGTGTCCTATTACTCCACAAACCATAACAGGCGTCTCACCATGTGTCCCTATAACCCTGCACTTCCTGTGAGCTGTTTGCTGCACATCAGATGCACTATGGAAGCTTTCAAAAAACACAAATGCCTGACCTCACCACACACCTATTGCATTTGATTCCTCAGAATGTATTCAGGTATTTTTATATTCAATATTTAATGTTTGATGGCAATGATGCTTCTTAACTAAATGAAGTGCTCTCTGATTACCTGTACCTGTTAGTTTTACTGCTACTGAGAACTTTTCTCACCCTTCTCTGTAGTTCTGACTTTGATGGGATCATTAGGATAATCTCATAAAGACAGACACCATCTTGATTGTCCCAATTATTCAGGACGTTGGTGTGATTACAGAGTCAACACTTACAAACACTCACTCCAAGCAGCTTTTGTTCAGTGTGCATTCTAGTTCATCCTCATCTTTTCACCATGGCAAAGGGTATACAACAATAGCATTAGGATCAAGACAGAGATGTAAAATATTCAAGTTTATCCTCAGAGTCATAGTTTTAATGTCTTATTAGTTCCTATATGCAGCATGAAGCAATTAGTATTGAAGAGATGCTTTAGGACCCAGACACTCCAGATAATTTGGTGCCCATATTATTTATCAAACTTTTCCTCAATAGCCATGTGTGGTCAAGAAGTAGAACACTGTAAGGTCAAGAGATTCCAGAATCGGGTTCTGGGTTTAATCAGGTGGTTAAGATGAGTAATGGGCTTCTCTGAGCTGTAGTGTTTCTGTCTACAACATTTAGAAAATATAGGATAACATCTACTTCATAGAATGTTAACAAGATTCAGTGAGTTAATCCACATAAAGTGCTTAGGAGATTGCCCAGCACATTGCTTTAGGAATATTAGCTATTCTATTCTCAAAGATTGGGCATTCAACCAAATTACGCAGATGCTACAGAATAAGCAGGGATAAGATAAAGAATCAACTAATTACAGCACAACAGTCACTTATAGTAAAGTGGAGTACATGAAGTATCTGTGTATACACTATGCAATTAAAGAGATGCAGTTTTCTTATGAGGTTATTAATAAAAGTGAGTTGTTCTTTTCATTCACCTCTCAGTAGGTTCTGGGAGGTTTTGGGATTTTGGATTTGTAACATTTTACTTTCCTTAAAAAATTATCTTGAATTGTATAAACAAGACTTATAAAACTGAGATCTTTTAAATGGATATAGAAATCACTGTAAATGTAAAACAAAAACCCCAAACAACACAACAACAGAAGAAGAAAAAGAAGAAGAAGAAGAAGAAGAAGAAGAAGAAGAAGAAGAAGAAGAAGAAGAAGAGGAAGAGGAAGAGGAAGAGGAAGAGGAAGAGGAGGAGGAGGAGGAGGAGGAGGAGGAGGAGGAGGAGGAGGAGGAGGAGGAAGAGGAGGAGGGAACCAGGACAAGTTGATGAAATAGGCTAAATGTACAATGACTGCCAATGTTTGCCTTTTAACTTAAGGGTTTGGGATAATTTACCTAATCTTATTTTAATTTTTTTTAAGCGGACAGTCTTTTAACAACTTCCTTAAAATGTCACATTGCCCCATGTATGGACATATTAATTTTTATTTTACCTCTTAATTGCTTTAATCTTAAAATATAAGGAAAAATTAATTAATTTCTTGATGGGAAAGAGACCTCAATAGCAGTTTTAATGATTGTAACCTTAACATGACTTGTAATAACCCCCAAAGATGGCAAATTCACTCATTATTTCTTTAGACTCCCTCACCTTCAGAGAACAGCTGTAAATGCTGATAGCAAGGGAATAATTGAAAAGCCCTGTCTCCAACTCTTCTTTTTTTCCTGAAATGATTTGTATCCAGAAAAATTCAAAGTGAACTCTAAACGTGAAGATAGTATGGTGGACTTTTCTCCCTCATATGATGCTGAGAAGACAGATTTTTGTGAATGTTCAGCTAAAACATTTACTCAATCATCGAGAACAGCAAGTAGTTTTCACTGAACTGGTATTCAGTGTTGCTTCTAGAGTGGCAGAGAATGCGCTCATCAGGCTGTGAGTGAGATACATTCAGACATGAGGTGATGGGCTTCTTAGTAACACTCTCAGCAAAGATGAGGTCACAGAGAACTAACTGTGAGTTGAGAATTTAACATTTTGAGCTAATGGCGCAGTTGAAATTTGGGCACTGAAAGAATAATGATCATATTATCGTGATGGGGAGGAGGGCCAGGAGTTTGTACAGGAGAAGACTCAGGTTTCATTTCAAATATTGACTCATGAGTATGCAGATTGGGCAGCTGGGTGTCCCAGTTAAGATCAAACACCAGACAAAGGACAAATACTGGAGAGTTGCCAGTTTGCACTGTGCTAGGAGACATTCCAGTTCTTTTTTATTTTTTTTATTTTTTTTATTTTTTTATTTTTTTATTTTTTTCCATTTTTATTAGGTATTTAGCTCATTTACATTTCCAATGCTATACCAAAAGTCCCCCATACCCACCCACCCCCACTCCCCTACCCACCCACTCCCCTTTTTTGGCCCTGGCGTTCCCCTGTACTGGGGCATATAAAGTTTGCGTGTCCAATGGGCCTCTCTTTCCAGTGATGGCCGCCTAGGCCATCTTTTGATACATATGCAGCTAGAGTCAAGAGCTCCGGGGTACTGGTTAGTTCATAAAGTTGTTCCACCTATAGGGTTGCAGATCCCTTTAGCTTCTTGGGTACTTTCTCTAGCTCCTTCATTAAGGGCCATGTGATCCATCCAATAGCCGACTGTGAGCATCCACTTCTATGTTTGCTAGGCCCAGGCATACTCTGACAAGAGACAGCTATATCAGGGTCCTTTCAGCATAATCTTGCTAGTGTATGCAATGGTGTCAGCATTTGGAAGCTGATTATGGGATGGATCCCCGGATATGGCAGTCTCTACATGGTCCATCTTTTTATCTCAGCTCCAAACTTGTCTCTGTACCTCCTTCCAAGGGTGTTTTGTTCCCACTTCTAAGGAGGGGCATAGTGTCCACACTTCAGTCTTCATCATTCTTGAGTTTCATGTGTTTAGGAAATTGTATCTTATATCTTGGATATCCTAGGTTTTGGGCTAATATCCACTTATCAGTGAGTACATATTGTGTGAGTTCCTTTGTGAATGTGTTACCTCACTCAGGATGATGCCCTCCAGGTCCATCCATTTGGCTAGGAATTTCATAAATTCATTCTTTTTAATAGCTGAGTAGTACTCCATTGTGTAGATGTACCACATTTTCTGTATCCATTCCTCTGTTGAGGGGCATCTGGGTTCCTTTCAGCTTCTGGCTATTATAAATAAGGCTGGTATGAACATAGTGGAGCATGTGTCCTTCTTACCAGTTGGGGCATCTTCTGGATATATGCCCAGGAGAGGTATTGCTGGATCCTCCTGTAGTACTATATCCAGTTTTCTGAGGAACCGCCAGACTGATTTCCAGAGTGGTTGTACAAGCCTGCAATCCCACCAACAATGGAGGAGTGTTCCTCTTTCTCCACATTCTCGCCAGCATCTGCTGTCACCTGAATTTTGGACCTTAGCCATTCTGACTGGTGTGAGGTGGAATCTCAGGGTTGTTTTGATTTGCATTTCCCTGATGATTAAGGATGTTGAACATTTTTTCAGGTGCTTCTCTGCCATTCGGTATTCCTCAGGTGAGAATTCTTTGTTCAGTTCTGAGCCCCATTTTTAATGGGGTTATTTGATTTTCTGAAGTCCACCTTCTTGAGTTCTTTATATATGTTGGATATTAGTCCCCTATCTGATTTAGGATAGGTAAAGATCCTTTCCCAATCTGTTGGTGGTCTTTTTGTCTTATTGACGGTGTCTTTTGCCTTGCAGAAACTTTGGAGTTTCATTAGGTCCCATTTGTCAATTCTCGATCTTACAGCACAAGCCATTGCTGTTCTGTTCAGGAATTTCTCCCCTGTGCCCATATCTTCAAGGCTTTTCCCCACTTTCTCCTCTATAAGTTTCAGTGTCTCAGGTTTTATGTGAAGTTCCTTGATCCACTTAGATTTGACCTTAGTACAAGGAGATAAGTATGGATCAATTCGCATTCTTCTACATGATAACAACCAGTTGTGCCAGCACCAATTGTTGAAAATGCTGTCTTTCATCGACTGGATGGTTTTAGCTCCCTTGTCGAAGATCAAGTGACCATAGGTGTGTGGGTTCATTTCTGGGTCTTCAATTCTATTCCATTGGTCTACTGGTCTGTCTCTATACCAGTACCATGCAGTTTTTATCACAATTGCTCTGTAGTAAAGCTTTAGGTCAGGCATGGTGATTCCACCAGAGGTTCTTTTATCCTTGAGAAGAGTTTTTGCTATCCTAGGTTTTTTGTTATTCCAGATGAATTTGCAAATTGCTCCTTCTAATTCGTTGAAGAATTGTGTTGGAATTTTGATGGGCATTGCATTGAATCTGTAGATTGCTTTTGGCAAGATAGCCATTTTTACAATGTTGATCCTGCCAATCCATGAGCATGGGAGATCTTTCCATCTTCTGAGATCTTCTTTAATTTCTTTCTTCAGAGACTTGAAGTTTTTATCATACAGATCTTTCACTTCCTTAGTTAGAGTCATGCCAAGATATTTTATATTATTTGTGACTATTGAAAAGGGTGTTGTTTCCCTAATTTATTTCTCAGCCTGTTTATTCTTTGTGTAGAGAAAGGCCATTGACTTGTTTGAGTTAATTTTATATCCAGCTACTTCACTGAAGCTGTTTATCAGGTTTAGGAGTTCTCTGGTGGAATTTTTAGGGTCACTTATATATACTATCATATCATCTGCAAAAAGTGATATTTTGAGTTCCTCTTTTCCAATTTGTATCCCCTTGATCTCCTTTTGTTGTCGAATTGCTCTGGCTAATACTTCAAGTACTATGTTGAAAAGGTAGGGTGAAAGTGGGCAGCCTTGTCTAGTCCCTGATTTTAGTGGGATTGCTTCCAGCTTCTCTCCATTTACTTTGATGTTGGCTACTGGTTTGCTGTAGATTGCTTTTATTATGTTTAGGTATGGGCTTTGAATTCCTGAGCTTTCCAAAACTTTTATCATGAATGGGTGTTGGATCTTGTCAAATGCTTTTTCTGCATCTAACGAGATGATCATGTGTTTTTTGTCTTTGAGTTTGTTTATATAATGGATTACATTGATGGATTTTCGTATATTAAACCATCCCTGCATCCCTGGAATAAAACCTACTTGGTCAGGATGGATGATTGCTTTAATGTGTTCTTGGATTTGGTTAGCGAGAATTTTATTAAGGATTTTTGCATCGATATTCATAAGAGAAATTGGTCTGAAGTTCTCTATCTTTGTTGGATCTTTCTGTGGTTTAGGTATCAGAGTAATAGTGGCTTCATAAAATGAGTTGGGTAGAGTATCTTCTACTTCTATCTTGTGAAATAGTTTGTGCAGAACTGGAATTAGATCTTCTTTGAAGGTCTGATAGAACTCTGCACTAAACCCGTCTGGTCCTGGGCTTTTTTTTGGCTGGGAGACTATTAATAACTGCTTCTATTTCTTTAGGGGATATGGGACTGTTTAGAAGGTCAACTTGATCCTGATTCAACTTTGGTACCTGGTATCTTTCCAGAAATTTGTCCATTTCGTCCAGGTTTTCCAGTTTGGTTGAGTATAGCCTTTTGTAGAAGGATCTGATGGTGTTTTGGATTTCTTCAGGATCTGTTGTTATGTCTCCCTTTTCATTTCTGATTTTGTCGATTAGGATTTTGTCCCTTGGCCCTTTATTGAGTCTAGCTAAGGGTTTATCTATCTTGTTGATTTTCTCAAAGAACCAACTCCTCGTTTGGTTAATTCTTTGAATAGTTCTTGTTTCCACTTGGTTAATTTCACCCCTGAGTTTGATTATTTCCTGCCGTCTACTCCTCTTGGGTGAATTTGCTTCCTTTTTTTCTAGAGCTTTTAGATGTGTTGTCAAGCTGCTAGTATGTGCTCTCTCCCATTTCTTTTTGGAGGTACTCAGAGCTATGAGTTTCCCTCTTAGAAATGCTTTCATTGTGTCCCAAAGGTTTGGGTACGTTGTGGCTTCATTTTCATTAAACTCTAAAAAGTCTTTAATTTCTTTCTTTATTCCTTCCTTGACCAAGGTATCATTGAGAAGAGTGTTGTTCAGTTTCCACGTGAATGTTAGCTTTCCATTATTTATGTTGTTATTGAAGATCAGTCTTAGGCCATTGTGGTCTGATAGGATACATGGGACAATTTCAATATTTTTGTATCTGTTGAGGCCTATTTTGTGACCAATTATATGGTCAATTTTGGAGAAGGTCCCGTGAGGTGCTGAGAAGAAGGTATATCCTTTTGTTTTAGGATAAAATATTCTGTAGATATCTGTCAGGTCTATTTGTTTCATAACTTCTGTTAGTTTCACTGTGTCCCTGTTTAGTTTTTGTTTCCACGATCTATCCATTGATGAAAGTGGTGTGTTGAAGTCTCCCACTATTATTGTGTGAGGTGCAATGTGTGCTTTGAGCTTTACTAAAGTGTCTTTAATGAATGTGGCTGCCCTTGCATTTGGAGCATAGATATTCAGAATTGAGAGTTCCTCTTGGAGGATTTTACCTTTGATGAGTATGAAGTGTCCCTCCTTGTCTTTTTTGATAACTTTGGGTTGGAAGTCGATTTTATCCGATATTAGAATGGCTACTCCAGCTTGTTTCTTCAGACCATTTGCTTGGAAAATTGTTTTCCAGCCTTTCACTCTGAGGTAGTGTCTGTCTTTTTCCCTGAGATGGGTTTCCTGTAAGCAGCAGAATGTTGGGTCCTGTTTGTGTAGCTAGTCTGTTAGTCTATGTCTTTTTATTGGGGAATTGAGTCCATTGATATTAAGAGATATTAAGGGAAAGTAATTGTTGCTTCCTTTTATTTTTGTTGTTAGAGTTGGCATTCTGTTCTTGTGGCTGTCTTCTTTTTGGTTTGTTGAGGGATTACTTTCTTGCTTGTTCTAGGGCGTGATTTCCGTCCTTGTATTGCTTCTTTTCTGTTATTATCCTTTGAAGGGCTGGATACGTGGAAAGATATTGTGTGAATTTGGATTTGTCGTGGAATACTTTGGTTTCTCCATCTATGGTAATTGAGAGTTTGGCTGGGTATATTAGCCTGGGCTGGCATTTGTGTTCTCTTAGTGTCTGTATAACATCTGTCCAGGCTCTTCTGGCTTTCATAGTCTCTGGTGAGAAGTCTGGTGTAATTCTGATAGGCCTTCCTTTATATGTTACTTGACCTTTCTCCCTTACTGCTTTTAATATTCTATCTTTATTTAGTGCATTTGTTGTTCTGATTATTATGTGTCGGGAGGAATTTCTTTTCTGGTCCAGTCTATTTGGAGTTCTGTAGGCTTCTTGTATGATCATGGGCATCTCTTTCTTTATGTTTGGGAAGTTTTCTTCTATTATTTTGTTGAAGATATTAGCTGGCCCTTTAAGTTGAAAATCTTCATTCTCATCAATTCCTATTATCCGTAGGTTTGGTCTTCTCACTGTGTCCTGGATTTCCTGGATGTTTTGAGTTAGGATCCTTTTGCATTTTGTATTTTCTTTGACTGTTGTGTCGATGTTCTCTATGGAATCTTCTGCACCTGAGATTCTCTCTTCCATTTCTTGTATTCTGTTGCTGATGCTCGCATCTATGGTTCCAGATCTCTTACCTAGGGTTTCTATCTTCAGCGTTGCCTCACTTTGGGTTTTCTTTACTGTGTCTACTTCCCTTTTTAGTTCTAGTATGGTTTTGTTCATTTCCATTACCTGTTTGGATGTGTTTTCCTGTTTTTCTTTAAGGACCTCTACCTGTTTGGCTGTGTTTTCCTGCTTTTCTTTAAGGGCCTGTAACTCTTTAGCAGTGCTCTCCTGGAATTCTTTAAGTGACTTATGAAAGTCCTTCTTGATGTCCTCTATCATCATCATGAGAAATGTTTTTAAATCTGGGTCTAGATTTTCAGTTGTGTTGGGGTGCCCAGGACTAGTTGGGGTGGGAGTGCTGCGTTCTGATGATGGTGAGTGGTCTTGATTTCTGTTAGTAGGATTCTTACGTTTGCCTTTCGCCATCTGGTAATCTCTTAAGCTAGCTGTTATAGTTGTCTCTGTTAAGAGCTTGTTCTTCAGGTGACTCTGTTAGCCTCTATAAGCAGACCTGGGAGGGTAGCACTCTCCTTAGTTTCAGTGGGTAGAGTATTCTCTGCAGGCAAGCTCTCTTCTTGCAGGGAAGGTACCCAGATATCTGGTGTTCGAACTGGACTCCTGGCAGACGTTGTGTTCCACTCACTAGAGGTCTTAGGATCCCTTGTGGAATCCTGTGTGGGCCCTTGCAGGTGTCAGGCGACTCCGCTGACAAGGTAGCCTGGGGCTCGAGTGGAGCGGAAGGGGCTTGTGCCCCAGGTCAGGCCCGGGTAGTCTGCTTCCCTATGTACTGCAGTCTCAGGTTTCGCGCGATTGGATTGGGGCCGGCGCTGTGTTCCACTCACCAGAGGTCTTAGGATACCGTGGGGAATCCTGTGTGGGCCCTTGCGGGTGTCAGGCGACTCTGCTGGCAAGGTAGCCTGGGGCTCGAGTAGAGCGGAAGGGCGTGTATTTTCTTCACTTGTGATTTACATATGATGGCTCAATGTAGTGATTTGGTTGAATGGCCCCCATAAGCTTGTACATTTGAATACCTCCCCCCAGTTGGTGGAAATATTTAGAAGAATTAGAACATATGGCTTGCTGGAGGAGGTATGTCACTGGGAGTGGCCTTTGAGGTTTCAAAAGAGTACTGTGTTTCTGACTTTCTGCTTTGTGGTTGTAGATCAAGATGTGAGCTCTGAGCTGTCCCTTTGTTCTGCCATTATGGGCCCCAATTCTCTGCCATTGAGAATCAAATTAAATGCTTCCTTTTATAGTTGCCTGGGTCATGACATTTTTGTCACAGCAATAAGGTAGTAATTAAGATTCTCAACCTATTGTGAGTGGAACCATCCCAGGGTTGGTGGTCCTGAAGTGTATAAGAAAGCAGACTGAATAAGTCATGGGGAGCCAATATGTAAGCATTATTCCCCTATGGACTCTGCCTCAACTCAACTTCTAGGTTCCTTCTCTGAGTTCCAGCCTAGACTTCCTTTGGTGATGGACTGTAATGTGGAAGTATAAGTGAACTAAACCCTTTCTTCCCCAAGTTGCTTTTGTTGAGGTGTTTCATCACAGCAATAGAAACCCTAATTAACACAAGCCCTTCTACAGAACTAGGGTGCATTAGTTACAGAGAAAAATTAGACTCTTGAATCACCAAACATATCACAAAATCAAGATTGAAAGGATCAAGCAATTGCTATGCAGATAGAATGAAGTTCAGTATTCAATTCAGCAAGGTAATAAAACCCAGGCACACAAACATGCATCATTTGTACTTATCGAGCAAAACCAATCTGTATGCAAGAGATACGGTAGAGACATCCATCCTGTATTCTGACCCCTAAATTATAGGTACAATAAATGTATCAGGTAAGAGACTTTATAACAATTATCATTATGTCCAGGGTCTGTAGTAGTAAATTTTATGTCAATTTGACATATGCTGAAGTTACCTGAAAGGAGAGAACCTCAATTGACAAAATGCCTCCATAAGATTCACTTGTAGAGCATTTTCTGAATTACTTATTGATCCTAGAGGGCCCAACCCATTGTGGGTGGGGCCATCCATTCCTGAGATGATGGTCCTTGGTTTTGTCCATTCCTGGGATGATAGTCCTCAGTTCTATAAAGTGGCAGGCTGAGCAATCCACGAAGAGCAAGCTATTGAGCAGCATCCCTCCATGGCCTCTGCACCAGCTCCTGCCTTCAGGTTGCTGCTGTGTTTGAGTTTCTGGCCTCACTGCTTTTGATGGTGAACTGTGTTGTGGGATTATGAGTGAAACGAAGCCTTTCCTTCCAAGTTTGTTTTTGGTGATAGTGTTTCCTCACAGCAATAGTAACCCTAACTAAGACTGAAGTATAAAACAAACAAACAAATCAAAACAAAGTGGTATTCTTACAATTAGTAAAAATAATTTTAATAGACAAATGGAACATGTCCATACCAGATCCAAGAGCTTGGTAGATCTAAAACTAGAAGACATAAAAAGGATCACAGAGCTGGCCTGTAGTGGTACACACCAAAAATTCCAGCACTAGGGTGGAGGCAAAGGCAGATCCCTGTGAGTTTGGGCCAGTCTGGTCTACACAGTGGGTTTCAGAACAGGTAGGACTGTTTCACAGAGATTTTCTGTCTCAATATCCCTCCACCTGCCAAACAACAGAGAAAGAAAACAAAAAACAAAAAACAAAAAAACCAACCAACCAACCAAAAAAAAAAAAAAACAAATAATAAATTGATGGTTTGAATGAAAATTTCTACCATAAGTTCAGATCTTTAAATACTTGGTTTCCAATTGTTGATGCTATTTCTGTAGGGAATTACATACCTGAAGTCAGACTTTGAGAGTTTAAAGACTCCTGCCTTTCTAGTTTGCTCTCTCTTTTTTGTGTTTTTGGTTCAAGATGTGAGCTCTCAGCATCCAGTTTCTGATGCCACAAGAGCATGCTTCCAGCTATGACAGACTGTTTTGCCCCTGGAACCATAAGGTAAATAAAACCTTTCCTTCTATAAGTCCCTTTGGTCATGGCTTTTTATCACAGTAATCAGAAAGTAACATATTCTAATGACTGTAGTTAATCTCTAAATGAAAAATGGTGCATCTGAAAAATATACTGCATAGATTTAAAGAGGAGAGTTCACTACAGAAAAAATAGTAGTGAGTTAGTAGAAAGGACAAGAGAAATTATGCAAAGGGAAACTGAAACCAACAGATAAGAGCTTCAGTGGTGATTACAACGATCATGCTGTTTAAAGTTGTGTGTCTTGGAGTTACAAAGGCAATCAGAATGTGGGCATAAAGTTCAGCTGTAGAGCACCTGTCTATATATGCAAGGCTCCAGTTTAGTCTCGATTACAAACCAACCAAACAACCAACAAACACAAGAATCAAGGAGAAAGTGACATTCAGCAGAGCAAAAAATTCTTAACAATGTCAGGGTAAAAAATTTCAAAGATGATGAGAAAAAACAATTAGAACTTGCTTACCTATATCAAAAGATAGCAAGAAGGAGTTACCTGACTCAAACCATGTCAAACTATGATGTTCATAGGAATGAGGAAGAGAAAATATTGAAAGAAGCCAGCTAAAAATCACATGTAATAATATATAGTAACAAGAATGCTTCTATCTACTTTGGAAAAAATGCAAATTGTATGACGATGAAATAAGTTTATATTAACCTATATAACAATTAACTTCTTTTTGATGTGAAATATCACACATTTTATTTCTCAACTATTTCATAATGCATATAATTAGTTCTAGTCATCTTCATTTAGGAGATAAATGACATCAATTGGGAGAACCAGGGGAGAGCTCAGTGGTAGTGCAGTTACCTGGCATACATGAGACATCACTAGACAAGAGAATCAAAATAGGATCTCTATAAAAGGGAAATAGCAACAGCAACAGTTATGTGGATATTTTGATTTTTTTTTCTGATGGAGGAGATGACTCAGTGAGTTAAAAGCTTGTTGTGCCAGCATGAGGACTGAGTTCAGATGCCCAGCATGCTATGAGAACTGTTTGTGGTGGCATGTTCCTGGAACTCCAGCACTAGGGCCCTGAGGAGGAGAAAAGCAGATCCTGGGAGTTTGCTAGCCAGCCAGACTAGACAATCCATGGGTTCAGTAAGAGAGCTTGTATGCATGTGTGTATGTGTGTATGTGTTAGGATACTCATTTGTATACACAGACATTAACCTTTGAGATCCATATATAGCCTCATGGGTGGATACACTTGCACACATGGGCGCACACATACATATAACACACTTGAAATTTTTCTTCTCATCGTCAAGTTTACTGGAATGATACTTGGATAAGGAAAAAATAAAATTTATACCTGTTTATAGTATCTACAGAAAAATTTATGCTAGTAATAAAAAACAGTGGTGAGATTTAAAATACTTTGTAAGTTTTTGTAACTGAAGTTAGAGTGTAATATGTTAGAGACATGTAGTTTAACTTTCTGAGAAACCATTAAAACAAAACAAAACAAGTTATACCTAATAGAACACCCAGAGGGGAAAGTAGATTAATATATGTGTGCATACACACACACACACACACACACACACACACACACACACACACACACACACATATATATGTATATATGTATATATATGTATATTTAACTGATAAAGAGAAAACCAGGAAGGGATAGGAGTGAGAAGTGCCTGCATAAAAATAATCACACCCTCAACCAAAAAGCCAAGTTTATATAAGTTTAAAGACATCAACCTGACATGGAGTATGTTATTTAACCACAAGTGAGTGAACATGAAAATTAATGAAACAAAGATACCTGAAAAATCTCCAAATATTTGAAGATAGACACATGCTTGAAAGAGCTCATGAGTAAAATCCAAAGCATAGGGAATCAAATTTTGTATATTGTATCCAGACTTAGTCCTGTTGGGGAGGAGATTAAGTTGCTAGGGTTTATAGTAGACAAGAAGAAACGTCAAAACCATCATTATAATTTACTTATTTAGGAAAACTTTGTGAGCCATTTCATGGCATAGAAAAGTCGAATCATTTCGGTGTGCCTTACTTAGGTTTTCCTTAACCATTAAATTACAGAAAAATTTTTGTTTTCCTTAGAGTTATAGTTTTTTTTTTTTTTTTTTCATTTTTAGGGCCTAAGTAGAAGAGTAGAAATGACTTCATCTATTTTTAAAAAAATATTGTGTTGGCTACTTTTATGTCAACTTGACATAAGCTAGAGTTATTTGAGCTGAGCAAATGCCTCTTTAAGATCTGGCATTTTCTTCTTTTTTAATTTTTATTTTTTAAAAATTATCTTTAATCTGTTTTTACAGTCCAGTTGTTACCCCAATCCCATTCTGCTTTCCAACAGTTCCTTATCTCATTCCTCCTTCCCCTGTCTCCAAGAAGATGTCCTCCTACTCTCACCCTCCCACACCCTTACCCTCATACACCCTCTCAGGCCTCCCCATTCCCTGGAGCCTCAAAATTACCTTTATAAATATAGGAATTCTATAGAATCATCATTAGGAGTTATGAAATCAAGTTTTCTATACAGCATTGCTACAAGAGAGTACATCTCCATTGATCTGCAGAAAGTCTGTCCAATAGAGTAGGCTAATGCCCAAGAATCATTAAGATGTGGAATAATGTCAGGAAAGGCACATCAGTAGTAAGAGTCAATCCTGAGATGAGATTTCTGAAATCCCTGCAGTTCAGAATTTACCATCTCACCCATGTAAAACAGTTGGCCATCTCTAAGAAGGTCACCTGCATGCCTTTAGCCTATCCTAGATTCCTCTTGACAGTAGGCTGTGACTGGTACTAGAAACCTAACTAAGTACTCAATGCTAGTGGAGTGATAGACATTGAAGAATCTACAAGCACTAATTTTCAGAATCAGCACAATCCCTAACAACAATTCCCAGCAACAAACAACATTTATCCTCATACCCACAAGTAAGTGTGGTCTTCACCTCTCATCAAGGATATTACCAATTCTTTTACCCTTCAAAGAAGTTGAAACACATCTGAAGTAGTGACACATATTTTTGAGGGAGGCAGAGGCAGATGTGTCTCTGTGAGTTTGAGGCCAACAGGACAGCCAGGACTATGTAGAAAGACCCTGTCTTAAAAATAATAAGTAACAAATAAATTAAAAAGCTGAAACTTAGAGATCTAGTTATCAAGGATGAGAGAAGTATCCAGGCTTGCTTAACTTCAAAGCTATTCTGGGTCCACAAAACTAGGGCTGATAAGAAGCCCTTGGTCCTGTGAAAGCTTGATGCCCCAGTGCAGGGGAATGCCAGGGTGGGAAGGTGGGAGTAGGTAGGTGGGTGGGGGAACAACCTCATAGACGTAGGGGGAGAGGGGATGGGATAGGAGGTTTCCAGGCGGGACTGGGAAAGGGGATAACATTTGAAATGTAAATAAAATATCCAATAAAGAAAAAGAAAAAAAGAAGGGTAAATAGCACTTATTTTAGGTTTTGAGGACCAACTAGTTTCTTTCAAAACTCTTCCATTACAGCAGTAGTAACCTTCTTACCTTCCCAATGCTGTGACCTCTTAACAGTCCCTCATGTTCTGGTGAGTCTCAACCACACAATTATTTTATTGTTCCTTCATAATTATAATTTTGATACTATTATGAATTGTAATGTAGATATTTGATATGTAGGATATTGTTACATGACCCCCAAAGGGGTCACAGCCCAAGGTTGAGAACTCCTGCACTGTAGGCCAGAGAAATGGTGGATCATACATGAAGGTCATGGACCATAGCTGCGTTTCAGGAAAAATTTACTAGCAGAAACAGGCAGCAGGATTTGGCCCACAGGTAGGAGTTTGGCTTCTGTTTGAGTAAATGCTTCCAGAAAATAACTTGTTTTCTAAAAAAACAAAAACAATAATAGATGTATAATTTATGTATAACCATGATTTTAATTTGAACAACTGAATTTTACTTTTAATTTTCATATATGTATGTAGTACATTTTAAAAATTTTATGTGTAAGAATGGCTTGACTACATCTTTGTCTATGTGCCATATGTGTGCCTAGTTTCCATCCTGTTGCGGAAAATCTCCAGCTCAAATATGCCGAGCAATGAAAACACAACTCAATTAATATGAATGCATACGGTGTTCTTAGATTTGGCAGATGCTACACTACCATCTTCCACATTTGAGACCCCTTAGAACTTGCAGTTTCTCCAGGCCATGTGCTTCTGCACTGCTTTTCTTCTTTCTTCTCCTCTGTGTCCTCTCTCTCCCATTTTCTCCTTCTTCTCTCTCCTCAGCCTCCACTCCATCTTCCCTTTTAACTGCCCAATCCTCAGATCTCCTTTATTTTACAAATTAAGGTGGGAGGCAGGTTTACAGGAAATCACCTGAGTGCTGACTCATTCCTTGTTCCAAGCCACTCACAGGAGAACGGAATTAACGTCAAATATAATTAGCCCCAGGGCTATCCACAACACCATCCACCGAGGGCAGAAGAGTCTATCAGATCCCCTGGAACTCGAGTTACAGATGGTTATGTGGGTGTTGGGAATTGAACTTCGGTCCTCTAGGAGAAAAGCAAGTGCCCTTAACTGCAGAGCAATCTGTGTAGTTTCTGTATAGTGTATTTTGACCATATTCGTCCATTACTTTTCATGTGTCCCCCCCCACCCGCCGTTTCCCCCAGCCCAGTCTCTACTTTGATAACATGAAAGCTGTGTGCAAAAGTTAAGTCTGAAGATAATACTTAATGTTGCTGATTATCATATAACTAGATTCTTTAATAAATTCTTAATTGTTTTTCTGAGGTTTGAATGGAACTGGAGACATCAAATAGTTTAGTATATTGGATACTATAATAGTCTTCCAGTCTTGGAATACTATCAATTCTTTTTCCAGACTAAATCTTAGTAGTTTCTAATTGTTAAAAAATATTTGCATATTTTCCAAAGAATGTTATACTGTGATTTCTCTCTCCCTCCCCTCCCTCTTTTTTTTCTCTTAGATATCTTGTATTGAATTCAAGAACAAATGAATTTGATTTTGCTGAATATGAATGTCATTTACTTCCCGGAGTCCATGTTCCTTAACATAAAACACATACAATTCCAAATATAATTTGTTTTTAAAAATATTTTAATTTGCCAATTTCAATTTGCATGAGATCAGTTCACTAGAAAATTAAACACATTTTTCTTGAATGTAATAATGAACACCATTGTCTGTACCACTCAAGCAGAACTACAATTTAATTGTATTTAATACAGTTAAATGTATTCTTTTTTTTTTTTTCTTCCTGAAGGTTGACAGTAGAACCCATTGTTAGATCTCTTGAGCAGGAGTGCTAGGAGATTATGGCTTGAACTAAGTGAGTTGTAGAAGGAACCAACGCTGTTATTTCTCTGAATCATTTACATTCAGTTGTGGAGTCAGGTTTTTCTTTCCCCTTTCATTCTTTCATTTTGTTTAATTTCTATCAGAAGGGCTGTCTTTTTTATTTTTATTTTTATTTTTATTTTTTTTAAACACAGGTCATAATAAACACTTGCTTCTTCCTTAGATGGTTCTTAGTACCCATTTTTCAGATTCAGTTTTAGATTTAAGAACCTTAGTACTTCTATGGATTGAACACCAAAGAAAGGCAATATAAAATTTCCCCAGGGAAACATGAGCTTTTGTTATCAGGCTGTTCTCACCATATCTTACATTTCTTTCCTGATTTGCAGCTTTTCTCCTCTGTAACTACTTCCTATCTGCCTGGATGCTCTATAAGTTTTTTAAACTTATAGAGCATCCAGGTCCTATGTCTGTAAAGATAGCCTTGTGTAACCCTCAACCTTCTCAAACCTATAGTAATAAAGATATTGGATATGATATGAAAGAGATAAGTAAATAAACTACTGAGATAACTTTGTGTGTGTGTGTGTGTGTGTGTGTGTGTGTGTGTTATTTGATAGGTAGATTAATTCTCTGTTACTGAAGTAGATTGACTTTATTAATAATTCCATCTTGTTATAGCCATGATTTTTTTCTCTAAAATTAAATTCACTGTAGTTTCTGAAGACTGATTTTTGAAATTGTCCATATGACTTATTTCATGTTTATGTTGTGGAAAGTTGACAAGTTTAATACAAGCAGTACCTTGCAAAAGTTTTTCTTGCTTTTTGTGCGATTGGTCATACTTCAGTATAGACCTCTTTTACTTTGTGATGACAGACAGGCTAATCTTCCAGGAGATGGAGAGATCACAGGTCAGAGGTAATCATCTGAGCAGACATGGTTCTAGATCAGCTATATTAAAACTGATTTACTAGAGAACTGCAGAGCTCTGAGCATGAGCCTACCAGGGTCATTTGAGAATGGCTTATAACAGCAGCACTATCTAAATAAACACAGCATAATAAAATCATTGTTTTAGGTCTTTACGTTTTGGTGTGATGTATTACTTACCATCAGCTAATACAGTTACAATAACACACAAGCCAACCAGCATAACAAGTTTATCTGTCCTTATCTCAATCTATTACAAGCATAGGAACTTAGCATACTTGCCTACACAGTGTCTCTAGTTTTCTCCCTTATTTTGCATAGTCCTTGATGTCCCTAAAATACCATTTTTCTTGCTGTGAGTCCCTCAGCTTCCTTTAATGTTTCTTATAACAATGGTCTATTGATGGTAAATTGTTTCAGCTTTTGTATGCTTGAAAAGATAGCTTCATTTTGTCATAATTGAAAGATCTATTTATTGTTGGTATTTTTCTTTTAGTTATTTTTAAAGATACCATTGCTTGCTTTGGATTGCACTGCTTTATTTATAGATTATTAATTAACAGGTAATGATTGTACAAAATAATAGGCCTTACTATGATGTTTTCAAGAATGTTTATAATATATATTTGCCTTATTCCCCTATCATTTCAACTTCCTGATGGTCCCCTTCATCTTACTAAATAGTCTCCTTTCTAATTTCACAGAAACATAGATACACAGACACATCCACATCAACACACACATTCTGCATATGAGAGAAAACATTTGCCATTTGTCTTTCTGAGTCTGCCTTATTTTGACTAACACTCTTCAACATATTTTGCTGCGCATAATTAAGTTAATTCTTCCTGGCTGAATAACTCTACTGCATATTAACACTCCAACTTCTTTAGCCACTTCTCCAGTTGATGGGTGACTGCAATGATTACTTAACTTGGATATTGTGAATAGTGTGGTACACAAACCTGGGTAGATTTCTATATATCTATTATGTTTCATTCCCTGGCCTGCTGTTAAGGCTTTTTCTTCATGCCTGGTTTGAAACAAGTTATGTCAGATATGCTTTGACCTTATTTTCTTAATATGCCTTGTTTGGAGTTCATTGAATTTTTTTAGATCAATGGTTAAAGTCAAATGCTGAAAAATTGGGCTAATACTTCTTGGGAATCATTCTCCCTGTTTTGTCTACTTTTCGGTTCCATCTGGCCTCCAACCACAAGCATTTCAATATTCTTTTGCATTTTCCCATGGCTTGCTGGAGTCTCCATCCATTGGCCTGTGGTCTGTTTTCCCCAATTGACTCATGGGAATAATATTTTTTCCTGTCTTGATTTCAAAGGCACTAGTCATTCTTCTCCTTGTCTAAATGCTCTTAATCTATAAAACATCCCTATGTAGTTTCAGATACTTCATTTCTTATCTCTAGATGATTGGCATTTTAATGTATGTCTTTCCTGTTCTTCGGAGGCTTGAACTTTGCTCTACTTTCCTCAGCATCCAAGGTCTGGTTGTGATAATCACCTGACTGCCATTGCTTACCAACTATGTCTCTTCAAGATTCTTCCCTGTTTTCCTCATCATAGTCCATGGCTTCTTGCTTTGCTGCTTGCCTGATAATTATTGATTAGATGTACTCCGTAATCTATACATTAATCTTTATTTTATCTTTGTTTGGAGGGAATACAAGTTATCCTTGGCTCTGTGAGCTCTGCAAACCATTCTACTTGATTCTATCGATTGTCCCCCTCACCCACTGTCTCAGGCTTTGCAAAGACTCGGACAGAACTTTCCGCAAATGCCTATATCTTTCCCTCTTTTACTATGCTCTCTTGTTATTGGCAACATCTTCCTCCTTAAACATGAACTATGTGCTCTATAAACGTAATTTGTCGTGCTTTATTACTGCCAAGCAATAAGCTGGGGCACACAGGAGTAGCTTACCCTGCCTAGTATCACAAATATGTTTCCTACTGTTCACTTGTTTGTTCTTAGAGGAAAGCAGATCTTTCTTTCAGTAAGAATTTGTTTAGGAAATTCTAAACATATATATTGAAAATGTGTATTATATTCTGCTCCACAACACTTGACAATAAGTACGAAGAGGTCCAATACACCAGAAAGAAGCACTCATGCCTGACCTTTTTCTTCAACCTCTTCCCCAGTTTTCATATTGAGTTGGCTCATAACATTCGCGCCCCCCCCCATCCTAGGTAATTGAATTAAAATGCTAGTGGTAAAGAAACTTCATTCTCTCTCCTATTTGAGATATAAATGAAAAACTTTTGCACATGCAAAGGAACATTTTAATAATATATTAGGAAAATAGAGAATAATTCCAATCATGAAGTAACTTTCCATGATGAAGAGTCAGTAGGACCTTTCTCAAACTATAGCACCACAGCCTCCATGATGGATACAGGAAAGACAGCATTTTTGAACTGGTAGGGAGTGAAATTAGTAAAAGGCACTTAGGAACTTCTGTTGCTATAAAATTCTTTTTCTTTCTTTCTTTCTTTCTTTCTTTCTTTCTTTCTTTCTTTCTTTCTCTCTCTCTCTCTCTCTCTTTCTTTCTTTCTTTCCATTTCTCTCTTCCTTCATCTCTTTTTTTTCTCTGTTTGATAATAAAAAAGTATTATATTGCAAGTCTGAAAGTTTCTGTAGTAAAAATCCAACAACCAGAAATAAGGTTTCATTAGTCCTTCCATGATAAACTGGGGAAAACAAAAGAGAAAACTGGAGAAGATTGTTTCTGAGGTTGCGTTTTCCATTTTTTACCTGGAGGAAAATAAATGCCTTTTAGATTCTGCTTTAGATCTCAGTGAATGATCCCATATTAGGCCTTCAAATGTGTTGTTTGAATCTCCCTTGAAAAATTTGGCTGGAGAGTAAGCAATCTGATAGAATTCTCATGCATTCATATGTCAGACTTGGCCGAACTTTAGATGTGGGCTGTCTCTCTGACACCTTTCATAGGCCTTAAACAACTTAGGATCTGAGCCATGATGAAAAGAAGCCACTGTGCAAACAAAGACTTGGGGCTCCAGGCATTGACTTTCTGCCTCTCTGGTCCCCTTTCAATCTTGCCATCTTTTAGGATTTCGCTTGGTGTTTGATACAGCTTTTCAGAGACTTAATAGCTGTTCGGTTATACTGTGTAAGAAAAGGAACATGGCCAGGATTGATTGGCTGTGCGCTGGCTGGACTCAAAGTGTCTGTGGAACCTTCTGCCTTACTTAGCAGTTTAACTCTTTGTAGTAAAAATACCATCCCCTCCTAGTGAGAATCAAACAGACATGTATTAGCAGTTCCACGCTGTTACAAAGAAAGAGGGACTTGGTGGAACTTCTGTAGATCATTCTGACCATTGTGTCTTTCCTTGTAAACTTTGATATTTGGAAAGTGCTGAGAGAGTTCAGAGGGACTGGAAGAAATCAGAGGGGTGTACATTCAGAGGGCACAGGTGCTTCAGAGCTTTAGTTTCATTTCTGGCTGAGCTCTAGGTCTGCTGATGAAGGCCATGCTTAGCTACATTGATGGCTTGCCCTTCCCTCCAGCCCTTATGGATTTGATATCTTTGCTTACTAAAGCTCTGTGCCTGTTTTAATCAGTCATAAAACTAACTAAGACATTGAGAGAGGGTAACTAAATTTCTCTTTTTTAAAAAAAAAAATTCCTCCTTGGGAAATGAAAATACCAGTTACTCATGGCACATATTGGTAGTAGTGCATTACATGACTTTAGCTACTTTAAATATTGGGGTGACTGGTTGCGATATATCCCACTAGCCAAATCTGTGCATCTACTAGATGTGTTGAGTAACATCGACTTATTATTAATAATTCTATATGACATTCCAAAACAAGAAATAAACATAAAAAATGAAAGAATTTATATCTTATGGTTTCTACAGAAAACCAAAACATCTTGTAAAACATAGAAAAGCCTGAACTTAGGTTTGTAAAGAGTTGAAAATCTCCAGAATAGGAAAGAAGATACAGCTTGGAAAAAAAAGAGAGAGACATGCTTTCTTCCAGCAACTGTGCTGATGGAATTCATTTTTCATGTAAAATAGGTTTGAGGGTTCGATGAGTACAAGCAATAGAAGGGCAACCAAGTTCTTCAGCATGCAAATTAGTGACAATTGAGAGTGTGGAGGAAACTCATTAAACCTCAAGAACATGATAGAGATTAAAACACAGCATTAAAACAGGCTAATAATCCTATTTGAGAAAGTAATTCATTGTGGAGAATAGAAATAAACAGTGTGAGCATATTTGGGGCCTTTAGATATCCCTGCTAAGAAAAAACCCAGTTCTCTTCTTTTTCCAATTGGTTTTCTAGATGAGTTATCAAGTGGGTAGTCTCAGATATGTGAATACAGCTCCACAAAACTGTACCAGAATTAGGAATATACATGTGACTACTTTGGTATGCCATGGCATTTAATTTTCTTGATTTTTCTAAAGTGAATAAAAATATTTTCAAAGCTTTTAAATCATATTTTTAATTTGCAGTGTCTCACAAACACATTCTTAGTCAGGCTTAATGTGGCATACATCAAGCAATGGAAGTCAGTGGACAACTTGAGGGAGTTGAATCTTCTTGTTTTTGTAATAAACGTTATTTTACTATTTTTTTAACAAAATAAAATATGAGATGAATAAAGAGAAACTATCACATTGACATTAGACAAGGCAAACAAACAGAAGAAAATGAGCCCCAAGAGTAGTCCTAACTATCAGAGACCCACTCATTCACAAATTCTGGAGTCCTAGAAAATACTCAGTGAAAAGCTATATCATATGTGCAAAGGACCTGGTGCAGACCTGGGTCAACCTTGAGCTATGAATTCATATGGGCTTTGTTCAGTTGATTTGGCGGGGCCTTATTCTCCCAGTGTCCTCCCTTCATCCCTTCTGGCTTTTACATCCCTTCTGCCTCCTCTTCTGTGGGGTTCTCTGAGCTCTGAGGGGAGGAGTTTGATGAACACATTCCATGTAGAGCTATGTATTTCTAGGTCCCACTGTTTGTATAATGTCTGGCTATGGGTCTCTGTATTTGTTCCTCTGTGCTGCAGGAGGAAGTGACACCCATACAACTCATTGAACATGGAGAGGGTGAGCTGGTGCTTATCCAGGACCTTCATCCCTACATTCTTGTGTGTTTGGTACAGGATGGTACACTGTAGGCTATGGAAAGAGATGTAAATACCCACAAAAATTCTGAGCTTCAATTTGTCCTGCCTGTAAAATAAGCTAGCATAAAGGTGGCACAATGCTTGTGGGAGTAACCAGCCGATGTCTGATTTTACTTAAGGCCAACTCCGTGAGATGAAATCTATACCTGATACTGGTTGTGTGGCCAATTACCAGGCAGGATAAAACCCAGAGATCTAGGGTAAAACCAAATACACCAGTTCTTTTTTTTAAATTTTTAATAGTTTTTTATTATGTATTTTCCTCAATTACATTTCCAATGCTATCCCAAAAGTCCCCCATACCCTCCCCGCCACTTCCCTACCCAATTACTTCCACTTCTTGGCCCTGGCGTTCCCCTGTACTGGGGCATAAAAGTTTGCCTGTCCAATGGCCTCTCTTTCCAGTGATGGCCGACTAGGCCATCTTTTGATACATATGCAGCTAGAGTCAAGAGCTCCGGGGTACTGGTTAGTTCATAATGTTGGTCCACCTATAGGGTTGCAGATCCCTTTACCTCCTTGTGTACTTTCTCTAGCTCCTCCATTGGGAGCTCTGTGATCCATCCAATAGCTGACTGTGAGCATCCACTTCTGTGTTTGCTAGGCCCCGGCATAGTCTCACAAGAGACAGCTATATCTGGGTCCTTTCAGCAAAATCTTGCTAGTGTATGCAATGGTGTCAGTGTTTGGAAGCTGATTATGGGATGGATCCCTGGATATGGCAGTCTCTAGATGGTCCATCCTTTTGTCACAGCTCCAAACTTTGTCTCTGTAACTCCTTCCATGGGTGTTTTGTTCCCAATTCTAAGAAGAGGCACAGTGTCCACACTTTGGTCTTCATTCTTCTTGAGTTTCATGTGTTTAGCAAATTGTATCTTATATCTTGGGTATCCTAAATTTTGGGCTAATATCCACTTATCAGTGAGTACATATTGTGTGAGTTCCTTTGTGATTGGGTTACCTCACTCAGGATGATGCCCTCCAGGTCCATCCATTTGTCTAGGAATTTCATAAATTCATTCTTTTTAATAGCTGAGTAGTATTCCATTGTGTAAATGTACCACATTTTCTGTATCCATTCCTCTGTTGAGGGGCATCTGGGTTCTTTCCAGGTTTTGGCTATTATAAATAAGGCTGCTATGAATATAGTGGAGCATGTGTCCTTCTTACCAGTTGGGACATCTTCTGGATATATGCTCAGGAGAGGTATTGCTGGATCCTCCGGTAGTACTATGTCCAATTTTCTAAGGAACTGCCAGACTGATTTCCAGAGTGCTTGTACAAGCTTGCAATCCCACCAACAATGAAGGAGTGTTCCTCTTTCTCCACATCCTCGCCAGCATCTGCTGTCACCTGAATTTTGGACCTTAGCCATTCTGACTGGTGTGAGATGGAATCTCAGGGTTGTTTTGATTTGCATTTTCCTTGATGATTAAGGATGTTGAACATTTTTTCAGGTGCTTCTCTACCATTCGGTATTCCTCAGGTGAGAATTCTTTGTTCAGTTCTGAGCCCCATTTTTTAATGGGGTTATTTGATTTTCTGGAGTCCACCTTCTTGAGTTCTTTATATATATTGGATATTAGTCCCCTATCTGATTTAGGATAGGTAAAGATTCTTTCCCAATTTGTTGGTGGTCTTTTTGTCTTATTGACGGTGTCTTTTGCCTTGCAAAAGCTTTGGAGTTTCATTAGGTCTCATTTGTCAATTCTCAATCTTATAGCACAAGCCATTGCTATTCTATTCAGGAATTTTTTCCCCTGTGCCCATATCTTCAAGGCTTTTCCCTACTTTCTCCTCTATAAGTTTCAGTGTCTCTGGTTTTATGTGAAGTTCCTTGATGCACTTAAATTTGATCTTAGTACAAGGAGATAGGAATGGATCGATTCACATTCTTCTACATGATAACAAGTTGTGCCAGCACCATTTGTTGAAATGCTTTCTTCCACTGGATGGTTTTAGTTCCCTTGTCGAAGATCAAGTGACCACAGTGCAAATACACCAGTTCTAAAATGTAACAATAAAATGACACATAATGACATTCTGCTATATTCATAGATCAGTGCCTTATTCAGCTAGCATCAGAGAATCTCCCACTTCTAACAGGGAGTCCTAAAGGTCAAACTGAGAACAATAAACTTAAGGCAAACACTTTTATCCACTGAGCCATTTCTCTGGTCCTGAGTCAAAGCTTTCTTATGAATCCCATGGCACTGGGTTGCAAGGTGTATGTGTTTTGTCTGGGTAGAGGGATGGAAATCATTATTATCACTAGATAGGTAGAAGAAAATTTCAAATTTACCAATCCAGGATGGCATTTCCTTTTCTTCCAAGTTAAACAGTCCTTGTTGGAGTTGTTATTAAGTTGACTACATGGTAACACTTGCAATTTTTTCACTTCTTCACTTGGAAAGGTTGTGTCTCCATATTAGTGTCTAGAAATTGAAAGGTTCATGCTACTCTGTACTAAAGGTGGGAATGGAGCCAATCAAGTGTTCCATGAGTTTTTGTTTGTTTGCCTTTTCATTTGTTTTGTTCCATGTTTTTATGTGGTGGTTGTTCTTGTCCCCCTGTGGTGTTATTTCATGTTTTGAGTTTTTATGTTGGTACAGGCTAATGGGATCTGTTCACTGTGGAATATTTGTGTGAACTCTTAAGACTGTATTTTTATTACCTTTCAGTGTTTATGTCTCCTCAGTGAGGCATTTGGACATCTCTGTATCACCTAACAGACACAGGCTGGGAATCATAGTAGAGGTGTCACCAACTCATGGACCCAGCATAGCAATTGCCTTGGGTGCATTACATTTCGTAGCCTATTTGATACGGTTAGTGACTTTTCTTAGAGGTCAAGAGATGCCTTCATGTTAATCTGGGAAATTCTGCACTATCTATTCAGTGTTGTGAATATCCTATAATTATGTCCAAAATTTTACCCCTTTCTTTATGGTCCCAGGTTAAGAGAAGAAAACGAGCATCTTTGCTTCTGACCACATTGCCTTCTCTATCTCTTTCACAGTCCACAGGAGTAATGGACATCACTTTCTTGGCCAGGTCTTCAAGGACAGAGGGCTTCTGGAGAAAATGCTGAGATAATAATTAAGGAAGATCCAAAAGTAATACCTTGTTACTCATCAAACACATGGCTTGGAAATGAGGAAAAACTCATGCTGAGAATCCCTGCTGAAAAACGGAGAATAACTAAATACCTACCTGATACAGGAATCTTTCTGACAGCACACCTGACAGGTGGTGGTGATTCAGCGCTTATGTGTGTCAACATACTGAGCAGCTGTTTCTTGCTCTGGAGTTCAGTCCATCCCAAAGTTGGGCAATTCTATTTATTCTCACATATAACATAGTCCCAAGGGGATGGTCTGAGAGACCTGGATTAATTTATGCAAATTCCACAGGTCCAACATAGTACTCATTACATAGAAGGTTTTCAATAATTGGTGAAATATTGAATATATGTGTTAAGTTGCATTCTCATAAGAATACAATTTGGCTCTGCTGCCTCTTGGTGATACATGGGTGCAGAGATTACATTTTTACCTATATATTTTTAGGCAGTTCAAGTATCGTCATATCACTCAGTTACATTCATGATGAGTGGCACACCTTTGAATCCTTCAAACTGGAAAGCTAGCCTATGATCATATCAAGCGAGGTGATTGATTATCATCAGATCTATAAGGGAGGCAGAATGAGAGGAGAGATACTTGCATATACGTATTAAAGGAAATGGTTTGGAAAAACTAAGTTCATTAATAAATAATAAGGGTCATGAAATTAATGGTGAGTGCAGAGTGTATCCTTGGACATTCATTAAGTATTTGATACAGCTGGCTGTGAAATTTTATATATATATTTAAATGATCTTGGTTGGTGAAAGAAATTGCTTGGAAAGCTACTCACAAATTATACCATGAAACAATGGTGGTAAGATTTTGCAGGGTTTCTGGATTCAGCAGTGAAAACACTGGGTAGTGTCTGAGGGGTGAGTCATTTGCAGTTTGGAAATGTTTGGAAAGAGAAATAAAGCAGAAAGATTCAAATCTACAAAATGCCAAGTCATACCTGCCATGAGATTTCTAGCAAATACTAGGACTCAGCCCTTCTTCTCTGTCTTCCACTCAGATGGATGGGTTTTGTAAAGGGTAGGATCTATAGTGTTGGGGTGGGACTCAGGTGATCATAACCTGGAATGTGGTCAAAGTTGGACACATAGATTTGTTTCTTTTCACTTATAGGATTTGATTTGGTGCCTCTGGTAATCTTAAGGCTTCTTCTAAACAATGTTTAATCAATAGTAATAATTAGAAGAATGCTAGAGAGTTTTTCCTTAGACCTTAGTGCATTTTTTACAGTCACATAAAACCCTTATAACTTTGATTTATTTTGTCAATGTAAAGCCAAAGCTCTGAATACTTCACTTACCTCTTGTTTGTAATGGGAAACAAAAGCCTGCTTAGCACCCAAGGGCAGCCAGCTCCTTTATAATTGCCTGTCCCTGGGTATACTCCTGTCATGGAAGGTTCCACATTTCCTCTCAGAGGGTCTGACTTCCATGAACCTATGCTTTGGAGAACTGTTACATGGTATTAACACATCTGAAACACTGGGGAAAACTCTATTAACTGGTTGGAAACATACTTATTTTTGTATGAATACATTGCCTAATTCAAGACAACAAATGATTTTATTGCTTAAATGAAAGCACATTTGAAGGTGAAAGGAATGTTGTCACTGGAAAACTATGAATGTGAACAACAGATGTAAGCTGGCAATGCTTTGGGAAAACTAAGATGTGAACTCTTGCATTTGCCTAATTGATTATATCTCTCTAGGTAACCTGAGGTTATGAAAGTAAATGTAGGCTGTTATGTTCTGAAGGAAAATTACAAATATCCTCAGACACTTTCTTTTTCTACTAAAATATTTCAAACAAAATATCCACTGCAATTGTGCTCTATGGAACAAACCTGTAATCCTTGCTACTTCCAATTTGAGACAGAAGGATCACAAGTTCAAGATTAGCCTGGGCACTTTGTGAGTCCTGTTTCAAAGTTAAAAGTGGAAATAAAGGAAGAGAGTCAGGATTATAGTTCAGTGGTAGAATACATGCTAGCTTATATGAGGCTTGGCGATCAGTCACACAAACACAAAGATATAGATACACACACACACACACACACACACACACACACACACACACACACCCCAGCATTGCTAATTTTGAATTGTTGGTACATTTCTTCATGCTATCACATAATTAAATTGTTTATCTTGGCATATTGGAATCCTAACAAACTTGCACCAGTAGATTGCCCAGTTGAGAAAATAGCAATCCAGATATGATGGAAGGGCAAAGCTGAACTGCCCATCTACATGAACTGCCTTGGGGACACATGAACAGGAGTACAAGAGCACAAGAGATTTATTATTGTAGAAAATAGATTGATTAGAATCACAATGAAAGCCATAGACAATCAACTACACGAAGCAGTGACAACACATTTTTTTTCTTTTAAAATTGGATACAACTCTTAAAAATATTGGCACTTATATTTTAATTCCCCTGAGTATAACATCAAAAATCCTGTTAGGTTTTTTTTTTTTAAATAGACAGAGACCATAGGCTGAGGTCTAAAGAACTTTGAAGACTACCTTTGAAGAGCTTAAGAGCTAAACCAGTCAAGAATTAAGAAGTTGAAATCCAGAAGGATTTGAGAAACAGAACTGAGTGTTTTTGGCAAAGTGTATGTAACTTGTGCCTTTTTATTATAAGAGAGACAAACAAGATCTTGAGGGAGATACAAGTCTACCAGATGTCTCAGAGTTCCATGGGGGACATGGTGATATTTGCTAATGTGTGGAGCGTATTGAACATTAATTAAAGGGCCTGCTGTATGTACTTAGGCTAATGCAGATATTCTCATAGTGCAGATGAGAACATATGATTTAGGGGACCATAGGGGAAAGTGCCTTTGCTGATGGTCTCAGAAGACACAAAAGGACAGCTAATCTGCCCAAACAGCTGCTTCCACATAGTCCAGGTAGACAGGAGTCACGATATTGTTTGCATTTAGAGAAGTCCAAGTCTTGATGAATCACTGAACCTCAAGTCCAGAAGTTCTCCACTGCTATCAAATGCTTGACACCTTTCCATAACACCAGCCTCATGCCCCTCGATTTGCTTTTCATGTGACTAACATGCTGATGGGGTTTACTTCCATTGTCTCACCATGCCCAGATACTTCTCTACCTTCTTATATCTCTACTCTTTATTAAAAGGCCACCTTGTGAAAAATCAGTGACTCATTTGTATCTGAACACAGTTTCCCGGTCAGTAAGCTCCATGGAAGTCAGTTCTGGATTGTTTCATTTACTACCACACCAACACTTGGCACAGTGACTGTCCCATAGAAAGCACAATGTTAAGTTGAATGGCTCTGTGATCTGCAGGTAATTTAGTTCTTTCTATTGAAACACATTCTTGTATCTTTCCCTGTTTTCTTTCTTCCACTACCTCTTTAACATTGCTATTTCTAATATTAATACTCTGCCTTCTTGTCTTTTTCTGTGCCTTTCTCAAATGACCTATCTCTGGATAGATATCTGCAGAGACTCAAAAATGCTGTGTCTAACTGGATGATCTGATGTTGGAGCTTCTGAATACTTCTATCAAAGTCGGAAGCTTTCTACATTACAGCTGGAAGTGGTCCATGATGAAGAACTTCTATGGATTCCTTAGGCATCTCTGCATCATCTCAGTATGCAGAACTCACCTCCTACCATGCACTCTTTGAGCTTGTTCTCATAAGACTAGTCTAGATAAGTTCAATTCATTGACACTAGTTTTTGTCAGCAAAATTTTCATATGTTCTAGTTATTAAATGACCATTTAAAATGTAGATTCATATACAATCCTAAAGATCTGACAAGGTTTTCTTGAGCCCATGTCCTTTACCTACTATATAATATTTACTTGGGCCTCCTTGTATTTTGGGAAGTTCACGTTTCAATAGGCTTATTAGCAATATTTTCATTTTAGGAAAACTTGTGTATTCTTTTCTTACTCTATCATGCCTATTTGCACATTCAGTTTTTCTCTGAATCTCTTTTTTTTCCCCTGACTAATGACTAATGGAATAGCCCTAATCCAGAGATAGGAATGTTTCAAAGGTTCTTGGTTCATCCCTGAGATGGTAAATGGAAAGCCAGGAGCAAACATCTGATCTCCTGAGAGGAGGAAGTAGACATATTTCTTTTGATACAACAGGGAACTGACTTCTGGTACATTAGACTGGTGGTGAGCTGTGAGAGGATAGAAAAACAGAGGAATGAGAAGTGATATCCAAGAAGAACATATGAATTAAGAAAAAAAATATTTTTGAACCTATGAGTGGACAAGGTTTCGTCTGTTGCCATGTGTTGTGATGCTAAATTCTGTATCTGAAGATTTAGGTCTCTGAGTGAATTCTCACAGTTGCCAGCTTTTGTTGTGAAAACCTTAATTTAAAACTTCTTAATTTAAAACTATTGATTAAATAAAAATGACTATAGCCAATTACTAGAGGGATTAGAAGTAGGTGGGTTTTGAATTACCTGTTTGAGGGGGAAGAGGAGAAGGTAGAAAGAGGATAAGGTGTTATGGGATAGGTGCATCATGAAGATATGGCCATGAGGGTTAAGCAATTGGAGTAAGAGTGACCCAGGTGGAACATGTCAAATTATAACTCAGGGTTATTGATAGGGAAGTACATAATAATAGTGTAGAGGGTAGATATCTGCCCAGCTCTAGTGCTTTTTGAAAGGCTTATCATAAATATAAAGATTTTGTGTTTGTTATCTGGGAACTGAATGATCTGAGGTGGGGTAGAAACCCCCAACTAAATATTGTCGGCAGCAGTAGATAGACCACTGCCTTCGTGTTCCACACTTGGGCATGGCCTCCCTTGTCTGGGTGAAAACATTCAGTGGATAGGGATCAGGAGAAGAGGATTTTGGAGTGAGTTTGAGATGTAAAGTCAGGAAAAAAAAAAGAATTGAGAGGCTTCTCAAATGCTGTACTCTCTCTTAAAATCACATGTGGCCACTAGGCAGCAGAGAGTCTGAGGATACTATCATTATTCTTGTTATCAAGCACCTTCTGTGCGAAAGGCACTGAGCACTGACTGTTATGTCCACACCTCACAGATCTTCACAGCCCCTACACAGGATGTGCAACTTTTTCCTGCTTTAAATGAAGAAGCAGAGACTAGGAGTTGTTAAGTTTCCTGCTTCTGGCTAGCTAGAAAGCCACAGATAGTTTCTACGACAATGTCCTCTCCTGGCGTTTTCCCTGGGAGCATGTGCTGCCTCACTCACTACTTCCTGAGACCTAAAAGGCTGGTTTCTAAGTTCTTTTGCTATTTCTGAGTTTCCAGCTGGGAGGCCGGTACCCTCAGCATCACTGAAGGCTGACAGCCCACCTGCATTCACACGCGGATGTTCCCTTGCTTTCTTCTGGGCTGATTAATAGTGAGGATACATTATCAGAGTTAATAGGACTCAAATGAAGAAGACTGGTCAAGCGCAACCCTGTAAATTGGTTTGTGTGCTTCTTCTGTCTCTTTTAATACCCGATGCTGGGGATTTTCATCCTTGTCCAGCGGGCTACAAGGGAAAGGATTAGAGTAAATAGCTCCCACGGCAGTGATGAGGGGGCATCCAGCTGCTTCTGTGGACCATTTATTAACATGAAGAGAATTCAAATCTGCAACAGAGAAAAATCTCTTTTCTCTGCACACACTGCTTTGCAAAAGACTGAAAATACACTACCCTCTTTCAACATCTTCCTCTCTCTAATGTATTCTTTTCCTACCATTTCCATCTTAATCTATTCAGGGAGCTATGACAAAATACCAAAGGTGGACATTTCTTCCCTACACTTTTTAAGGCTGAGCAGTCCAAGATCAAGGCAACTTTGTTTTCTGGTAAAAGCCTGCCTTCTGACTCACTGATGGCTCCTTCTTCCTGTGTCCTCACACAGAGAGATGATGGACAGGGAGCTGCCTCCTTCTGAATTCCCTCTGATCACATCTGTAGCTTCTTGTACTTCTGAAGGAGAAGAATTCACACAGGGCACAGGTGGGTCGAGCACATAGCCCAGGTTTATTTTTAGCTGGCCAGAAAGTGAGGTCAGTCCATATACCCTCCAGCATGGAGAGTGCACAGAGCCCAGCAACTATAGCAGAGCCTGCCTCTAGCATCTGGACTTATAACTCCTCGGATGCTATTTCTGCTTTATTCTGTTATAGTGGGGAAGAGTCTGAGGAGAGTTTTCATAGAAGTTACATTTACCATTATTCATTCTGTTATAATTAGATGGGTTAGATGCAGGACTATGTTTAAGGATGTAAGTACATGTCAAGGAGAGAAGTTGCTAAGTGAAAGCTTAGCAGAACCTTGTATCTTCTGGTAATGGCTGTGGTGGGGCTACCCTGGGAACAGCTTAGAGCAGCCCTGTTGTTTTACCCAGAACACTGTCTGTCCTCTTAACCAGTTAGCTTTGCTACTTCAAACTCAGCTATAACTTCCCTTATTTACCTTCCCAACCTCTTGAGCTCTTTTTTTTTTCTTCAAATACCTTAATTTTGTAGTACTGTGTTTTACTTAGAAGTTATCAGTATTTTTTCAATGATTAGAACCAGAACCAGGAAACAGGAAATATCACATGTGCTCAGTCCTATAATCCCAGCACTCAGGAGATAGGAGGATCATATATGTAAACTTAATATAGATGTAAAATTGATATACACAGTAAATTTGAGGCTAGGCCAGATGACATGAAAACTTATCTGAAAAGGCTGGGGGAAATAGATCAATGAGTAAAGTGTTTGCCTTGCAAGTCTGAGGACGTGAGTTTGATTCTCCAGACTCGGTTTGAGTTTATAATACTAACAGCAAGGAGGCTGACTCCCTGGACAGCTAGCCTAGTTTATTGTGCAATCCTTAGGCTAGCAAGAGACTTGGTTTCAAAAAGCAGGGTGGATGATTTCTAAGAAAGGACATTGGAGGTTGTTTTCTGATGTCCCCTTGAACATAAATATGCACACATGTGCTTGCACTTGAGAGAGCACGCACGCATCTTTGACTTTATTTCTCCTGTTGTAATATTTCTGCCTTGTCTCCAAATCACCCACAAAATGCAAAATCTTAATTTAAGGGCTTTCAATAAATAAGAAATGATTGAGATATAGAAACTATATAATTTAGGCACAGAAACATCTTCATATTCTAAAACTCATATCATGCCAGAGCTTGTTATTCTGGAATTGCATAGGTGTAAGAGTTTTTTCTTGCAGGTTTTTGTCATAATTATTCTACATTTTTTGAGTCAAGGTCTCAGTGCATTGCTTAGGCTAGTCTTGAACACAGTGCATAGCACAGGCTGCACTCTACCTCTTGAGTGCTGAGGCTACAGGTGTGAACTGCCACATCCTCATAATGATTCTGTTTGCAAGAATCAGATCATTCTGCAGCATTAAATCACCACAAATACATTAAATTTCCAAAATAACCCTTTACCTTTAACTTCTCTAACACCAAGAACCCTTTATGTAGTCCCTTCGCAAAGTGCCGGAAAGAATCTCTTAGTATACGCGAAGCTGGGTTGTGACTGCATCATTAAAATGGACCTTCTGTCTGTTAGTGTAAAACTTAAAGATTGGCCTTTGGTGTCAAACTTATCAATGTCTTGTTTTTGTCTCAACATTTGTTTTGAAATAATCAGTGGGAGGTGGGAGACATCTCTCTCAGGTCCCTTGTACAAGAGCACAAACTACATTTATGACTGAGTCACTTCCAAGAAACCTCAACCTTTCTTGCCTGGTAATAAGTGTCAGTATATGACCTTTGGAGGGATGCAAACATTCACAGCAGAGTGTTTTCTCCTGCTTCCTCTTCCCACTGGGATAGGTTTCTTGCCTTAGGATAAGTAATGTGTGAAGTAACAGGAGGCAAACATCCTTGGGATACCTTTTTCAAACATCACCTGTAGCAACAGTCTGAAATGGAGAAATAAGATGGCTTGGGTTCCTAAAGCAGCGTCTCTGCTTACTATCTACATGAACTTGAGTCTTTTACTTAGCCTTTCACTTCCCTCCCAGGAACTAGGGACTACATGCCAAATCTCTAGAAATGGGGAGAATAAAACCATACTGTAATAAGGACAACAACAACAATAACAAAATTACCATGTAGGTTATAGTTTGGCTTAGGCTTAAGTATGCTCCAAGGCTTCATGTATAACATTTAATATCAATTTCAAGGTATTAAGTGGGGCAATTGGATGACTTAATATAGTTACAATGTTTAGACATGAGGCCTTGGGGAAGAGATAAGGAATTGATGAAGATACTAGGGTTGAGTTCCCTTGACTGAATTCTAGTAACTGAAGCTATGTATATAATTTGAACCATAGTCAAGGTTCAAACATCTGCAATTGGTTTTACCTTAATGGTCCCTGAGGAATTCCTTAAAAGGGGGCAAAGCTGGGTAAATGCACATTATTTGTTTTATGATATGATTTCAAGCTTTTCCCTCATCATTAATGTGTTATAATATTGGATCTTAAGTAAGTGTCCTGTATTTCAGTTAAAGGCAAGGTTTTCTCTAGGTCCTTATCGATAAATACAGGAAACAGCAATCCAGGTGAAAGGTCAGGGGAAATAGTGTCAGTCAACGATGAATGGTACCTCTTTGTCTAAAGCAGAAGTGAGGTAGAGGTCTTCTTAGGGGCTGTGGGGAACTGGGAAAGAACAGGGGGCAAACTAATTTTTTAGTCATATTTGCTCTCCACTTTCTCCACTTTTTTATCTTCCTTCTTTTCTCTCCCCTTTTAAGGTCACAGCCCCTACTGGATTCTGACTCTCATTTAGTCTCTTGTCTCATGTCATCTTAAAACATTTCTTAAAAGCTCTGTTTATCCATACAGTCAGCCTGAATAGCTGGCTTAAGTACACAAATTTTGGAATGCCATACCCAGCCCATAGCAGACTGTCTTGACTCGAATCACCACAGTAATTAACTGGCCTAAAAAAGTAACCAGTTAGAGACACAGAGATCTAATTCAGATACATAATTTTTTATTGTTTTCATTTTGCCTATATATAAGTTCACAATACATATTCAGTGTCTTCAATGTGGAAGAAAGAAGAGAATGTCAGATTTCTTTGAACCAGAGTTGCATATGGTTGCAAGACACCATATAAAAGATGAGACTGAGTCTGTGTCCTCATGAGCTGCAAAGACTCTGAACTGTTGAGTCATCTCTCCAGCTCCCAGTTATGCAAGTTTTTACCCAAAACTAATTGCCAATGGGATCCTCCAAACGCTTGGAGTCTGATAGAAAATAAAGGGATCTTGCCATAACCCCAAATTGGGAAAACAGGTGACAGCAGATGCTGGCAAGGATGTGGAGAAAGAGGAATACTCCTCCATCGCTGGTGGGATTGTAAGTTAGTACAACCATTCTGGAAATCAGTCTGGTGGTTCCTCAGAAAACTGAACATAGTACAACCATTAGATCCAGCAATACCTCTCCTGGGCATATACCCAGAAGATGTTCCCTCTTGTAATAAGGACACATGCTCCATTATGTTCATAGCAGCCCTATTTATAATAGCCAGAAGCTGGAAAGAACCCAGATGTCCCTCAACTCAAGGAATGGATACAGGAAATGTGGCTATTAAATGTCAGCTATTAAAAACAATGAATTTATGAAATTCTTGCGCAAATGGATGTATCTGGAGGATATCATCCTGAGTGAGGTAACCCAATCACAAAAGAAGTCACTTGATATGCATTTACTGGTAAGTGGATATTAGCCCAGAAACCTAGAATACCCAAGATACAACTTCCAAAACACAAGAAAATCAAGAAGGAAGACCAACGTGTGGATACTTCATTCCTTCCTAGAATTGGGAATAAAATATCTATGGAAGGAGTTGCAGAGACACAGTTTGGAGCTAAGACAAAAGGATGGACCATTCAGAGACAGTCCCACCCGGGTATCCATCCCATAATCAGCCACCAAACGCAGACATTATTGCATATGCCAGCAAGATTTTGCTGAAAGGGCCTTGATATAGCTGTCTCCTGTAGGGCTTTGCCAGTGACTGGCAAATACAGAAGTGGATGCTCACAGTCATCTATAGGATGGAAACCAGGGCCCCCAATATAGGAGCTAGAGAAGTACCCAAGAGTTGAAGGGGTCTGCAACCCTATAGGTGGAACAACAATATGAACTAATCAGTATCCCCAGAACTCGTGTCTCTATCTGCATATGTAGCAGAAGATGGCCTAGTCGGCCATCATTGGGAAGAGAGGCCCCTTGGTCTAGCAAAGTTTATATGCCCCAGTTCAGGGGAACGCCAGGGCCAAGAAGTGGGAGTGAGTGGGTAGGGGAGCAGGTTAGGATGAGAGTATAGGGGGCTTTGGGAATATCATTTGAAATGTAAATGAAGAAAATATCTAATAAAAAAAAGTGGGGAAAAACATTAAAAAAAGATTTAAAAAAATGCTGGAAAAACATCTGGCCATCTTAAGGGAGGAGAGAGTGAGTCCCCAGCATGGATGCTTTGTCATGAGCAGTGTGGTTTCCCAGATGAGGTTCAATGAAGACGTCTTATTATTTCTTTCATGGAAGACATTACCTTAATGTCTTGCTCCTCTTGTGATATAAGCACTGAGTTAGGAACTGTTTATACTGATAAGTGGTCATTCTAATACAACTTCCAAAGAGCTGTATTAAAAGGACAATGGGCAAAAAGACCATTGTGATGAATTATATGCTAGGCTGCTTAAAGTTTCTTGGGCAGACAGCTTCCTGAAGGGTATTTTCCTGACTAGGTGATTGATAATCCCATTTATATTAACAATTAATTAATAAATTAATGGTAACACATAACATGATTTAAATCTGAGTTTAAAGATCACATAAAGCATAAAAGACATTAGTAGGCTTGCCAAGTACATATACATAGAATTGAACTTGATAATAGCACAAATGTCTTGAGCTTCATAATCAAGAAGAGAAATTCCATGGACTGTGTCATTTAAGACCTTCTGAGCATACTTAGTAAATTTCAACATATTAACTAATTAAATAGGTCCTGAAGTTGCAATAAAATGGAAGCTAGATGATCATACCAGCGTAAAGCAGTGATGTAATATAGGAAAATTGGGAGAATGAAATAGAATTTTTATTTTGGATATAAGAAGGTAATAGGAGTGTGAGTGAGATGTGATGTAGTAATTGAGAGCAAATATGATCACAGTACATTGTTTATAAATGTGAATATGTCAAATGTTTAAAAATTAGTAATTAAGTTATTGCAACCAAATTTATCAACAAACATTGAGAATCTTTTATGTTATGTTTCATTTGGTTTAACCATCATGCAAGATTGGTTCAACATATATAAATCAATAATTCTAACATAGCATATAAATAGACTTAAGGATAGAAATATGATCATATCAATTAATGCAAAAATTCCATTAACAAAATATAACCATCATTATGTTAAAACACCAAAGGAAACTAGGGGCTAAGGGACACATCTCAATACAGAGAAAGCTAGATATAAAAAGTTACTAACTAAATGTGTGTGTGTGAAAACAAAAGTTTTCCAATAAAATCTGGAACAAGCATATATACACTTTTTATTTAACCAGTATATTGCTCAATGTCTTAGAAAATTATGTAAGAGAAAGGAGTAAAAGGAATTGAATAGGAAAGGAAAGGTCAAATTATCCCTGTTTGGAAATGATCTGATTGTATACATAAGAGATCCTAAAGACTTCAAAACTCCTCGGCTTGTTAGACAACTTCAGTAACATAGTTTTATATTAAATCAAGGTAAAAAAATTACTAAGTTTTATATATACCAATAACAAACTCACTGAGAAAAACTATCAGGAAAAAATATCCCATTCATAGTAGCTTTAAAATATACCTGAGAATAAATGTAACTGAAGAATTCTTACTGAGCTGAATAACAGCCATTTTATTGAGAAATGAGATAACAATCTAAGTGTGGTTCTGGCTTTCATTTTGCTGGTGTTTGAATATTTTGGATTTATTTCCTGTATTTATTGGTCATACATACTTCTTCATTTGAAAATGTCGATTTAGTTCATTCTGTATCTGTTGATTGTCGTATTTAATTTTTTACATTTAATTTTGGTTCTTTGCATGTTCTCAGAATTTATCTCCCATCAGGTATGCATCTAGCTAAGGTTTTCTACTATTCTATAAAACATCCCTTTACTTTGGTGTTTATTTTTTTGATGTACAGAAATTTTAAAATTTAATTATCTAATTCCATTTGTCAGTTTTGAAGCTGGTTTTCAGAAGTCCCTGCCTATGCTTACAACTTAACCATCTTGATTTGTTTTATTTATTTTTTTTTTTTATTATTTTTTTTTATTAGGTATTTAGCTCATTTACATTTCCAATGCTATACCAAAAGTCCCCCTTACCCACCCACCCCCACTCCCCTACCCACCCACTCCCCCCCTTTGGCCCTGGCGTTCCCCTGTACCGGGGCACACAAAGTCTGCGTGTCCAATGGGCCTCTCTTTCCAGTGATGGCCGACTAGGCCATCTTTTGATACATATGCAGCTAGAGTCAAGAGCTCAGGGGTACTGGTTAGTTCATAATGTTGTTCCACCTATAGAGTTGAAGATCCCTTTAGCTCCTTGGGTACTTTCTCTAGCTCCTCCATTGGGAGCCCTGTGATCCATCCATTAGCTGACTGTGAGCATCCACTTCTGTGTTTGCTAGGCCCCGGCCTAGTCTCACAAGAGACAGCTACATCTGGGTCCTTTCAGTAAAATCTTGCTAGTGTATGCAATGGTGTCAGCATTTGGAAGCTGATTATGGGGTGGATCCCTGGATATGGCAGTCTCTACATGGTCCATCCTTTCATCTCAGCTCCATACTTTGTTTCTGTAACTCCTTCCATGGGTGTTTTGTTCCCACTTCTAAGGAGGGGCATAGTGTCCACACTTCAGTCTTCATTTTTCTTGAGTTTCATGTGTTTAGGAAATTGTATCTTATATCATGGGTATCCTAGGTTTTGGGCTAGTATCCACTTATCAGTGAGTACATATTGTGTGAGTTCCTTTGTGATTGTGTTACCTCACTCAGGATGATGCTCTCCAGGTCCATCCATTTGGCTAGGAATTTCATAAATTCATTCTTTTTAATAGCTGAGTAGTACTCCATTGTGTAGATGTACCACATTTTCTGTATCCATTCCTCTGTTGAGGGGCATCTGGGTTCTTTCCAGTTTCTGGCTATTATAAATAAGGCTGCTATGAACATAGTGGAGCATGTGTCCTTCTTACCAGTTGGGGCTTCTTCTGGATATATGCCCAGGAGAGGTATTGCTGGATCCTCCGGTAGTACTATGTCCAATTTTCTGAGGAACCGCCAGACTGATTTCCAGAGTGGTTGTACAAGCCTGCAATCCCACCAACAATGGAGGAGTGTTCCTCTTTCTCCACATCCTCGCCAGCATCTGCTGTCACCTGAATTTTTGATCTTAGCCATTCTCACTGGTGTGAGGTGGAATCTCAGGGTTGTTTTGATTTGCATTTCCCTGATGATTAAGGATGTTGAACATTTTTTCAGGTGCTTCTCTGCCATTCGGTATTCCTCAGGTGAGAATTCTTTGTTCAGTTCTGAGCCCCATTTTTTAAGGGGGTTATTTGATTTTCTGAGGTCCACCTTCTTGAGTTCTTTATATATGTTGGATATTAGTCCCCTATCTGATTTAGGATATGTAAAGATCCTTTCCCAGTCTGTTGGTGGTCTTTTTGTCTTATAGACAGTGTCTTTTGCCTTGCAGAAACTTTGGAGTTTCATTAGGTCCCATTTGTCAATTCTCGATCTTACAGCACAAGCCATTGCTGTTCTGTTCAGGAATTTTTCCCCTGTGCCCATATCTTCAAGGCTTTTCCCCACTTTCTCCTCTATAAGTTTCAGTGTCTCTGGTTTTATGTGAAGTTCCTTGATCCACTTAGATTTGACCTTAGTACAAGGAGATAAGTATGGATCGATTCGCATTCTTCTACATGATAACAACCAGTTGTGCCAGCACCAATTGTTGAAAATGCTGTCTTTCTTCCACTTGATGGTTTTGGCTCCCTTGTCGAAGATCAAGTGACCATAGGTGTGTGGGTTCATTTCTGGGTCTTCAATTCTATTCCATTGGTCCACTTGTCTGTCTCTATACCAGTACCATGCAGTTTTTATCACAATTGCTCTGTAGTAAAGCTTTAGGTCAGGCATGGTGATTCCACCAGAGGTTCTTTTATCCTTGAGAAGAGTTTTTGCTATCCTCGGTTTTTTGTTATTCCAGATGAATTTGCAAATTGCTCCTTCTAATTCGTTGAAGAATTGAGTTGGAATTTTAATGGGGATTGCATTGAATCTGTAGATTGCTTTTGGCAAGATAGCCATTTTTACAATGTTGGTCCTGCCAATCCATGAGCATGGGAGATCTTTCCATCTTCTGAGATCTTCTTTAATTTCTTTCTTCAGGGACTTGAAGTTTTTATCATACAGATCTTTCACTTCCTTCGTTAGAGTCACGCCGAGATATTTTATATTATTTGTGGCTATTGAGAAGGGTGTTGTTTCCCTAATTTCTTTCTCAGCCTGTTTATTCTTTGTGTAGAGAAAGGCCATTGACTTGTTTGAGTTAATTTTATATCCAGCTACTTCACCGAAGCTGTTTATCAGGTTTAGGAGTTCTCTGTTGGAATTTTTAGGGTCACTTATATATACTATCATATCATCTGCAAAAAGTGATATTTTGACTTCCTCTTTTCCAATTTGTATCCCCTTGATCTCCTTTTGTTGTCGAATTGCTCTGGCTAATACTTCAAGTACTATGTTGAAAAGGTAGGGAGAAAGTGGGCAGCCTTGTCTAGTCCCTGATTTTAGTGGGATTGCTTCCAGCTTCTCTCCATTTACTTTGATGTTGGCTACTGGTTTGCTGTAGATTGCTTTTATCATGTTTAGGTATTGGCCTTGAATTCCTGATCTTTCCAGAACTTTTATCATGAATGGGTGTTGGATCTTGTCAAATGCTTTTTCTGCATCTAACGAGATGATCATGTGGTTTTTGTCTTTGAGTTTGTTTATATAATGGATTACATTGATGGATTTTCGTATATTAAACCATCCCTGCATCCCTGGAATAAAACCTACTTGGTCAGGATGGATGATTGCTTTAATGTGTTCTTGGATTCGGTTAGCGAGAATTTTATTAAGAATTTTTGCATCGATGTTCATAAGAGAAATTGGTCTGAAGTTCTCTATCTTTGTTGGATCTTTCTGTGGTTTAGGTATCAGAGTAATAGTGGCTTCATAAAATGAGTTGGGTAGAATACCTTCTACTTCTATCTTGTGAAAAAGTTTGTGCAGAACTGGAGTTAGATCTTCTTTGAAGGTCTGATAGAACTCTGCACTAAACCCGTCTGGTCCTGGGCTTTTTTTGGCTGGGAGACTATTAATAACTGCTTCTATTTCTTTAGGGGATATGGGACTGTTTAGAAGGTCAACTTGATCCTGATTCAACTTTGGTACCTGGTATCTGTCCAGAAATTTGTCCATTTCGTCCAGGTTTTCCAGTTTTGTTGAGTATAGCCTTTTGTAGAAGGATCTGATGGTGTTTTGGATTTCTTCAGGATCTGTTGTTATGTCTCCCTTTTCATTTCTGATTTTGTCAATTAGGATTTTGTCCCTGTGCCCTTTAGTGAGTCTAGCTAAGGGTTTATCTATCTTGTTGATTTTCTCAAAGAGCCAACTCCTCGTTTGGTTAATTCTTTGAATAGTTCTTCTTGTTTCCACTTGGTTGATTTCACCCCTGAGTTTGATTATTTCCTGCCGTCTACTCCTCTTGGGTGAATTTGCTTCCTTTTTTTCTAGAGCTTTTAGATGTGTTGTCAAGCTGCTAGTATGTGCTCTCTCCCGTTTTTTCTTGAAGGCACTCATAGCTATGAGTTTCCCTCTTAGAAATGCTTTCATTGTGTCCCAAAGGTTTGGGTACGTTGTGGCTTCATTTTCATTAAACTCTAAAAAGTCTTTAATTTCTTTCTTTATTCCTTCCTTGACCAAGGTATCATTGAGAAGAGTGTTGTTCAGTTTCCATGTGAATGTTGGCTTTCTGTTATTTATTTTGTTATTGAAGATCAGCCTTAGTGCATGGTGATCTGATAGGATACATGGGACAATTTCAATATTTTTGAATCTGTTGAGGCCTGATTTGTGACCTATTATGTGGTCAATTTTGGAGAAGGTACCATGAGGTGCTGAGAAGAAGGTATATCCTTTTGTTTTAGGATAAAATGTTCTGTAGATATCTGTCAGATCCATTTGTTTCATCACTTCTGTTAGTTTCAGTGTGTCCCTGTTTAGTTTCTGTTTCCATGATCTGTCCATTGGTGAAAGTGGTGTGTTGAAGTCTCCCACTATTATTGTGTGAGGCGCAATGTGTGCTTTGAGCTTTACTAAAGTTTCTTTAGTGAATGTGGCTGCTCTTGTATTTGGAGCATAGATATTCAGAATTGAGAGTTCCTCTTGGAGGATTTTACCTTTGATGAGAATGAAGTGTCCCTCCTTGTCTTTTTTGATGACTTTGGGTTGGAAGTCAATCTTATCAGATATTAGGATGGCTACTCCTGCTTGTTTCTTCATACCATTTGCTTGGAAAATTGTTTTCCAGCCTTTCATTCTGAGGTAGTGTCTATCTTTTTCTCTGAGATGAGTTTCCTGTAAGCAGCAAAATGTTGGGTCTTGTTTGTGTAGCCAGTTTGTTAGTCTATGTCTTTTTATTGGCGAGTTGAGACCATTGATGTTAAGAGATATTAAGGAAAAGTAATTGTTGCTTCCTGTTATTTTAGTTGTTAAAGGTGGCATTCTGTTCTTGTGGCTGTCTTCTTTTAGGTTTGTTGAGGGATTACCTTCTTGTTTTTTCTAGGGCGTTGTTCCCGTTCTTGTATTGGTTTTTTTCTGTTATTATCCTTTGAAGGGCTGGATTCGTGGAGAGATAATGCGTGAATTTGGTTTTGTCGTGGAATACTTTGGTTTCTCCCTCAATGATAATTGAGAGTTTGGCTGGGTATAGTAGCCTGGGCTGCAGTTTGTGTTCTCTTAGTGTCTGTATAACATCTGTCCAGGCTCTTCTGGCTTTCATAGTCTCTGGTGAAAAATCTGGTGTAATTCTGATAGGCTTGCCTTTATATGTTACTTGACCTTTTTCCCTTACTGCTTTTAGTATTCTATCTTTATTTAGTGCATTTGATGTTCTGATTATTATGTGTCGGGAGGAATTTCTTTTCTGGTCCAGTCTATTTGGAGTTCTGTAGGCTTCTTGTATGTTCATATGCATCTCATTCTTTAGATTTGGGAAGTTTTCTTCAATAATTTTGTTGAAGATGTTTGCTGGACCTTTGAGTTGAAAATCTTCATTCTCATCCACTCCTATTATCCGTACGTTTGGTCTTCTTATTGTGTCCTGGATTTCCTGGATATTTTGAGTTAGGATCTTTTTGCATTTTCCATTTTCTTTGATTGTTGTGCCGATGTTCTCTATGGAATCTTCTGCACCTGAGATTCTCTCTTCCATCTCTTGTATTCTGTTGCTGATGCTCAAATCTATGGTTCCAGATTTCTTTCCTAGGGTTTCTATCTCTAGTGTTGCCTCGCTTTGAGTTTTCTTTATTGTGTCTACTTCCCTTTTTAGGTCTAGTATGGTTTTGTTCATTTCCATCACCTGTTTGTATGTTTTTTCCTCTTTTTCTGTAAGGACTTCTACCTGTTTGATTGTGTTTTCCTGTTTTTCTTTAAGGACTTGTAACTCTTTAGCAGTGTTCTCCTGTATTTCTTTAAGTGATTTATTAAAGTCCTTCTTGATGTCCTCTACCATCATCATGAGATATGCTTTTAAATCTAGGTCTAGGTTCTCAGGTGTGTTGGGGTTCCCTGGACTGGGCGAAGTGGGTGTGCTGGGTTCTGGTGATGGTGAGTGGTCTTGGTTCCTGTTAGTAAGATTCCTCCGTTTACTTTTCGCCATCTGGTAATCTCTGGAGTTAGTAGTTATAGTTGACTCTGTTTAGAGATTGTTCTTCTGGTGATTCTGTTACCGTCTATCAGCAGACCTGGGAGACAGATTCTCTCCTCTGAGTTTCAGTGCTCAGAGCACTCTCTGCTGGCAAGCTCTCTTACAGGGAAGGTGCGCAGATATCTTGTATTTGGACCTCCTCCTGGCCGAAGAAGAAGGCCCAAAACAGGACCTTTCTCAGACAGTGTGTTGCTTTGGCAGTTCCCAGGTGGTACAGACTCTCACCTAAGCAGACTAAATTCCTAAGTTCCTTGGAGTCCCGGGACCAAGATGGCGACCGCTGCTGCTGTGGCTTAGGCCGCCTCCCCAGCCGGGTGGGCACCTGTCCTCCGGTCCGGAAGGTGGCCGGCTGTCCCCGGCCCACACAGGGTGCTGCCTCAGCGCCTCTGTGCTTCTGCCTGTTCCAGAAGCTGTCAGGTTCTCTGGCGCACCCTCTCACCTGTTCAGACTAATTTCCTAAGTTCGGCGGGTCCCGGACCAAGATGGCGACCGCTGCTGCTGTGGCTTAGGTCGCCTCCCCAGCCGGGCGGGCACCTGTCCTCCGGTCCGGAAGGTGGCCGGCTGTCCCCGGCCCACACAGGGTGCTGCCTCAGCCCCTCTGTGCTTCTGCCTGTTCCAGAGGCTGTCAGGTTCTCTGGCGCACCCTCTCACCTGTTCAGACTAATTTCCTAAGTTCGGCGGGTCCCGGACCAAGATGGCGACCGCTGCTGCTGTGGCTTAGGCCGCCTCCCCAGCCGGGCGGGCACCTGTCCTCCGGTCCAGACGGTGGCTGGCTGTCCCCGGCCCACAAAGGGTGCTGCCTCAGTGCCTCTGTGCTTCCGCCTGTTCCAGAAGCTGTCAGGTTCTCTGGCGCACCCTCTCACCTGTTCAGACTAATTTCCTAAGTTCGGCGGGTCCCGGACCAAGATGGCGACCGCTGCTGCTGTGGCCTAGGTCGCCTCCCCAGCCGGGTGGGCACCTGTCCTCCGGTCCGGAAGGTGGCCGGCTGTCCCCGGCCCACACAGGGTGCTGCCTCAGCGCCTCTGTGCTTCCGCCTGTTCCAGAAGCTGTCAGGTTCTCTGGCGCACCCTCTCACCTGTTCAGACTAATTTCCTAAGTTCGGCGGGTCCCGGACCAAGATCTTGATTTGTTTTATACTTGTCTTTTACTAGTAGTTTCAGACCTTACACTGGAGCATTGATGTGCTTGGAAGCGATTTTTGTATACATAGGCTGAGAGAAATGGATCTGACTTCATTCTTCTACATGAGGAGATTTATTGCCAACTTGACTAATGACTGTGACTATCTAGTGTAAATTGAGACTAGGTTTTGTGTTTCATATAGCTCTTTTGGCTTGGGTTTACCTGAGCTGCCCGGAGCCTTTGGTATTTCTACATGAGTTGTAGATGTTTTGCTTGTTTGCTTACTTGCTTTTCTCTTTTTACAGAGAACATCAATGAATTTTGGTAGAGATTGTGTTGAATCTTTAGCTCACTTTAAGATCCATAACTATTCTTGTTTGAGTCTTCTCACTCGCTTTTTCCTTTGCCTGAAATTGCCTTACCCCAGGGGCCCTTATGTCTCATTCCATTATAATCCATTAGGTCTTCATAAATATGTCACTTTCTTTTCTTTATCTAAATTACAACACTCCACTCCATGACCAATTTCTATTTCTCTTCCATGATATTCATTTTCGGTAGCTCTAATCTCTATGTAATAAAAACTGCACTATCATTCCTCGTGTTGTTTATTATCCTTTCCCTCCCTGTAGAGTGCACATTCTGCAAGGGTAGGGACTTTAATCTATTTTTGTGGTCTTAGTACCCAGAATGGGCATGATGTATTTGGTTTTTCTTGAATGAAGTAATGTGTTGAGTTCCAGGCTCAATTTTTTCCCATGTGGTTTGGCTCATTAAATTCTCTTAATAACTCTTTGGAGGGGATTTAGTTTTATTATTATCTTAATTTTTCCATTTGGGAAATTGAGACTTTGAGAAATTAAGTAGCTTATCTAAACTCCTACTGCTTGCAGAAGGCAGAGCCAGCTTTCAAACCCAAGAAATCTATTCCTAGAGCCCTCATTCTTTTATCTTCACTTTATTCGCCAAGTAATCTTTATTTTGGGAGTTATTTAATGCTAAATAACTGGCTTAATACTTTCTTGGAGTTGATTTACTGTATCAGTGAAATTCAACAATAAGGGTCCATCTAAATGGAAACTTCTCTTCCTCATTTACGGAGGAAGCCTGGAGGGAGGTCTTTAGGAAGCTCACATCTATTCAAAGGATAAAGACCGTGGGCTTCTTCTGGTGTACTGCTCTGCCAGGCTGACCAGGTTGGCTACGTTGCCACTGAACATTTGGTCCACATGTTAGGCAGAAAGCAGTAGAAACAGCCAAGGACAAAATGCATGGACAGGTCTACTGCCCTTAAGTTTTTCCATTGTCTACAAATGGTTGAGTATCCATAATAGAAGCACCTTAAACAAAATGTGTTGTTAGGAGGGTCAAAAAGGTAGACATTAGATAGGCCAGCACTGTCCCACACATGTTCTTGTTAAACTCATTAAGATCTTTATATGAGAGTGTAGTGTCCTGTAATAATCAGAAAGCTCAAGGGAAGTTGGCATAAACAATTAGAAAATTCACTTATCACACACCAGGTGTCCAGAAGTAGGAGAGATTACAGCAGCTATTCAGTGTACATCCTCAGGAATTAGACTCTTCATCTCTTTGCTTTTGCTGACTTAGCAGAGCCTTCTTTTTATGCTGAAATCAGGGTGCTGTGGCAGCTCCAGTTATCAGATCCACATGAGGTGCACACTTAGAGGAAAAAGAAGGACTTTTTTCCCCTCCCTTTCAGGAATAAGGTCTTCTCTTCTGCAGACCCTTAGTGGACTTCTCAAAAATTGCGCTCATTGCAGCCAAGCAGGTTTGACGTTAACCAAAGTGGATCTGCAACTTACAATGAAATGAGTGGCCACCCTTGAAGGTCGTGATGGCAAGAAGCTTGAAAGAAGCCAGAAAACAATTTTGTATTCTGTGAGCAAGAAAGGGGACAATAGAAATTGGACAAATAACAGCTTGCATGTGCCAAAATAATAACCATTCTTCTCGAGATCACTACAATTTGGCTCATTCTTCTCAGCTAGCTTCTGAGTAGTAATTTCCTTGATGTTAAATTTATGATAGATACATTTCCAAAAACACTTAACCATTAGAAGTGTTAGAATTTGAGGCTTGAATTAATTTGAATTATGTCTTTGATCACATTTCTGTAGTCATCCTGTATATGCCTTACACATTTCATTTGCAAAGTGGAAACTAGAGGAATAAAAGCAGCTCAGAAACCCTTCCCAGGAGGTGCAAGCCAATTTCTTCCTACACCCTCATCCTTGTAACTCACAATTGTCCCATTGTTAGTCTTTCTGTAATGTGCTCTTTATGTGACTGAAGCCAGTGCAACGATTCATCACTGCAGACATCAGATCCTCAAAGACAACTCTATAGAACCTGAACTATTTTCCAGGGAAATTGATTTCCCAATTTTAACTTCATGGCTGAGTTGCTGTGCTGTTTATAAATAAATAGCATGAATAATTTAGTTGAAGATTTACTGTGACTTACAGATATCATTCTTTTTGATTTTTTTCCCCAATGTTGTACAAATGTTCTGTTTTCAAGGAAACAGGATCTTCAAAATCAAAGTTATTGGAGTTCCAGGCAGATTTGATGAAGGAGTTTTCTCTATATGGTACAAGTTTATATTGGAATTAGGTCAATTTATAATGAAATGAAGAGAGCATTTGCGGGTGTGTTCTGTAAGCTATTGTTCTTGCATCTAACATATATTATCTAAGAAGCCTTAACATTCCATTTTACCCACATGAACAAAGGGCTACAGACATTGTTCACCTGGTGGATGTGATTGCTGCATAATCCCGAGGACCTGAGTTTATCATCTACCCCAAAACTGAGTATCATGTATTCCCCATAGTCCCAGTTTGGAAGTGGGGTGGAGTGGGGATCAGAGACAGAAAAATGCTTGAATCTTGTTGGCAGTCAGTCTAGCCAAATGTGAGAACTTCAGGGAGAGAATCTGTCTACAAAACCAAAGTGGAAAGCAACTGAAAAAAAAAAATTGACATTGGCCTCTGGCCATCATGTGTATATATATATATATGTGTGTGTGTGTGTGTGTGTGTGTGTGTGTGTGTGTGCATTTGTCCCACACATGTGTACACAGCCACATAATATACTGTTGCACCTCCTAAAAGTATGCACACACACACACACACACACACACACACACAGATACAAGCATACACGCATACAGTTATCAGTCATAGATCTTAAGACATTTGATCTTGAGTGAAAGTAATAAAACAGATCAGGATTCAACAGTGTTTGCTATTATGTGTTGTATTATTTTGATTGCCACAGTACACGTTACCATTGAACAAGTTCACTTCCTTCTGTTGTGTAGGCTCCTTCTGGCTCTTGCTTTCTCACTTTCCTCTTTGGAGTGGATCATTGTTGACATCCAGATTCTGCTGACTACTAATAGTTTTGTCCATTTTAAGACAACCACCCAATAGTCACAAAGTACCTTATATGCAATAGCTCTGGATCACAGCATGTCTGTGGTACACAGCAGAGATGCTTGACAAACATGTCCATTCTCTTCTGTACTTGCTGGCCATGCTCTCTGTGAGCAAGCCTGATCTCCTTTTTATCACTTCATGCTTTTATGTAACATATTGTGATATCCACTCCCAATTATTAACTTTCTCTCTCTTTCTCTCTCTCCCCACCCCCGACCCCTGCGTGTGTATGTGTGATGCAAGTAGCCAAACCTGCTGTGTGTTCATGATTTCCATGGCCCTGACATATCTGGTTGACATAATTTCATAGCACTCCTTTTTTACCTATTCATACATATTTTGTGATGTTCCATGGCTGTAGGTGAGGGTTGGTAACCTCCCAAACAATCTTGTCATTATGGCCCCAATGAGTATATTGTCCTGGCAGGCCAGTTATGCAGCACTCAGCATCCATAGTTGTGTAGGGACATTAATTGATTTTTCTCTCTACTAGTCTAAATAGCACTTTCTAGCACTATCAATGCTAGCTAGCAGGGAAGGAGCTTCCAACTCAGTTTTGTTTCATTTTCTTGTTATTGAGGAATAGCCTCAGTCCCATGGTGAACTGATAGAATGCAAGGGATTATTTCAATCTTCTTGTATCTGTTGAGGCTTGCTTTGTGTCCGATTACATGATCAGTTTTAGATAAGGTTCTGTGAGGTGCTGAGAAGAAGGTATATTCTTTTGTTTTTGGGTGGGAGGTTCTGTAGATATTTGTTAAATTCATTTGGTTCATAATATCTGTTAGTTCCATTGTTTCTCTGTTTAGTTTCGGTTTCAGTGACCTGTCTATTGGTGAGAGTGGGGTGTTGAAACCCCCATATTATTATGTGGGGGTTTAATATGTGATTTGAGCTTTAGTAAAGTTTCTTTTACGAATGTGGGTGTCCTTGCATTTGGTACATAGTTGTTCAGAACTGAGACGTCATCTTGGTGGATTTTTTCTTTGATGATTATAAAGTGTCCTTCCTCCTCTCTTTCGATAACTTTTGGCTGAAAGTCTATTTTTATTAGACATTAGCATGGCTACCCCAGCTTGTTTCTTGGGTCCATTTGCTTGGAAAACTTTTTTTCCAGCCCTGTACTCTGAGATAATATCTTTCTTTTTTTTTTTTTTTTTTTGTTGAGGTGTGTTTAATGTATTCTGCAGAATGATGGATCCTCTTTATGGATCCAGTCTGTTTTCCTGCATCTTTTTATTGATGAATTGAGTCCATTGATGTTGAGAGATACTAATAACCAATGACTGTTAGTTCCAATTATTTTGATGTTGAAGATGTTACTGTGTGTGTGCGATTCTCTTCTTTTGTTTTGCTGTGAGATGATTAGTTTCTTCTGTTTTCTTGGGTGTAGTTATCCTCCTTGTGATATAATTTTCCTTCTAGTATCCTCTGTAGGGCTGAATTAGTGGAAAGATATTATTTAAATTTGGTTTTGTCATGAAATATCTTGTCTTTTCCATCTATGGTGATTGAGAGTTTTGTTGGGTATAGTAGTCTGGTATGACATCTTGGTCTCTTAGGATCTGCAAGGCATCTGGCCAGGATCTTCTGGATTTTAGAGTCTTTTGTAGAGTCAGGTGTAACTCTGATAATTCTACCTGCATATGTTACTTGGTCTTTTTTTCCTTGCAGCTTTAATATTTTTTTGTTTTGTATATTTAGTGTTTTGATTATTATGTGGCAGGAGGGTTTGTTCCTGGTCCTATCTATTTGTTGTTCTGTAAGCTTCTTATACTTGTATAGTCATCTTTTTCTTTAAGTAGGGGAAATTGTCTTCTATGGTTTTGCTGAAAATATTATCTTGTCCTTGGAACTAGGACTTTTCATCCTTTTCTATTCCTATTAATCTTAGGTTTGGTCTTTTCATAAGGTCCCAAATTTCCTGGATTTTTTTAGTTAGGAACTTTTTATATTTGGCGTTTTGCTTGATTGATTTATCTATTTCTTCTATGATATCTTCTATGCCTGAGAGTTTCTCTGCCATCTCTTGTATTCTGTTGATGATGCTTGATCTGTAGTTTCTGTTCTCTTTCCTAGGTTTTCCAGTTCCAGAGTTACCTCCATTTATATTTTCTTTATTGCTTCTATTTCTGTTTTTAAGTCTTGGACCTTTATATTCATTTTCTTCATGTGTTTGATTGTATTTTTCTATATTTCTCTAAGGACTGTATTTGTTTCCTCTTTAAGTGCTTCTGACTGTGTGTTTTCCTGCATTTCTTTAAGAGAATTATTTATATCCTCTTTAAAGGCCTCTATCATTTTCATGAGATGGGATTTAAGGTCTTGCTCTTCAGGTTTGTTAGGATATGCCAGGCTTACTATAGTAGGAACACTGAGTGCTGATGGCACCATATTACATTGGCTTCCTTTGATTATATTCTTGCTTTTTGCCATCTGGTTGTTTCTGGTCTTGGTTGGTCTGGGTGTCTTGGGTTGGAGCAGGCTCATGGGAGGCCTTCAGATCTATGGGGTGACTGGGGTGGTTCACCAATCTGATACTGCAGGTGTAGCTATGGGACCAGAAGGAAGTACCAATAGTAGCTTAATATCTAGTTCTTCTGGAAAAGCTGGATAAAGGGGAATAATTGGTGTTGTTTAAGAAGTTTCTGGGGGCTCCCTGGCCAACAACTCACAGGGAAGTGTCCTGTAACTGTATGGCTATAGAGCTGTGGAGATGTGGAGCTGTGGAATTGTAGAGCTGTGTGTTGTGGAGCCATGGGGAGTAGGTCTGGAGCAAGTGTTGGGTCAAGTCATGTCTAAGGCCCAGAAATCTCTCCCTGAGATGGGCAGGAGTATGATAACCCCTTGACCCTCACTGCCCTGAGGCCTGAATGACCTGGTGTATGCACATAGCCCTGCACTGTCACCTTTGCCCAAAGAGGAGATTATATAGTCCAGTAGCCAGGTCAGACTTCCTCTGCTCTTACAAGGTAAGGTCTACATAGCCTTTGTCACCCCTATTAAAATGTCTTACTGTCTTACTGAAGCTGGCCCTCTCCCTCTCCCCCCACCCCTGCCCCAGAGTCTGTTCTCTGGATGATAATGGCCTCCTGAGGTTTATTCATTTCCAGCCGTCCCTCTCAGGATTCACAGTCGTGATAGCGGTGGGACAGATAATCAGGTGAGGAAGCAGAGACTGAACAGCACTGTAACCAGGACTGGGACTTTTGTTTACAAACCCAGAGGTTTGTTATTACCAACCCTTTTTGTTACAGGACACTTTTTTCTTCTTTTAGTCTATTTTCCCCCTCTGCAGCCCCCTTCTTCTTCATAAAAACAGAAAGTGGAGAGATTGCTCCAGACTTAGGTGTCAGTCTGACAGATCCACCATACAGGAAGGAAATCCACCCTACGTTTCTTCCTTTCACTAGACACTTAGAGGCATAGGAATACAATTGTTCAGTTCTATGCCTGGCCTGTGCTGTGGCAAGGGAGGGCATCTCTTGCGGGTAGAAAGTGTTCTTTAATATTGTTCTAATTCCTAGCCATACAGCCCTGTCTACCTGCTTCCTTTAGGAAAGACTTGATTGAGATGTAACATAATCTGAGTAGAAGAACTATGATGAAGTCCTGGCTATAGAATTAAACAGCTGAGTAGCTTTTGTTACTTTCACTCTTTGAACTGCTTACTCTTACATAGGGTCAGCAATTTGAATTTAGATAAATTATATAATATCAGAGTTTCTGCCAGCTAAAACAATTAATATCCTACAGCATTTTATACCCATAGGGAATATAGTATACCAGAATAACAGCCTCTGGAATCAGAGGGTTACATTTCCACTTTACTACACACTACCCATATGCCATTGGAAACATTAAAAAATCCTCTAAGATTCAGTTGTCTCATTTTCTCATAAATAAATGTGTAATGGGGTAGAAGGGTGTCTACCATGCTCAGCAGGTGTCTGACATAGAGTAATCATTCACTCAGTAATAACTTCTTTAAAAGATCAGCTATTAGCTGCTCCTCTCTTTATTATCAATTGTTCTCTGCTTTTTTAATTTCTGTGCACAATCTTTACTCACTAGCAAATTGATATTGTGATATCTGGCACAGGAAGCAAAAGTCTTCCTTTCAAACACGTTGATTGATTACCAGAGAGAATTTAAAATTTAATAAAGTTAATGGTTGGTTTTAAAAGCAGTAATTCAAGTAACTAAAAAGCCTGAGGCTAGGGTCTATGACTTGTCTAGCTCTTACACTCTAAGGTATAGCATTCTGGGTGGTGTGTGGAAATGTTCAACAGATGCTACCTGGTTAAATCTTCAGCCCCTGGAAGGCCTATTTTCATAAAAACTAATGCTAACTACTTAACTGTGTCAGTCTGAAATAAGTCTTTGCAATTGGCTCTTCATATTGCTGGATGCAACCACCTGCTTGTCAAAGATACATTGGGGAAAACTTGTGTTCATGCTGAATACAGATTATTGAAAAACACACCGTTTCTTGTCATTTTTAAAATAACACAATATAGCACAATAGATATCTTATTGTATTGGTAATAAAAAGTAATCTATAAATGCTTTACACTATATTATAGAGGAGGGTGTATATAGTGTATATGCAAATACCCTGTTACTTTGCATAAATGACCACAGATTTTGGTATCTGGATGGAGTCCTGGAATTCCCATGTGTTAAGAAACAACTATATGTATTATGTCACTTTTAATTCTTATTTCTGGTACACTGTTCCTTCTATTTTTATATATGAGGAAATGAAGGTCTAAAAACATAATGTAGTCAAGAATCACACAACATATAAATTGGAGGAAGTAGAATTTAACTTCTGACTTTTATTCCACTAGAACTGGTAACTTTGTTGAGACCACATCCTGGTGATGCAATGTTCCTATTTCATAGATAGATGGGATGATGATGGGAACTAGAAATAGAGTCTTCCTTCTGCTTTTAGATTGTTGGATATTTTGATAGCCATTGGGGCACCCAATGCCACTCATTCAGTTGCTGATATTTATAATCCTGATGGTCCTCAAATTGTTTCTTAACTACTTCCACCTTCTATCCATCCTTATGGATTACTAATGTTATTGTCACAGTCTTGGTGAGGAAACTGTAGATGACAACAGGAATAGTAAGAGTGATTGACTCTGAAAGGGGATTGTCCGACATATATTTGTAAGTAGATGAATCACTTTAGAACTATAGCTTCCTGAATTGTGGGAAAGAACTTGCCAACTCCCTTCTCTCTTTCTCCCATCTCTCCGTTTTCAATAGCAGATGAAGAAACTTCCTTCCCCCCTTTGTCTTTCTCCCTGTCTCTTCTGCCTCTCCTTTTCTGTGCTTCATTTAGAGATGGTCAAATGTGGCATTTGAAAACTCCAGAGGAAGCAAACACTCCTCTCATGCTCTGAATTAGCCCTGCCTGCCCCTTCCCATGCCTAGCTGGGGCATGACACAATCTCACCCCCCTGCCCCCGCCATATGCATCATCTAATGCCACAAAGTTTCTCAATGTGCCTGGCCTGATTAAAGATACCCATTAGCTTCAGAGGTCGCTGCCCTACCCCTCTCTTCAACTATATTTAATGAACAAGTATATCTTGTTTGTGTGACATTTAATTTTATACAATGTTAATTTAAGAAATGGATTAGTACAGTGGATATATTAATGGTGGTGTCTCTTCAATCTATTACTGAGCTGTCGGTTTGTCCCTGAGAAAATATTACTGGGCCAAGACCATTGCTCAGTAAAAGCGATTTTGCATTGCAGATGACTGTGCCCTTGTTTTGTCAAGGCTGCATTCTGCATACTGCAGACATTCTTTACTTTCTACAAATCTGGATCGCGCTGTTGTGGGAATGTGGCTGATTCAGATGAGATGCATCCCACCCCTCTGCAGGAGTCCATCTTCATTTTTGTTGTTTAGTCATCCCTTGGAGGGAGGGTGTCTGCTTCTTGTTTATTTAATTTTACACTGTTTGTTTCTTGGTCTTAACTTTGAAAAGATTGAATAATGCTTCTTTCCCGCTCATGATTCATGGTCCTTTCTATTCCTTGCATTATCCATGCATGCTCTTGATCTCCCGTTCTGCTTCTGTTTCCTTTCCTTTGCTACTTATTAAATAATTACCCTAATTATTAATCCATGCTTTTTTTGCTCTGAGTATTGTGCATGTCTTTAAAAGTATGCATTAGTGTGGTATACTTATGTAATTTTCTTTATTTATGGTGGGGAATTTGATTATTTGTGGATTAAGCAATCCACAAAACAGCTGATTCAACTGAGTGTAAGATAAGAAGTGATCAGGCCTTAAATCTGTAGCAGATATACTTTTCAATCATTTACCATCAAACATTTTAATTTCAAGCTGCTTTTTTTTTATTTTTTAACCATCCTGGAGCTTGTGTGATCTCATTGTTGCCTTCCGTGCATCCACTTGTCTGCCTCTCACTGCTTCCTTTCTTGTTTCTGTGACTGTGAAAGGGAGCCCCAGTGGCTGGCTGGCATGCTGTTGATCCTCTCCCATCTTTCCATCATGATGGAGTGGTGACATGTTGTTCCCAGAGGGGTCTCTGTTTGGTTTATGTAGGGCTCTGATCTTGTGACAAGGAGGCATGAAAAATTTTTAAATCTGTCAGTTTCTGAAGGCATGATGATTTTTCTTGTGGAGAGGTAAGAGCAAAGTATTGCATGGTCATGGTTGCAGTAGCAAAGAAAACCTTACTGTGAGGATTGGCCTCAGTTTCTTCACTGTGACTTGGAACTAATGATAGTACTTCCATCTCCAAGTACTATCCTTAATTATCTCCTATTAACCATTGAGGTTAATAGGAGATAATTTATGCAATCTGTTTACTACTGGTGCCTGACACATTGATGAATGGTTTGCAATTAATAGCCTAACTCCAAGCTGAGTGTTCCACTAACACCACAATGTTCAGCTAACACCACAATGTTCCACTCTACACTAAGACAATTTGCTCTTTTATTAATGTGGATATGATATGGATTCTGTGAGACTGCAGTAGAGATCTTGGGATGAGGACTGATGCTCTCTGTCACTGTACTTAATTGTGAGCAGATACACTCATGCTTCATGTGCAACAGACTGTGACAGCTGAGGGCACTGAACGTGGCTCATTGTAATCAAATACAAGTTCTTATCTCCGGATCGATATTCAAGTAGTTATTGTGTCGAATGGTCATTACGCATGAAAGGCAAATGTGCATGTAGCTTCTAAATGCGATCATCACACAGCAGAGTCTGTTTTTAACTCTCTAGTTATTCTTTCTATATTGTTTTCTGCTTCTAGTCTTACTAGCTTTCATCCACCTTCAGGGATAGATCCAGTGAAGGAAGAAGGGGCCTAAGTTAGGTGCATATGGTATGGGTTCAGAGAACATTTCAAAGGAAGGTAAGAGATAGTGACTGAAGCTATGTTAGGACACAGTGGTCTACCAGTGAGAAGTTGATGGGTCTGGGTTCTTCCTTCTTCTCAATGCCAGATGCATAGTGAGTTCCTGTCAGTCATATTCTGCTCAAATATCTCAGTCAGGTTTCAGCTACTGTATTAAATGTCTCAGATAATCAGCTTATGCAAAGAGAAGTTTGGGGGCAGGAAGATGGATCCATCAGTGAAATGCTTGCTGTGTCAGTATGAGGCTCTGAGTTCACATCCCCATTTCTGTCAGGCAGTGTGACTGTGATGGTTGAGGGAGGGGGCTGGAGATAGGAAGATACCTGAATTCTTGGAGAGACAGCCTAGCAGAATCCATGAGCTCTAAGCACAGTGAGAGACTCTGCATCAAAAATAAGGTTGAGACCAAAGGGGGAAGACACCTGATATCAACCTCTAGCCTCCACATGCCCATAGGCACACATACACACGTGTGCGTGCGCGCGCGCGCACACACACACACACACACACACACACACACCCCAACCAGTGCATATACCACATATGTGAGTGTGTATTCTTTTTTTTTCTTTTTTTTTTTAATTAGGTATTTTCCTCATTTACATTTCCCAATGCTATCCCAAAAGTCCCCCATACCCCCCCACTCCTCTACCCACCCACTCCCCCTTCTTGGCCCTGGCGTTCCCCTGTACTGGGGCATATAAAGTTTGCAAGTCCAATGGGCCTCTTTTTCCAGTGATGGCCAACTAGGCCATCTTTTGATACATATGCAGCTAGAGTCAAGAGCTCCGGGGTACTGGTTAGTTCATATTGTTGTTGCACATACAGGGTTGCAGATCTCTTTAGCTCCTTGGATACTTTCTCTAGCTCCTCCATTGGGGGCCCTGTGATCCATCCAATAGCTGACTGTGAGCATCCACTTCTGTGTTTGCTAGGCCCCGGCATAGTCTCACAAGAGGCAGCTATATCTGGGTCCTTTCAGCAAAATCGTGAGTGTGTATTCTTAAATATACAAATATAACCTGCTCAGTCCATATAATGTTATTTGTATGTACATGTTAGCCTATGCATTATAATTAGACACTCCAGATTTATAAAAATGTCAGGTCTAAATGTCTGCTTGGGTATTGAATAATCCCACTGCCTCTCTGTAATCGACTTTTGCTTGACACATGACCACACCTACTTGTTTATCTACTACCTGTGTGACTGCTTTCATTCAACTGTAGCAAAACTGAGTAGAGTGAGAAAAATGTTTAGTGTTTTACCCTTTCGGAAGTACTTTGCCAACAATTCCTCTTAGTGTAATAGTTTTCTTTCTACAGATTAATGTTAGTGATGGTACCATGAAGTGTGGAATATGTACTTTGAAGTCTCCTTCAGATTCAAGCCCACAGTTCTCACTGAGTGATGTTAGGTCCCTCTTTCTGGCCCTGTCAAACAGTATAAGGACGCTATTTATATTGTGATTCCTTATGAGGAAAGAGTATTATAACGCATGCCAGGTATTTAATAATTCCTGGGGTTTAGGCAAGATTTGACATATGTTAGCTGTTTATAAATGTCAAAAGATTGATAAGCAACTGGAAATAAGAAGTGGGATACTAGGGTGCAAATATAAAATAGCTCTAGGAGATCATCTGTGTGTAGGCAAAGCAGGTTGCAATTTATTCTGTAAGAATGGCTGTGTAAGGCTTGGTTATAGGAAATGAATTATAGTCAAGCCTTTCCAAGAGTTTGTCCAGACCTTTTCAGTCGTGCCACGGCACAGTCTCTTCTTTCTTTATGTCTGCTTGTATAGGAATCTCAGCCCACAGGTTTTCCTCTATCACTGTAGGTGGTTTTCTGTCCTGCATCTGTAGGGTTTACATCAGATGGACTGCCCAGCTGTTATCCCCTCAGCTGTTCATGCCGGGCACCTGGATGGGTGTGAAGTGCTTTTGCACTTCACCTGGGCATGTTAATAGATGACTATGTGTGTCCCTTTAGGTGTTCTGGTCTGATCTGAGAAATATTTCACAGGATAGAAAATGTGAAATGGAAACTCAAAATAAGGAATGTTCCCTCTCCCTGAATGGGAAAGATAGATACCACTTCCCAGTCATGCTCCTGAGAAGGTAGAGACCACACTGGTCATCCAACTCACCTGGAAAGATTTAGCTTCAGCTTTCCCACTGGATCTGTATTCTCGTTACATAATAGGCTGCCACTGTTATTCCACAAAGTACATCCTTTATGGCTTGCCTATCTGTGTGCCCGTTATAAGCTAGCTCTTACCTTAGCTGCAGCCATTGAACAACATTTTATGAGCATTGATTCTTCTAAGTGCTGGGTTAAGCACCTGTGCCTATGGTTGGAGTTATCTCAGAGCCCAACACACATGAAGAACTCTGTAATTATTTATTGAACAAAGGCTGAGTGATGATAAAACAACAAACACCAGATACAGCTGTTGCCTTTATAGTCTTGGGATGAGTGAAGGAAAGGTAGACTCAGTCTTACTCTGTGCTTGATGATCAGCTCTATGAAACAGGCATTTACAGACAGGAAAACAGAGGCTCAAATGAAAAAAGTATATACTTGTGCTGGGAATGGGTTAGTTCTTTTGGAGATGTTGCCAGTGGGGGCTCATAGAGACCATTATATGCTACTGCTACTGCTTTTGGATCACCTGACATCCCCTCCCCGCCCCCAATGATGATAAATTCCTGCTTCTGAGGATACCACTTACTTGAGTCATAGAAGATGGAGAAATCAAGCTACTCCTGGCCTGGAAGATTCACCCCTATTGGGTACCTTTCATAATTCTGGAAGGTTCTATGTGTATTACGAACGTAGGAGAAACTAAACATTAATCATACGAGCTGTGAACCCTGAGATTTACAATAACACGACGTGAAAAGACATGTCTGGTGGGGCAATGGTGGTGAAACCATCAGGAGAATACTTGACCATTTTCTGACTGGATTGAAATATTTCTCTAAAAGACAAAACCTGGACCTGTCTCCATTATTGGGCCAAAAGCTTGTGCTCAACCTTAGGGGGAAACCTACTACTATTATTTTTCTAAGTGGACACAGTTTAAACCATCTCCTGATGACTTATCATCATACCTATAAAGCAATGTATGCCTTAGCCCTCATCTAAGAAGCTTCAATTTGCTGAAGTCCACAGCTGCTATGGTGAATATAATAACACTATCAGAGGTCTGTGCCAGTCTCATGCTATGCACCAGGAAGTGGCGGAGCCAGGCCTTCATGCAGCGTTCAATTATGGAGTCCTCATAGATGTATGGCAGTTTCTTTATCTATTCTTCACCTGACATATTCAGGTTGTTTCTGATTTCTGGCTATTGTGAATAAAGTTGCTATGAACATAGTTAAACAAGTATCCTTGTGGTACATTGGAGCATCCTTTGGTTATATACCCAAAAGTGCTATAGTAAGATATTTAAGTAGATTGACTCCTAGTTTTCTGAGGAACCTCCTTACTGGTTTCCATTGTGAATATATATGTTTTCACTCCCACCAGCAACTTTATTCATCTCTCTCAGTTGCTGGGGGCCTGCCTGGCCTTTATGAGAAGCTGAGGTAGAACACAGAGTTTGATGGAAGCTAAACACCAAATGATTCCTGGCCTCATAATCTTACTATTTGTGCTTTATTTATCATTGGAAACTTTGCTCTTCTTACTGTTCTGTACATTAATATGTGCTGGAAAATAAATAAGCTCTGGTCTCTTACTCTGTGACTCTCTTATTATTTCTCCTTTAGTAAGTGCTGGTTTCTTATTATTTGTGCTTAAATAAGTGCTGATTGCTTATTCTGTAACTGCCTTATTATTTGTATTTTAAGTAAGCACTTGAGTCTCTCCCCTCTGGCTCCCAGACCTCTCACTGGCCAGGCTAGAAGTTTAGAACTCATTAACTCTTTGTGATCTGGAGAGAAAAGAAAATCTCAGGTGACAGTAGGAGCTGGTGAGGATGTGAGGAAAGAGGACCACTCCTCCATTGTTGGTGGGAATGCAAGCTGGTACAACCACTGTGGAAATAAGTCTGGTGATTCCTCAGAAAACTGGACATAGTTTTCTGAGGACCCAGCTATACCACTCCTGGGCAAAAGATGCTCCAACATATAATGAGGACACATGCTCCACTATATTTATAGCAGCCTTAATTATAATAGCCAGAAGCTGGAAAGAACCAAGATGTCCCTCAACAGAGGAATAGATACAGAAAATGTTGTATATTTACACAATGGAATACTACTCAACTATTAAAAACAATGACTTCATGAAATTCTTAAGCAAATGGAGGGAATTAGAATGTATCATCCTGAGTGTGGTAACCCAATCACAAAAGAACACATATGATATACACTCACTGATAAGTGGATATTAGCCCCAAAGTCAGACTACCCAAGATACAATTCATAGACCACATGAAGCTCAAGAAGAAGGAAGACTAAAGTGTGGATGCTTCAGTCCTTCTTAGAAGGGAAAAAAATATACCTATGGGAGGAGATTCAGAGACAAATTGTGGAGCAGAGACTGAAGGAACGACCATCCAGAGACTGCCACACCTGGAGATCCATTCCATATACAGTCATCAAATCTAGATACTATTGTGGATGTAAAGAAGTGTTTGCTGACAGGAACCTGATATAGCTGTCTCCTGAAAGGCTCTGCCTGAGCCTGACAAATACAGAGGCAGATGCTCACAGCCAACCATTGGACTGAGCACAGGGTCCCCAATGGAGGAGTTAGAGAAAGGACAGAAGGAGCTGAAGAGGTTTGCAACCCTGTAGGAAGAACAACAATATCAACTAATCTGACACCCCAGAGCTCCCAGGGACTAAACCACCAACCAAAGAGTACACATATAGGGACCATTGGCTCCAGCTGCATATGTAGCAGAGGATGGCCTTGTTGGCAATCAATGGAAGAAGAGGCCCTTGGTTCTGTGAAGGCTTGATGCCCCATTGTAGGGGAATGTGAAGGCAGGGAAGTGGGAGTGGGTGGGTTTGTGGGGGAACATTCTCATAGAAGCAGGGGTGGGGAATGGGATATGGGGTAACTTTACAAATGTAAATTAAGAAAATATTCAATAAAAAAGATATAACTAAGGTAAAGAGTAAAAGAAAAGAAAGAAGTCACTCACACAGACAACACACACACCAGATGAAGCAGAAATGGCTATACCACATTTCTTTCTTTTTTTTTTAAATGAGTATTTTCTTTATTTACATTTCAAATGTTATCCCCTTTCCTGGTATCCCCTCCGAAAAACACCCTCCCCCATCTCCTTCCTCCTCCTCCTGCTCACCAACACACCCATTCCCACTTCCTGGCTCTGGCATTCCCCATGCTAGGGCATAGAGCCTTCACTGGACAAAGGCCCTCTCCTCCCATTGATGTCCTACTAGGCCATCCTCTGCTACATATGCAACTGGAGCCCTACTATGTGTGCTCTTTGGTTTAGTCCCTGGGAGCTCTGAGGGTACTGTTTAGTTCATATTGTTGTTCCTCCCATAGGGCTGCAAACACCTTCAGCACCTTAGGTCCTTTCTCTAGCTCCTTCATTGGTGACCCTACACTCAGTCCAATGGTTGGCTGTGAGCATCCACTTTTGTATTTGTCAGGCACTGGCAGAGCCTCTCAGGAGACAGCTATATCAGGATCCTGTCAGTAAGTACTTGCTGGCATCCACAATAGTGTCTAGGTTTGGTGATTGTAAATGGGATGGATCCCCAAGTGAGTCAGTCTCTAGATGGTAATTTCTTCAGTCTCTACTCTACCCTTTGTCTCTGTAACTCCTTCCATGGGTGTTTTGTTTCCCCCTTCTAAGATGGATAGAAGTATCCACAGTATGGTTTTCCTTCTTCTTGAGTTTCAGGTGGTTTGTGAATTGTATCTTGGCTATTCTGAGCTTCTGGGCTAATATCCACTTATCAGTGAGTACATATCATGTGTGTTTTGTGATTGGGTTACCTCACTTAGGATGACATCCTCCAGATCCATCCATTTGTCTAAGAATTTCATAAATTCATTGTTTTCAATAGCTGCTTAGTACTCCATTGTGTAAATGTACCACATTTTCTGTATCCATTCCTCTGTTGAGGGACATCTGGGTTCTTTCCAGCTTTTGGCTATTATAATTAAGGCTGTTATGAACATAGTGGAGCATGTGTTCTTATTACATGTTGGAGCATCTTCTGGGTATATGCCTAGGAGTGGTATAGCTGGGTCCTTAGGTAGTACTATGTCCAATTTTCTGAGTAACCACCAAACTGATTTCCAAAGTAGTTGTACCAGCTGGCAATCCCACCAGCAATGGAGGAGTGTTCCTCTTCTCCACATCTTCACCAGTATATGCTCTTACCTGAGTTTTTGACCTTAGCCATTCTGACTGGTGTGAGATGGAATCTCAAGGTTGTTTTGATTTGCATTTCCCTGATGACCAAGGATGTTGAACATATTTTTAGGTCCTTTTCAGCCATTCAGTATTCCTCAGTTGAGAATTCTTTGTTTAGCTCTGTACCCCATTTTTAATAGTGTTATTTGTTTCTCTAGAGTCTAACTTGTTGAGTTTTTTGTGTATATTGGATATTAGCCCCCTATCAGATGTAGGATTGGTGGATCTTTCCCCAATCTGTTGGTGGACTTTTTGTCTTATTGACAGTGTCCTTTGCCTTACAGAAGGTTTGCAATTTTATGAGGTTTCATTTGTCGATTCTTGATCTTACATCACATACCATTGGTGTTCTGTTCAGGAATTTTTCCCTGTGCACATATGTTGAAGTATCTTCCTCACTTTCTCTTCTATAAGTTTCAGTGTATCTGCTTTTATGTGAAGGTCCTTGGTCCACTTTGTCTTGAGCTTTGGACAAGGAGATAAGAATGTATCAATTTGCCTTTTTCTACATGCTAACTGCCAGTTGAGCCAGCACCACCACCTTTCTTTATTGCTTTGAGCCTTTTATAGCTTTTAGCAAAAAGTTCTCTATGTCAGAAAGAATTATCCCATAGATAGAATTTTACATAAAAGGGGACTAACAGAAGGATATCAATAACAAGTTCAAAGCAGCGTTTCATCCTGTAATTTCATAAGTTCAAAGCAACAGTTTTTACATGGCAGTACATTATCATAGTGTACATCTGTTGCTTCAAACTTGGTCTTGGATATTTTTCCTTGAACACACATTTGTCACAATCCTATATCTCATTTGTAGTGCAATTATGAAAGTTCATTGTATTTCTTATTTTGCAGCCTTTACTACTACTTATAAGGAGTGGGTACACTCTATTTTTGATTCTGACTTTATTACATCTTTCTAGCAAAACAACTAAAACCATCTCTTAAAATTGTCTTTCTAAAAGTATTTGAATCAAATCAGAAATTCTATGAAATCATTAATTTAATAAACAGCATTAATGAAAGTTGATCTGCAGGAAATTTATTCAGCAGGGTGGGCTAATGCCCAGGAATCCTTAGGCTATGTAATAGTGACAGTGATGAGTATGGTAGAATATCAGTAGGAATCACTTCATTGACTTTTATAGCCAATCATATTTGGACCTAACTATCCTGGGTCTTTTGGCTGCCAAGCCTCTGGTACCTGATCATCTATACTGTGTCAGGGGTGGTTTCATGTAGGCCTTAATTTGTAGCAGTCATTGGTTGGGTACTCACACAAGTGTCATCAGAGAGGCATCATGCACCAAACTGCAGAGACCCACAGCCAATCATTTTGTGAACCCAGGGTAACCTCACAGAAGAGGGAGGAAGAAATCTAGGAGCCAGAGGTTTTGAAGGTATCATGAGTATACCTCCCACAGGCTCATGTAAGCAGGACTTATAGGGGCTCACAGAAACTGAATCAATAATTGTGGGCAATTTATGGGTCTGAACTAGGTCCTCTACACATACCTTATGGCTGTATAGCTTGGGGTTCTTGAAGATACACTTATCAGTAGAAGTAATGTAGCTGTGATGCTTTTGCCTGTGCTCAGGACAATTTTCCTCCTACAGGATCATCTTACTCATCCTTGATATGAGGGCTTATGCCTAGTCTTATCGTAATTTGCTGTGCCATGTTTGGTTGATATCCCTGGGAGGTGTGCTCTGTTTTATTTGAAGGGAAACTAGAGTGGATCTAGGTGAGAGGGTCTATGGGAGGGGTCTGGGGGGAGTGGATACAAGGGAAATTGTCATTGGTATGTAATGTATGTAAAGAATAAAATAAGTTATTTTTAAAAGATAAAAGTTTTTCTTTCACTCAATAAATGTTTTCTTTAAAAATCCTGATGATAAGAATAGAATGGGAGCTTGGCTCTGGTATTCAACCTTTCCATGGTGTGGAAGACCCAGACTCCCAGACTCACTTCTTTCCTTTTCTTTGAGCTTCCAGCAATATCCCCACCATGTCCTCTTAACTTTTTCCTGAGTCACTACTGAGCTGTTATCTTTTTCAGCAGTGTAGCCAGTGACATGATACTTTTAATAACTGTAAACAGCTTCCTACCCATACTCAGGCAGGACATGCCAATTAAACTCTGGACACACCCAGAGTCAAGACAGGAAGGAAATAGAATGGGTATTTGGAAAGAAGCGTTTCAGGGAGAGGGAGGGGATGAGAATGAAAACTACTCAAAGTCATTGAATAAATGCATGGTTGTCAACCAATTAAAACAAAACACCACTTTTCAACACCACAGGGCCCAGTGTGATAACAAGGGAACTACTTGTTCAGAGGACCCAGACTTGGCTTGCAGTCATAGAGAATTTTGTCTGAATGCCACACAGATTTCTAACCATAGAAATATATGTTGCATTTAGACATTTACAATTCTCCTCATTGAATGTTAAACAAGAAACCAATTAAGAATAGCTATAGGAAATTGAAACAAATATCCAGTTCCTCTGATAAATCTATAGAGATTAATTCATGGCAGGAAGGGGGTAGGTTTTTATAACTGACCAGCTGTATAGATGATTTGGACCACTTCTGTCTTATCATTTGTTGATCTGCTGATATCTCAATAGCTATGGAACAAATGTGTATTCCAAGGAATGTTAGCTAAACTTCCTCAAATGCTGGATGTTTTCTGTGATAGTAGTATACACGAATCTGTGAAACTTCTGTCTTTAGTTGTGAAAGTTAAGTATTTTAAGTTGAGGGAAACCTTCTCACTCTGCAACTCCACCTTCTTTGACTGACTAGTTATTTTCATTCTCTTTTACTTTGTGCCAACTTGGCCCCGTTGATTTGCCTTTGCTTATTTTCAGTAGCATTCATTCCACCAGCTCTAACAGAGTTCTATAATGAGTTGCTTTATGGAGATGAATAACCAAACATCACATTCCCTACCTTAGACTAAATACCTCAGATGCCCTTTGGGGCACCTCCTTACAGCTGATTCAATTGGAATAGAAATCTGACTGAAATAGGGGGTGTTTGGTTTCCCTCCTGGGATTGGAAAAGAAACAGGAATGTTGATGCATTGAGACAGAATTCAGCTTGCACTTCAACACCAGGTAGAACTGTTAGCTTGAAGATCTGACAGCCCAAAGACCTCTGTAACCTAGAATCATTAAGAAGCAAAAGGCATAATCAGTTATAAGTTTACTACTCAGAAAGACACACTCTACTATTTTCCAATGCCATAATATTGTTTTAATCATTTTATTTTGTTTTAGAAAGAGCTCTGATAAACAATTTTGATTATAATCCTTTTCTTAGATTTCATACTTTTACAGTTTATTCCTTCTCATAAATATTGAAATATAAATAAATATACTTAGCTTATATTTAAAGCTTCAGGTTCAAGTCTCTGGTTTTTCTTCATATTGTATAAATTGTCTTTTCTTTCTTTTTTTTTTTTTTTTACTAAAGATTCCTTCCTTCCTTCTTTCCTTCCTTCCTTCCTTCCTTCCTTCCTTCCTTCCTTCCTTTCTTCCTTCCTTTTTTCTTCCTCCCCCTTCCCCTCCTCCTCTTCCTCTTCTTCCTCCTTCTCTTCTTCCTTTTCCTTCTTTCTTCAGGCAGGGTTTTCCTATTTGTGCCATGGCTGTCTTGAAGGTTTATGTAGCCCATGATATCCCCCTAAGTCATAGATATCTGCCTACCTCTGTCTCCTGAGTGCTAGAATCAAGAGTGTATGCCAACATGCCTGGCTTAAGATTTTTGTTGAAAGAAAACAACAGTGAGTTTTGTAATCTCCCTGCCCTTATCCCTGTCCCCACCCTCTTTTTCTCTCTCCCTCTCTCCCTCCTTCCCTCTCCTCTCCTCTTTCTGTCTCTCCCCCCCTGTGTCTATCTAGTGCTTGGGATCAACTAAGGTCCTTGTACATACTAAACAAGTGTTCTACTACTGAGCCACACCCCCTATTCCAACCTTGAGCCTTAAATTAATATGTGTGTACACTTGAGGTTAAGTGCTGTGTTTATATGTTCATGTGTACATGGCACATGTACATATATGTGTGTGCATGTGTGCAAATATCCTGGTGGAGACTAGAGATACCTGGACTTCATCATTTCAGCTAAGCTGGATGGTCAAGTAGCCCTGTAGAAACTGCATTCACTTTCCCTCCAGTGCTAGAATTACAGACACACATTGCTGTATGTGTGGGTGCTGGAGATCCACATTTTAGCCCTTACACTTCTATGGTAATTGCCAATTGTTCCATCTTCCTAGCCTCTTGAATCAGGTTTTTTTTTTTTTTCTTTTTTCTTTTGACTTGAATCTGTAGGATAAAAAAAAAATTCTTCAAAGTCCAGTTCTTTGAAATCATTTAAGAATTGATTTTTGTTGTTTTTATTGATTATTTTATTTACATACATTTCAAATGTCATCCCTCTTCCCTGTCTCCCCTCCACAACCCCCCTATCCCCTCCCCCTGCCTCTATGAGGGTGATACCCACCACCCACTCCTGCCTCAGCAACCTGGTGTTCTTCTAAACTGGGCCATCGAGCCTCCACAGGACCAATGGGCTCCTTTCCCATTGATGCCAGATAAGATAATCCTCGGTGACATATGCAGCTGGAGCCATGGGTCCCCCCATGTGTACTCTTTGGTTGGCAGTTTAGTCCCTGGGAGTTTTGGGAGGTCTGGTTGGTTGATATTGTTCTTCCTATGGGGTTACAAACTCCCTCAGCTTCTTCAGCCCTTTCTCTAACTCCTTAATTGGGGTCCCTGTTCTCAGTCTGATGGTTGGCTGCTTGCATCCACAACTGTATTTTTCAGGCTCTGGCAGAGGCTCACAGAGGACAGCTATATCAGGCTCCTGTCAGCAAGTGCCTTGAGAGGTAGAGGAGGGAAGGATCTGGGAGGGAGAGAGGGGAGAAGGAAAAATGGGGAGATAGGGGTGGGGAGAGAAGTACAGAGGGTCAGGGTGTGTAGCAGTGGGCGTTAGGAACTGGGGGTAGCCACTAGAAAGTCCCAGATGCCAGTTACCCAAGAGGTTCCCAGTACCGACAGGGATGACATTAGCCAAAGTACCCAACAAAGAGGAGAGAGAACCTGTAGAGACCATATCCAGTCAAGAGGCATGGCCCCTGGTTCAGGGATGAGGCCATCCACCCATCTAAAAAATATTAATCCAGAATTGCTCCTGTCAAAAGGAAATGCAGGGGCAAAGAGTAGAGCAGAGTCTGAAGAAAAGGCTGTCCAGAGACTGCCCCACATAGGGATCCATCCCATCTGAAGACACCAAACACAGACCCTATTACAGATGCCAGGAATAGTTCTCTCCTTTTTCATTAGTTATTTTATTTATTTACATTTCAAATGTTATTCCCCTTCCCACTTTCCCCTCCACAAGCCCCCTGTCCCCTCCTCACTCCTGCTGCCTTTATGAGGGTGCTTCCTCCCCCGCACACCCATCCAACTCCTGCCTCAGCAGCCTAGCATCCCCCTATCCTGGGTCATCAAGCCTCCACAGGACCAAGGGGCTCCCCTCCCAGTAATCCCAGGTAAGGCAATCCTTTGCTACATACCCAGCTGGATCCGTGGCTCCCTCCCCAACTGCCCGTGGACTCTTTGATTGGTGGTGTGTTCCCTGGGAGCTCTGGGGGTTCAGGTTGGTTGATATTGTTGTTCTTCCTGTGGGGTTGCAAACCACTTCAGCTCTTACAGTCCTTGCCCTAACTTCTAGCTGGGGTCCCCATGCTCAGTCCAATGTTTGGCTGTGTACATCTGCATCTGTATGGGTTTAGCTCTGGCAGAGCCTCTAGGGGACAGCACTTCTTGGCATCCACAACAGTGTCTGGGTTTGGTGTCTGCAGATGGGATGGATTTCTATGTGGGGCAGTCTCTGGATGGCCTTTCCTTTAGTTCTGCTCTACTTTATCCCTGCATTTTCTTTTGACAGGGGGAATTCTGGATTAATATTTTTGATGTGGGTGGGTGTCCCCATTTCTCAACTAGGGGCTGTGTCTATCCACTAGATATGGCCTCTGCCAGTTCTCTCTCCCCTTTGTTGCGTATTTTGGCTAATGACCTCCCTGTTGGGTCCTGGGAAACTCTTATGTCCCTGGCATCTAGGACTTTCTAGTTACTACCCCCAGTTCCCCCTCCCCCACTGCTACATACCTACTTTCAAATTCCTGACCCTCTGTACTTCTCCCCCATCTCTGCCCATATCTGAACTACTCCCCTTTTCCCTCCCCCCTCCTCTCTTCCTCCCAGATCTCCCTCTCACTCTACTTCCTAGAGATTATTCCCTTCTCCCTACTGAGTAGTACTGTAGCATCCATACTTTGGTGTCTTCTTCTTGGGTTTCATATGGTCTGTGAGTTGTATCGTGGGTATTCCAAGATTCTTTTTGGCTAATATCCACATATCAGTGAGTACATACCATTTGTGTTCCTTTGTGACCTGGGTTATGTCACTCAGGATGATATTTTCAAGTTCCGTCCATTTGCCTGTAAAACCATTGTTTTTAATAGCTGGGAAGTACTCCACAGTATAAATGTGCCACATTTTTTTGCATCCATTTTTCTGCTGAGGGACATCTGGGTTCTTCCCAGCTTCTTGCTATTATAATTAAGGCTGCTATGAATATAGCAGAGCATGTGTCCTTGTTATATGTTGAAGCATCTTTTGGGTATATGCACTGAGGTGGTATAGCTGAGTCCTCAGGTAGTACTATGTCCAATTTTCTAAGTAAACACTAGACTGATTTCCAGAGTAGTTGTACCAGCTTGCAATCCCACCAGCAATGGAGGAGTGCTTGTCTTTCTCTAAGTCCTCCCCAACATCTGCTGTCACCTGAGTTTTTGATCTTAGAAATTATGAGTGGTAGTTCTTTTAAAAGAGTGAAAAATGTTCCATTTTGGTCTCCTTAAATTTCTATTTCTGTAGTGACACCTTTACTAAGTTTAGGAAGTGTGTTTTTCTACTTACAAGACAGGAGGAACTTAGGCCAAGGGCTTGGCCTATATGAACGTTCAGAGTCACTGGGAGAAAGCATGAGGAGAGCAGTCCTGGTGAGAAGTGGCTGGCCTCCTCCTGTTAGAGTCCATGCTGCAGCTCCAGCCCTGTGATAAATGGCTCTTTAACCTAGATGAATACGATTCTTGTTTGTCCTCCTGGAATTGAAAACTCAGATACACTGGAGAAGTTTGTGTCTGGTGGGAAATGTGAACATGTAAACAGAGGCAGTTACAATGGAACACGATTTGTACCTTGAAGAAGACTGGATAGCAAGTCCTTTGGGAGACCTCAGTGTGAATGTGTTCACATTCACCTTTTCATGCATTCCTGAGCCGAAGAGCAGCCTTATTCAAATGTTTTACAAATGATGCTCATTAAGACACAGGGAGTTATCGAAATGGGCTGACACTCATGCAGTGTAGAATTCTAAACAGGCTGTCAGTGGAGCCATGTGCTGGTTGATCATTGCTAGTTTGGGAACTCAGCCCAGGCTCTGTCTTCATATTCATGCTGGCTTTTCAAAGCCCTATCCTATGTTTTTCTATCTGTGCTCTTCTGTGTCATTTCTCTTTCAGGATAGAGCCCATCCTCAACCCATAGTCACTGTTGGACAAAGCTGTGCCTTCTCTACCCTCTTGTCCTGTCTTTATCATGTTTTTTACCCATTTTTTATACATACCAGAAACCCTGTATTCCCCCTCCTCTTCCTTTTCCCTCACCTCCTCCTCTATCACCTTTTCCTCCTCTTCCTCTCCCTCTCCCCCTCCTCCTCCTCCCTCAGGAAGCCTTACCTGATACAAATTATCATTGTTTACATATGGTTGGTGATATTTCTCCTGATTAGACTGTATATTCTCTGAAGTAGGGACCATATTCTAATAGTTTTGTTCTATAAATAAAATATTGAATTAAGTACTAAGTCTAGGGGCTCAGTGATGTGGATGAATGAAGATAGTTTGATAGTTGAGAAGAAGATTATTACACTGTTCAGTGCTTCCCAGGCTCAGCTCATAGAAACAGAAGCTCCTACTGGTAGTCCCTGTTGAAAACAAGGTCTGTATGCTCACATTATTTATGAACATCTACATAATGTGATCATGAGTTTTATGTGTCAACATGAGTAGCTCATGACAGCCAGACATTAACACAAAACCCATTCTCGATATTGCATTGGTGATAGCTGTTGTTAGATGACATCTATATGTAAATCAGAAGACTACACTAAGACCATCTCTCTAACATGAGTGGGCCTCATCCAGTCAGTTGGACTCTTGAAGGGAAAAAATGTCTCAAGAGGAAAGAAGAAATCTATTTTAAGCTTTCGTTGGGTTTGATGAGTAACAGCCGTCTTGGTAACATGCACTATTGAATTCAGATTCACTAATTCTCACAATCTCAATATTGTGTGACGTAGTCTTTCTTCTCTTGATTTCACTGTCCTCCACTTCTCCTTCACACTACACATACTCATGCACACACACACACACACACACACACACACACACACACACACACACCCCTTTGGTTCTGTTCTCTGGAGAACCCTGACAAAAATACATGGTAACTTCAAGTTTGGATTTTAATGGGAGCATTACCTTCAGTTATTAATTTGTCACAACTTTGAATCACCTAGAAAAAGATGTTCATGAAGGACTGTCTAGTTCATGTTGGCTTGAGGATATATCCGTAGTGATTGTATTAATTAATTGATTGCGGGAAGACTCAGCCCAGTATGGGTAGCATTTATTCCTTCATAGGGGTTCCTGAATTGTACCATAGTGGAGAAATAAAGTTGAGCACAGCAAGGCAGTGAGCACAGGTGCCTGCACATCTCTTGAGAGTGGATGTGACAAGTCTCTGACACATTGACTTCCCCTCAGTGAGCAATTATAACCTGCAATTGTAAACTGAAAATGAGTCCCATTCTCCTGTAAGTTGGTTTTAAGGCAGAGTGCTTTATAATAACAACAGAGACTAAACTAGGACACACCAAGACAGTGTGATTCCAAGGACCACCACAACCCCTTTCAGCTCATACACTCTCTTCAGTCCTCTTCAGTTCATACTATCTTCTGGGGGTCATACTACCACTCCCCCTACACACCCTGAAATAGTTGCTTCAGTTTCAATGAAGCTAATATGAAATGAACCTGGCATCCAGAAAGCACTGGGAAAATGTGTAAATCTTCTTCTCCCTTATCAAATGTTCCTCATTCTGCCACATCATTGAGCTCCCTGACTTAGCACTTAATTCTATATTTTATTTGTAGAAGAAAACTAATAGTACACACTTGGGTATACACAGATGATATATTTTATCATTTTCTTCTATAGACTTTGTCCCTCTTGCTTATGGTCTCACTTTAATTTGATGCAGTCATCTGTCTTTGGACCTCACCTAATAGTTATGGTGGTTTGTCACTGCTCAGTGTTAACTCATTGCCTCTAGCTATCTAGCTGCCCATCCCATCTTCACGATGTGGGGAGATTATAGACAACCTGCAGTAGGACTTTGAACCCAGTTTAGAGTCCAGCTAGCTCACTGGCTCTTGTCATGAAAGAATGCGCTGGCCTGATGCAACATTGAGCAGAAAGTAAATGGAGGAGCCTTTGAAGTCTTGCAGAGATGGATCCAAATGCTCACCTTACTTGATTGACTCTATCATCTTGTGCAAACTTCCCCAGGTTCAGACCCCTCATTTTTTTCTACCTATGAAATGATATAGGCATGTCATGCCTGCCATTGAGTAGAGTTGAAAGGCCAAGGAGGCCAGAGCTCAGGGAAAGTCTTCAAAAAGTCTAGCTCTGATGGGGAACACTTACTTTCTAGCTGTGCATTACACTAAAGGCCCAGTGCCTCATCCCTCCCTATGGTCAGCCTGCTGTTTCACCATCTCTTACTGACATCAACATGATGAGTTGAAGGCTAAGTCCACAATTATTACATCTTCTCTTTGACTTGGCAGTGTGTCACACAAAATGCTTTAAAAAGCCCTGAAAATTCTGTTTAGAGGCCACAGACAGATACTTAAAGGTGGAATCTGACAATGGCTAAGGAGCTGCTGACAGAGGGCTGAAGAAAGATCCACATAGTTTCAATACAAGCTTATCTATTGTGGGTAAGCTGGCTGATTCTGAAGTTAATTCATGCTCCTTATAAAACATCTGGAGAATCTAAAAGTAAATGAAAGATATGGTGTTTGAAGAATTAAAGATGATTTTGTTCATATTTTAATAAAGTTTTTTCTAACAACTTAGAAGACTATTGAAAAGTATTACATAGCACATCTTATTTTCATTCATCAAAAACTCAAAATCAGAGTTTTTCAAAATATGACTTGAAAGAAAAATAGATTCAATTCTTAATCATGTATATTGTCTTACATGAGACCGGAGCAGCACACATACCCACAGTTGCCCATGGCTGTCTTCATAGAAGGTAAATAAAAGACAAACTGTCATACTTTGTACATACTTTTCAGCCTTGACAACTAATTGCTAAACATATTGATTGTGTGGTGCAATGGGAGTTTTCATGCCACCCTGTGTGTGTGTGTGTGTGTGTGTGTGTCTGTGTGTCTGTGTCTGTGTTGGCGGGGGAGGGTGGGGGGAAGAGACAGAAAGGAGAGAGAGATCCAAGCCACTACTAATTTTGTCTAGTTAAATTGTCTAAAAATCATGAAGAATTTTGTGCACTGTCCTCAAAATGCCCTCTCTATATTTTGCAGAAACAGAGAAAATGACTATTTATTAAAGTAGAAATAGGCAAAGCATTGACCAGCAAGGTCAAAGGTGGAGCGCCTGCCTTCAGGTCAAACCACAAGTCAAGCAGAATCAGTTGAGGGTTTTCAGCCCCTGTCAGGCGCTTCCCATTAGACTGTCATCATTTATCATGTTCCACCTCCTTACAGACTGAGCTGTTTCCCTGGGGCATTTTCTAAGAAATCTACATGCAAATCCGAGGAGTGAAGCTGGGCTCATTTCACTAAGATCTGAAATGTCAAAACAGTTAGAATGTTTAGAAGGTCAAACCTTCTCAAATTTGAGAGCAATCTTGGTCTCTGTAGTTTAGAGGACACAAGCTAAGAGATAGATCATGATAAGGAACTGTGTTGTGTAGTAAGTTAGAGTGTGGGCTTAAATACTGGGCAAGTGGCTACATCCCTACACACCTAGGTTTTCTTAGCTATGAAAGTAGAGATAATATTGAAGTGCCTGTATCATGGGTACCACAATATTCTGGATATTGAATGTTCTATAAAGAACTGTGAGTTAAAGTCTCAGTCTCCAGGGTGATACTACTGGGAGGTGGGAGATCCACAGAGTGTTTTGGACAGGGCTGTAGGGGTTTACTTTTAAAGGCCTGTCAAGTTCCTGATTCACACATTGGCTAAGAATTTGGGAGGGAATAGGGTAAGTCCTCCAGCCTCACTAGCCTCACAGTGAGAACTTCTACAGTAAAGTCAACCCACAAAATGACTTCGATGCAACCCAACTAGGAGATGACAGATGAGGTTTACTGAGAATTATAAATTAGGGACTTTATTCTAAGAAGTATTGTTTTGCCGCTGAAGCAGGTAATGAAAAATTTAATATCAACAATAGAGGTTTTAGGGGCTGGCGAGATGGCTTAGTCACTAAGCATTAGGCTTACAATAACAAAGAGCAAAGATTTTAGGTAGAGATTCTGAAGACTCAGTCCCAGAAAAGATAACCTTAACAGAGAGGATAACAATTGCTTTTAGATAGTTTTATTATGCAATTTTGACATTTATTTTTCTTTGATAGATTAAACAGTCCCTCAGATAATCTTGTTTAAACCTGAAATTTGTCAATCAAAAGACTCTCGAAGGAGTTTAATGTCGAGTGGAGAGCCCTAGGACCAAGCTAGAGAGAGCTGGAGACCCCTTGTGGGAAGGGAATACAGTGAGTCAGGGAGCCCCAGGTTCACCCACACACCTATGGTCAGAATTCAACTGGAGAGCTTTTAGGATGTTACCTGAAGCCTTACAATGTGTAGAGTACTTTTGAGTCAGTTTCTCCACAGAGCAAGTTCTCAGCTTGCAGGATGTTACCTTAGTAGTTTGGCAGTGGGATTAGAGATATTCCAGATAGAAATTATTTGTATGTATTTTTTTTTCTGAATGTGGTATGTTCTTTTTTTAAGAGTTAGGTAATTTGCTTAAGCATTTCTGTGTTTCATAGCAAGCTTCATTTACTTCGGGGGCTTTTCCAGAGCCACATTAAACTCTGGAGATTACAAGACTCCACACACTGAAACACACACAGTCATTCTTCCACGCCTTCTGGAATTCTGTGTTCCTTGCCGCTATCCCTGCCCAGAGGTCTGTTTTCAAATTTGCTTTAGTATCATGTCAGTGTTGACTAGCTAGAACTTTCATTGGATTTCCCCATTTAACCACATGTCTGTAACTGACGTTACAGTTTATAACGAATTCTGTGTGTGAAGGCCTTTGCCATGGTGTACCTGTGGCTGTTTGAGGATAGCACTGTGGAGTCAGTTCTCTCCTTCTCCCTTCATATGCTTCTGAGAATTGGGTTTTCAGGCTTGTGCATGGAGTATTCCACTGTAACTTGCAATGACTGTTTCAGAATTGACATGATTCATGTACATAAATCATGTACTCCCCATATTTGTATTTGAACTTAGGTCACTTCTCACAATCATGACAAACAATGGGGAGTCTTTTGTCTGTGTCTTTATGCATCTAACGACGTCCTTGAAATATGATTCCGTTCTTCAATGGCATCTGGTACATAGGTGGCATAGGTATTTGCATCTGTACTCCTGGATTCCCCTAGGCACTGTTTTCATTCTTTTCTTCAGTAGATTTCAGATGAGGGTTTGACAATTGCAACTCTTTTTCATGTGAAGATTTCCAGGATTTCATAAAACAAACCATGGCACGGAGGTAGCTCCAATGTCAGCTCAAGTGAAACTGTTAGAGAATCAGAAAGCTTTTTAAAAGAGGCAGATGTGGTGTTGTTAATAATGTGGGTGAGATCAGTGAACAGATGCCCCAGGTCTGACTCAAACTATGGCATGAATCAAAGAAGCACACCTTTATCCATTCATCCCTCACACAGCTAACATATTTTTAGTGTGTATTTATTATGTGATACACACTGTTCTAGGATCAGTTTTTAAAATTAAGTAAAACTAGCCTGGTTCACCTTTGCAGGAGGGTATCGTATAAACAGCAAGAAGGAGGGAAGTGAGGATAATAGGAAATCATTGTCTGTGGGCAAGAAACCAGCAGAACATATGTGCATCCTTTTACATATATATCTCAACTGTAGAGTATCTTCATAATTAAGGATTGAGGAAGGAGGACCCAGCCTCTGGTCTGGTGGACCTGAATTCTATTAAAAAAAATAGGCTGAGGAAGTCATGAGGAGCAAGACAGTAGACAGGACAACAGCACTCCTCTGTGGTTTCTGCATCAGGTCCTGCCTCCAGATTCCTACCCAGTTTGAGTTCCTCCATTGGCTTCCATCAATGGACTGTGATTTGGGATATGTAAGCGAAATAAACCTTTTCTCTCCTTGCCAAGTTGCTTTTGTTTTGGTATTTCATCATAGTAACTCTAACTAAAAAACTGTTGAGCACCCCCCATACCCCCATACACACACACACACACACACACACACACACACACACAGAGAGAGAGAGAGAGAGAGAGAGAGAGAGAGAGAGAGAGAGAGAGAGAGAGAGAGGCTAGCAAGGGAGCCTGAAGCTGTCCTGGAGGGTGGAGAGTGCACAGAGAGATCACCACTCCATGTGAGGGCATGTGTGCCAGTACATATTCACACCTATATACATATAACAAAGCAAACAAATAAAAGTTTAACTTAAAACTGTAAAAACATGTACAATTACCTCTGTGGTATGTGCATAAGTTATATGTGAGACATAAGTGAATTTTTCTTTCTGGACCCACTTTCAGTGCTTCTCAACAACTGCAGTATCTATGTAAAAATATTCAAATCCACCATAATTAAAATGTGAAATATTCCTTGTCTCAACTTTTTTGGATTACAGCTATTCAATGTGTAACCATAACCATAATACACATTTGTTGAATGCTGCAAGGGCTCCAATCTTGAGTAGCCCTGAAGAGGAGTCCTAAAAGCTGGGCAATGTGCTTTATTTATTTATTTATTTATTCCTTTTTTATTAGGTATTTTCTTCATTTACATTTCCAATGCTATCCCAAAAGTCCCCCATGCCTCCCCCCACTCCCCTACCCACCCACTCCCACTTCTTGGCCCTGGTGTTCCCCTGTACTGAGGCATATAAAGTTTGCAAGACCAATGGGCCTCTCTTTCCACTGATGGCCGACTAGGCCATCTTCTGATACATATGCAGCTAGAGACACGAGCTCCAGGGGGTACTGGTTAGTTCTGCAGATCCCTCTAGCTCCTTGGGTACTTTCTCTAGCTCCTCCATTGGGGGCCCTGTGGTCCATCTCATAGATGACTGTGAGCATCTACTTCTGTGTTTGCTAGGACCAAGAATAGTCTCACAAGAGACAACTATATCAGGGTCCTTTCAGCAAAATCTTGCTAGTGTATGCAATGGTGTCAGCGTTTGGAGGCTGATTATGGGATGGATCCCCGGGTTTGGCAGTCTCTAGATGGTCCATCCTTTCGTCTCAGCTTAAAGGAACACTTTCAGAAGGGTAAAGAGGCTTGAGGAAGTGAGGATAATTTTTCTGAGACCCATAATCCACATGTATCATATCCAAGGACTTCCTAATTGACTACAGAACAAGCCTTAAGCACTGTGCTGGACTCTCCCCACCCAAGGGTGTAAGTAATCAAGCAGAAAAGAGTGCAGATGTGTGCAATTCTGGGGAGGGGCAGCTGTAGCTCCTAGTTCACTTGTTTATCATCCACCTGCTCAGTTACCACGTGACCACAAAGAGTGTTTATAGTATAGAGACAACCTTTCCAATGAGAGAAAAGAAGAGGCTGCAGTGTTTTTATTGAGCTTAACCTCAAGGAGAGTGACATTGTCAGTCCTTGAAACACTGTAAAAGCTTGTAAGAACTTCCAGGTGGTGGTGGTGCATGCCTCTAATCCTAGCACTCTAGAGATAGAGGCAGGTGTTTGAGGCCAGCCTGGTCTGTAGAGTTCTAGGTCAAGCAGAGAAATCCTGTCTCAAAATATGAAAAACAAACACACAAGCATACAAATAAACAAGCTTATAAAAATAAGGCTTCAAACGCAGATACTATTGCATATGCCAGGAAGATTCTGCTGACAGGACCCTGACATAGCTCTCTCTTGTGAGGCTATGCCAATGCCTGGCAAATACAGAAGTGGATGCTCACAGTCATCTATTGGTTGGATCACAGGGCCCCTAATGAAGGAGCTAGAGAAAGTACCCAAAGAGCTAAAGAGATCTGCAACCCTATAGTAGGGACAATGATATGAACTAACCAGTACTCCTCAGAACTGTGTCTCTAGTTGCATATGTAGCAGAGGATGGCCTAGTCGGCCATCAATGGGACGAGCAGCCCTTGGTCTTGGGAAGATCATATGCCCTAGTACAGGGGAATGCCAGGGCCAGGAAGTGGGAGTGGGTGGGTTGGGGAGCAGGGTAGGGGGTGTATAAGGAGCTTTGGGGATAGCATTTGAAATGTAAATGAAGAAAATATCTAATAAAAATGCCTTAGAAAATAAGGCACCATAAGGGCCTTGGTGCTCAGGGAGTTAAAAATAAGAGGGGAAAAATATCTCTTCTTTTGTCTTTCATATTCTCGCATAGTAGAGAGATAGGATTTTGCCTCCAATGAGTTTGACTCCAAATGCATGCTTCCTCCAACATGTTAAGGAAGGTGGATCAGAGAACACATAAGACTTCAAGGACTTTAGAAAGAATAATTGAAAACAACCCAGAAAGACTAAGTCTGCTACCTGACATGGCTACTATTCTTCATCCTGTCAGATAAGGGCGAATGAACGCATCTCAACCTCTTCGCATACCTCCCAGAGCATTTAAAGTCCACTCTCCCTTGTCATATTCATCAAGAAGTGACAAGAATGGGGTTTAGCTCATTTCACTGTTAAGTACACAGCTGGCTCAGATGGAGAGTATTTGTCAACGGGTCTTTGTGATTTGAAGTTGGGGGAAAGACGCTTTGAAAAAAAAACTTATTGTGGGACTCAGAAATTTCATTAATTTCTTGGATAGTGGAATCAGGGCGCTTATTAAATATCCCATTGACAGAGAGTTGGATGTGGTGGCTAATGCCTTGAAAACTGGATTGAAATTGAAAATGACCTTCAAAATTTGAAGAAGTGGGAGGGCAGAGAAAGGGTGAAATTCAATAGCTGGAAAATTTGATGCTGGAGAGGCACATCAATATGCAGGACTGTTTCATTAAATCTACCAAATGGGAGAGTACCAGGTCTCCTGGCCCATGCTCATATAGCTGCCTCTATGATTGTTATTAAAAGTCACATCCTGAGTTCTCCAGGAGATAACGGTAGAAATCAATGCACGAATAATTGATTTTCTTGCTTGTGTGAAAGACTAGGTGATTTAAACACCGGCCAAGATTTGCCTGTAATGGCAAAATGC